>NW_025963779.1:63039422-63639422 GCF_023055435.1 Haliotis rufescens | reverse complement strand
ACTCATATATTATTTTAATCATCCCTATGCATTTAATCATTTGGGTGAGGGCACAGTGTGGTAAAACCGGCGTTAAACAACAAACAAACAAAGCATAGTTGTGTATAGCTTGTCGAGGACACGCCTCAGTTACGATTGTGGCGGCTTGCCACATCCGGGATCAGATCGCACAGATATGTCAGATATGTGGTTGAACTGGGTCGCATATCTTCAATCCAGTACAAGTAGGGATATTATCAACGTATGTGTTCGTACATATAAATTCAATTAACAAGAGAACCATACATTATGTTAATAAAAATTATTTGCATTATTAAGGATACAATAATAGTACTTAAACTTCAAGAATGTGCATGGAAATGACTTTATATAAACTCTATTACCCATGTCGTGTAAGCATCCTTCAGAATAATACTCCAGAATGTACCATTATCAATTATGGATAAAAAGGAATTATACGTGAATAATAATAAATTAAATGTGAGTGAAAATAAATTACATTATGAAGAGTTATAAAATTATAGCACAATACAGCGCCATGCAAATCACTATCTGAGCAAACCAAACAGAGTTGTCTCCCGTTACCCGGGACAGATTCCTTTACACCATGACTTTAGAAATTTCATGTCATAACGATATAGAAGAGGGTTATCTGAAATATTTATAAAACCAGGGAGATAGGTAACAATATTTTGATATTACAAGCTACAATAAATACCAGTACTATGCCCAAATAAAATCGTGGCGTGTCACGCGGCCTCAGTAACCCACGAACAGCAGGTTTTGGACAAATACTGTTTGCACCCAACACTTACTTATATTTCCCAACTGAAAGCATATACAGGTTTGACAACGAATCTATACCTACATTATGTATGTGGATCTATGAAACTAGTATATATACTCACCGACAAAAGAAACGAGAATACCATACGATTTATACATACATAATGTATGTGAATCTCTGAAACTAGCATATATACTCACCGACAAAAGAAACGCGAATACTATTATACGATTTATACCTACATAATGTATGTGGATCTATGAAACTAGTATATATACTCACCGACAAAAGAAACGAGAATACCATACGATTTATACATACATAATGTATGTGAATCTCTGAAACTAGCATATATACTCACCGACAACAGAAACGCAAATACCATACATGTTGGTCAATATATGAAGACTTACTCCTTATTCAAGAGATATCATTGGTTCGATGCGCAAATGAACATATTGGTACCATACTGGTGTGAAGCGATGCTCATGAACGCATCACATCTGACGTCATAGATCCATGACCCGACATGCACCATTTATCTCATGCAGGATGAGCGTGTAAATTACTTAATCAAAACATCTAGAAGACGTTTCTAACAAAGTATGTAAAATTTAAGTAAGCTTATGTACATTTTACTTTACAGAGGCTTATTTCGATCATTAATTGTAACATAAACCTGATTACGAGACGAGTAATTTTGGTCTGCATATTTGTATTCTGTATGTCTGCCAAAGCTACATCAGCCAATGGAGTAAGCGCATTTAGTCAGAAGGTTGTCACAGGAACCGGGGAAAATAGCACAGTTGTGCCCCTTTGCCCATTGCTGAGATAACTGATACGATTATGCCAACAATGATCCGTTCCTTTGGACTAAATTCCATCGGGAACAATTATTGCTGGTGTAAAATCTGTTCAATGCAAAAATTCCCCTGGAGAAAATTAGTACAAAGGATCAGTTGCTCTACAGGATCAGATGAACCGTGACCATCCGGGGTAGAAAAGGTATTCAGCAACCCATGCTTGCCGTAAAAGGCGACTAGGCATGTCGTAAGAGGAGACTGACGGGATCGGGTGGTCAGGCTCTCTGATTTGGTTGATGCATGTCATCGTATCCAAATTGCGAAAGATCGATGTTTATGATGTCAATCACATGATTGTCTGGTCAGGACTCGATTATTTACAGACCGCCGTCATAAAGATGGTGTTAAACAACAAACAAACAGGATCAGTCAATACATACAGTGTGTCATTTTCGAGTACACTTTTCAAAAACGCACTATCCGCCAATCCGCTATTTCAGTTGAACTCGCATAATATCAGGGTGTCATTGATACAGGTTTGGACTAGGCATGATGACGTTTGAACATCTGGTGCTTTTCTCATCTCGTTCCCATTGTCCTTTTGTCACGCGATGTTAAATAAAACAAATGACCACTAAAAAGGGACAGCGTTGTTTTTATTATATACCAATAAACGTGACAAGACCCTTTTAATAATTGTAAGATATTTCGGCTAAAAACAGAATCTATTGTACGATTCCGACGATCTGAAGCATACATATGTAGAACGGTTTTGCGGATCACCAAGAACACGGCTTTTCCATAATTGTTGTTTTCTTACCTCAAGAACAAATCTTGTCAACCACAATGACAGCTGCTCATCGTCCATCTTATCAACAGTAGTCAACTCCTTGTTGCGGCTGTTGTTCTGCCACGTTGCCAAGTGAGACAACCTTGTTTATCGCCCACTTGTTTCGTCGAAGCGTCTTCTTTGAGCACGGCTTTCAATGTCGGCACACGACGGCCCCAAATTTATAAACTAGATGAAACTAGTGAAAAAGCTAGTGTTGTTGACTGCGCGTAAGAAAAAGTTGCATTCATGTTAAAGTAATAATGATAAATCCTCACGACGGAGAAGATATATTTAATCTGAGTATAAATATACATCCTCAAGCACAAATATAGCAATTAAACAACAACGCGCCAATCTCGTAAACACGATTTTCAACCAACATAATACAAGTTGCAAATATGACATAATCAGGACATAATAAGAAGAGTCCTTTAAAAAAGGACGAAATTTGTTTTCATAAACACAAAGGTTACACGACGTTTAATATTACTAATTGGTCAACATTGAATAAATAAGAATTCACTCGATTCGATCAAACAAATGAAACATTGTTCAATGATATAAATACATCGAATAAACAGAAAATCATACAAACATATGTATAGATTATTAAACAAAATATAATATTTATGTCCCGAGAATGCTAATTAGTTATATCCTGATATGAAGCGAATGACAGGGGCATAATATTTCATGTGTGTTCATTGCCGACGTTGATGTTTTGTTATGGACAATTGGGTATGTTATGAGCGAGAGAAACGCGTGTGAATATAGTATAATGAAAATAGAATGCACACACGCAACCGGATCACATCAGGCATATATTATGTATGACGCAATAAATGAAATTGCAAGTTTAAACTATTCCTCTGTAATAAACAACAGATGCATATCCGGAAGGTATGTGACATTCAAATACAGTACAGTGTTACATGCCTTTATATAATATGTTAACATAGTTAACATCTGCCTGGAAACGGAAGGTCTTATCTCTGTAGTCCTTTCCATGAAAATCGGCTCTAAATGTTCGTAATCCTTGCTTCTTCATGGCCATGACACTTGCATAAATGCCTACGTATTCCGATCTGCTTGGATATGTTGCAAACAGATGCCACTCAACAGCAAACTGTTTGACTTTGGAGAACATTCCAGATGCCGCCATGTCCTTCACTGCCGGCCATTCGCTTGTTTCTATGTCAATCTTCAGAAAATCAAGGTGTCTCTAGAACATATAAAGGCTTTCGTATAGCAAGCCACTATTTCTATTCTCTAACTTCCTAGCGACATACTATTATTACTTACAGTGATCATATTACTGATAGTGTTATCGATGCGATTATCTAATCTGAAAAACTTGGTATCACGATACGATAAGTAAGCAAATAATGTCACCCAGGGGAACCTAAATTTAGTTCCATATAACGATGCAAGTCTGCTTACATGACATTATTATCATGTTTCAAATATCACTATTTCAACAAAGTTGGCATTAGTTAAAATCATTTAAAAGAGTGAGTGAGTATGGTTTTACGCCGTTTTAGCAATATTCCAGCAATATCACGGCGGGGGACACCACAAATGGGCTTCACACATTGTACGCATGTCGGGAATCGAACCCGGGTCTTCGGCGTGACGAGCGAACGCTTTAACCACTAGGCTACCCGACCGCCCCTCATTTAAAAAAGCTTCAATAGTATGTATTTGTACGTTCAGTAGTAGTTTATCAATCTCACATGTTAAATCCCATGCAAATGCCTGATGGGCCACAATAAAGTAAGTATTTTTACTTTTTTTTAATGTTTTTTATTGCAACATTTATATGTCTAGTGTCGGAATGTTTTAAAGTTTAGGAATTTAGGTTATCTTTATCATTACTTTTCTCAAAGCTCCACGTGACATTGACCCTTATGGCTCTAAGCTCTTCATTTGGAACTACATGTACTCGATAAATGAGGTGGTTCACTCAAACAATATATTCATCTGCGGTTTCTAAAGATTCGTCTCGAGTGAAATTACATCTTAGCCCATGGATGCCCACAGGGACAAATATGTCCGTTTTCTTCAACTAGCACTTTAAAGTTGAATAGAACTCAAGTACAACACGCACACTTATACACTTCATAATTTGGAAATTCTCTGTTCCCTGTTCACCTGATCAAAGTCGTTTTAGGAAAAGTAAAAGTTACAGAAAAATATCTCGGAAAATTAGGTTCATCGTTACTATCGTTACTTTGGACATTTTACTAGATCATCATTTACAGGGTTATTTCGTGTATGTTTTGAAAATCTAAGTGATCTCAGGTATCTTTCATAATCACCAATGATCTTTCTGAAACGTCGCCAGTAGCTACTGTGTCGTTTAGCTACTTTTAGTAACTGAGCAATCACTGCCGCCGCAGTGAACTTTCAGCCATAATGGTTAGTGTTTTCAATATCACATTTTGCGTGTGTCGGTTATGAGACGGCTATTACATGACATATACAGCGTCGAGAGATAAATTCCTGCATTACGTATACATTCAAACATCAAATCACAATTGTCTTTGTCATGAAATCAAATCGCCTCGATGAATTCAAGCAAAATAAATCAAGCGTGAAAACGAACTCTGTGCTCAGAAAAGTTTACTTGTTTGAAGAGTAAATAAAGCACAATTCAGATTTTATACTGTGTTGAATTTCTCCTATTTCGACAGATTCATTCGTCTATACGTTGCGTACATTGACAGATATGAATGAGAATATACATGGGAAGATTACCGTCGCAACAAAACTTATAATTTGGTAAATTCAAAAAAAATATTGTCAATTATTCCATTCTGCGTGACATCATGAATCAAGCACGTAGACAACGGTATATATCTGCATTGTATTGCTGAGCAGTTCTCTTGGCTACGATGTAAAACGTAAAACAAATAACGATACGCAAACTCTGAGCATGTTTCTGATTACCTACATGACATATTAATGTATATACGATCCCTGAATTAACGACTGTCCTACTCTGAATATCCCCCTTACTGCTATCAGTGAACACGCCATTTCAATAGTCAGTTATCAGTAGTGATATCATACATGACATATTAATGTATATACGATCCCTGAATTAACGACTGTCCTACTCTGAATATCCCCCTTACTGCTATCAGTGAACACGCCATTTCAATAGTCAGTTATCAGTAGTGATATCATACGCAAGTACACATCGTTATACATATTTAGTCATTTCTTTGAAGTGAAGGGCGGATGAAAAAGGATATACACGATAATGGTTCCAGCTTCTTACAGTTTCAATCATGATTTACATTTTGCGTATCTTTTACATATTGTTTCACGGGAAGAATTAAATTATTGATACTTTTTCAATACTTTACTTCAATGTCATATCATATGTGGATCCAAACCAGATTAGAATTACACAAATTTAGTATCGCATACTATATTTCATACCTTTAGACCAATGTTAGGGGATGCTGTGGACATGTACGTATTTCCTTTGGAGTGGAATAGTCAATATTGTAATTTCATTTAATATGAATAGCCATTTCATTTTATTACTTAAATAAAAGCATCAAAACCGTTTCCATAATCGATTGTACGATTCCGACTCAATCATGCGCATGTGTTTCCTTTGGAATGGAATAGTCAATATTGTAATTTCATTTAATATGAATAGCCATTTTATTTTATTACTTAAATAAAAGCATCAAAACCGTTTCCATAGTCGATTGTACGATTCCGACTCAATCATGATCATGCGAATGTGTTTATGAATCACAATCAAATAGTGATGATACCAGATGTTCGCGAATAGGTTAGCGTATCCTGCCCCACCGGTAGCACCCGTCATAAACACATGTGAAGGCAAGTTAAGTGTTCACCTGAAAAAAACACGGGAACATATGTGACAAGTCAAGATAGGGAATTGCATCGAACATCATTGTCATTGATTAATCAAATTTGGAAATGTCCCCCACATGCCTACCATAAACCTTTAGAAATTTTACTAATGCCTTGAATGATGCACAGCAAACAACACCTAAACAAGATTCTTATGACGCTATTTGAAGTCTCGGCAGATAGTGCATGTTCGATTGTACCTCAAAATTTGTGAAATGTAAACACCAAAGGCTCGAGCTGCAGCAATATTGCTCGAAATGAAAGGAAAGTTGACTATTGGAAAATTGAAGTCACCCCACTTGTCTTAGAGTCCTGTGGAAAGAGTTTGGTCACTCTTTGTGCATAGATATTATTGTGAAAGAGATATTAGGCCATTTATAATGCGCATATTTCCACACCACTCATGTGGCATGCACAAATGGCTGTTATTACACCGGTCAATGTGCACCCAGGAATCATTCTCAGCTCCCTGGGGAGTATACAACCCAAGGTGCCTGTTAGGCGCGAGAAGGCTAACAACCACATTGCATCTCATCCAAACCACTGCTGGGCACATTTCGCACAAAGTCACTTGCCTAAGGAGACGCCACATGTGTTACATGTTTGGAACTGCCGAAACGCGGTCACACATCCAAGGGTCTCCACTACCGACGTTGCTTATCTTCACCTGATTTGTGACCTGTGTGCAGTGCCCATGACCACGTGCCATCAGTGGAGGCGGTCTCACTGGTCTCCTTAATTTCGAGTTCAGGTGGATAAATCAGCAAGAAAGGGAGCACAATTTGTGCACATAGGGATGCCTACTTCTTGCCGAAATCTCTTTCCACAAATGTTACATGGATGTTTTCTGTGTTATCAATGAGTCAAGTCAAGGATTTCAAATATTGTGTCTCAGTAAACTTCAGTTGACATTGCCCTCATTTTTGACAAATTGTCCTGAACCTCTGAAGATAAATTTGTAACTGTATCATCAAACTGTAACACAATCCCCATGGGTCAAGGAATGAAGTATTTGCTTAAGTTTGTCATGTGAGATAGTGATGTACAAGGTTGAAAAATGAAACGTTTTGAACTTGGTTCAATTCGGACATTGTAAAAAGGTCAATTAAATCCTTTGTGTTTTAGAGAATCCACATGGTTTTAATTCTACCTGTCGCAAATACCTTCTGTGAATATAAAGAAAGGGCTCCCCTGACTGTATTAAGGATTACGGTTAATCTTTGAGACAATTGATGGTGCATTTGCTGGAGCCAGCAACATAACTCTCTTTGTATAGATTTTGATGTAGCTTCGGAATCCAGTACAAAAGTGGAATGAACATGTTTTCCGATTTTAGAGTCAAGCTAATCGTTGACAGTACTGATGCATGGTTTTGGCAGATTTCTTCCTCAGTTAACATACTGGAATTATATGTGGCATTGTTAGATATGTCACGTATACCAAGTTCTTTGATGAAACAATTATTGTAGTGATGCTTACGTTATATTGGCGATGTTATTTGAGGCCTTATCAGTTAGAACATCAAACGTTTCATGAAGGAAACTGTGGATGGCAGCTGGCTGGGATAGAATGAGTTTATTCAAATAAAGTTACAACTACAACTGAATATATTATTTTAAAAAAACTGGATGATATTTCTATTAAACGTAGATGCACGCAATTGATGAAGGAATTATCTTGCTCTTGGAATTGTTTTGGACGTTTGACAGACAGAATATTGATTCTCGCGATTCAGCAGCTGTGGGTTACCCACAAAAGATTTTCTCGATTTGAATGCTTTTTTTTAAACATAATGATCACATTTGGTTGGTTGGTTGGTTTGTTGTTTAACGCCGCACTCAGCAATATTCCAGCTATATGACGGCGGTCTGTAAATAATCGAGTCTGGATCAGACAATCCAGTGATTAATATCATGATCATCAATCCACGCAATTGGGATCCATGACATGCATCAACCAAGTCAGCGAGCCTAACGATCATAGGATGTTAAATTGTTTGCCTTTTTCAAAGACAAATTTGATGTTTTTGATGCTGCCAAAAATACCTTAAAGGAAATAAAGAGTTCAGAGTGTCCGAGGACTTTACACAGAGAGTTCGTGATACGAGATCATAGTTGTTAGATTTTATGAAGCCAGCACGAGACGAAGGCAGGGTCGCTTTCCTCAATTATGACATACTTGTAATTGACGGGAAAGTTTTTGTCTATGATGAAGAAAACCATAATATTAAACAAATAGGTCAAAGACGTGGGTGGGTCTCCCGAGATATACACCGACTTTCTGAATCGTCTCATGTGGCGTCTGATTCGACTCAATAGGATTCCGGCCATGACTTCAGTACTTACAGGAATTCCTCTATTCAATCTGACCTTAATGTGATTGACAACTTGAGATGCCACAATATTACCTCCTACACATCCTCGGATTCCTAACCAGTGGTAAATACATTTTAAACATATCCGCCTGACACAACAACGAACAGTGACAGTATATCTAAAACTGATCCCAGTATATCAAATGAGCTGACAAACACATCTGCTACTGATAATGTCACCCTGGAGAATCCTAACCGCAGTACTGGTATTTGTATGTGGAACATCCATGGCTTGAAATCAAAAGTTAAGTATTCTGAGTTCATAACATTCTGCCAACAGTGTAATATCTTCTGTTTCTTAGAAACAATGTGTACTGATGCATTAGATATCTTGCAAAACATATTTAATGAGTATGATGTATTTGTCCGTAATGCCAAAAGTTCTGCAACTAAAGGTCGGTTTTCAGGTGGCATAGCTGTATGCATAAAGAAATATCTGTCGTCACAGTATAAACAAGTTTACTGCCAGTGGGATAATGCATTTTTTTTCCGATTGACAAACTCAACCACTTCTCTGCAATTATTCCTGACATTCATCTATATTCACCCTGAACATTCTCCTGTCTATTATAATGAAGATGGAACTGGAATCGACAAGTTGGAAGAGCAGCTCTGTCAAATAATCCATGACTATGGGGAGGGGAGTACATTCATCTTATGTGGTGATTTCAATGCTACGTAGAACAGGAAGTGAAGAGGACTTTATCATGAATGATGAGACTGACTATTGACCCATTAATAAAGACTATAAATCTGATAAATTTCTCTTTACCCCGTGCGTCATAAATGCATGTGATACACAAATCAATATCTTTTGGTAGATCATTGCTAAACCTATGTAAATCATTAGGTATCCATATTGTAAATGGAAGATCTACATTTGATAGAAATGGAGATTTTACTTTTGTCTCCCATACTGGGTGTAGTATTGTTGACTACTTAATTGTATCATCTGAGGTTTTCTCTAGGGTTATTGATTTGGCGGTTCTTAACAGAACCGAGTCTGACCACTTGCTGGTTCTATGTAGTATAGAACATGTCTTCACGTCAGAGTTACAAAGTAAGCAAGCTACAGAGAACACTGTTGGTATTACCCTCACTCCTGTTCCTAAATATAGGCTTCCTATAGACAGAATACCAGCATATCAAAAATATGTTTTTAGCAGAGAAAGCAGCCGAATGTTTGACGATTTTATTTCTGTTTTGCAAACTGACATAAACGCCGCAGTTATGAAATTAGCTGATATACTTATCTACTGTGGGGAAAAGGCGGGGGCAGTCTGTAGATGGTCTAGAGATAAAACCTCTGAAGAGCAACCGTTATGGTTTGATGCAGAGTGCTGTCAACTTAAATCTAAGAAATACATGCTACTAAATCGTTTCAGATCATTCAAGAGTGACTCAAACTTAAAAGACTATTTATGCGCAAAAACTGAATTCAGAAAGAAGTCTAAAACTAAACAAAATGAGTAAAAAATACATATGAGTCAGAAATTAACCGAGGCTGCAAATATGAGTGATTGTAAAGGTGAGGTGAGGTGAAATGGGGTTTAACGTCGCGTCCAAGATTATTGCACTTATATAGCGACGTGATTGTAAAGAGTTCTGGAAGACTATAAAGCAATATTTGAGAAGTAACGCACGACAAGGTGATATAACCCCTGACACTTGGTTTAGATATTTTAAGGATTTATTAAATCCAGCTTTTAACAGAGATGTGAATGAATTTGATAAATCAGTTCAGGAATTTTTAGATTCCCATTCATGTCAACATTGTAATGATTTGCCTTTTACTGACCAGCTCTTATCAAGTGAAATTACTGAAAATAAAGTTAAACAAGCTTTAAATGATTTAAAAGTGGGTAAAGCAGCCGGTGAGGATGGTATACCCCCTGAATATCTGAAAAGTATAACAAATTTCATAAACCCTTATCTTAGGCAGCTTTTTAATAAAATTCCATGTTTTTCCAGATTCCTGGAATATAGGAATGATTATTTCTCTACATAAATCTGGAAACATATCTGATCCAAGCAATTATCGAGGTATTTCTCTCTTAAATGTGACTGGCAAATTGTCTTCTGTTGTAATTGAAAAACGTATTAAAACATGGTTAGAATGACCTGTTATCAGAATCCCAAGCTGGATTTAGACCCAACTATTCTCCATCAGAAAATATATTTATTCTTCAATCTTTGTGTACACAATATTGTAGTAAACCCAATGGCCGTTTTTATTGTGCCTTTATCGATTTCAAAAAGGCTTTTGACTATGTGGATAGAAAGAAAATGATGTTTATATTAATTACTTAAGGATTAACAGGCAAATTGTCAAACGTTCCACAGAGCATGTACTCATCAGTTAAGGTATGTATCAAGACAGATAAAGGAATCACTGAATGTTTCAGAACTTCAGCTGGTGTAAGACAGGGCTGTGTACTCAGCCCTGTCCTATTTATATTTTTCATAAATGAACTTGTAACTAAAATGTATCATGAATGTGATTACGGAGTCTTTGTGTCACAAGATATAATTGATATTATGCTGTTACTATTTGCTGATGATACTGCTTTATTATCATTTTCAGTTAGTGGCCTCCAGAAACAGTTAAATGTTCTCCAGCTAAATTGTGAGAAATAGGGCCTTGAAGTAAATTTGAAAAAGACAAATGTTATTGTTTTCAGAAAAGGTGGTATTTTAAATAAATTTGAAAAATGGACGTATTGTAATAAGACAGTCAAAACTGTTTCATATTATAAATATTTAGGATTGACTGTATCTTCTCGATTATCATGGTCAACAGCATGTAAGCAGTTGGCTCTGCAAGCATCTAAAGCCTTGATTCCTGTCTATAGAGTTTTTAAAGAAAGCAAATTTATATCTTTCCGAGTTGTTTCGGACATTTTTGACAGAAAAATAGCACCAATTCTTCTGTATGGTTCAGAAATATGGGGATGTCATTATAATGATTCCATAGAAAAAATTCATGCCATGTACTTTAAACGTTTTTAGGTGTCGGTAAATATACCTCTAACAAAGCCATTCTAGGAGAAACTGGTCGTACTAGTCTTTTTGTTTCATCCCAGCTACGGGCAGTTAAATATTGGATAAAGCTACTTCGTATGAATTCAAATAGATTTCCTCTTCATTGTTATAATATGTTAAAGCCTTGGATGAAAAGGGTAAATATTGTTTATGGGTGTCTGATATCAGGAATATTCTTTGTATGTCTGGTTTTTCTCTTGCAGGTATAACTCAAGATGTTGGAAATGATAAATTATTTATCTTCATGCTTAAGCAAAGATTACTTGATATATTTTCACAAGATTAGCACTGTCAAATATCATCCTCGCCATTATACGAATATAAAATCATTACTTGTTCCTGAAAAATATGTGTCTGTACTTCAGGATAGAACTTTGAGAACATCTTTGTGTAAATTTCGTATATCATTACATAATTTTAATGTTAATAATCTCAGAAAGAAAAATGTACAAGATAAAGAAAGTAGTTTTTGCCGTTATTGAATGAAGGCTATGTTGAGGATGAGTTTCATGTACTTCTCATTTGTAAATATTATCAGTTTCTTAGAAATAGATACCTCCCTATGATTTCAACTATGTACAAAGATGAACAACTGATTAAAAATTTGTTGAACTCCCGCAATGCTAATACAAATATCATCTCTGTCAATATTCCTGAAAAAGATTTTTGAAATTAGACGTTAATATTATATGTAAATTTATTATTACCTACACGTGACTGTACAATGTTGATGAAAAAAACCAACACTTCTGTACTATAGGTCACATGGCCTAAAATATTGAATAAACTTCTGTCTGTGTAAATTGTTTACTTTATTTCATGAATAACAAAATTTGTCACATTACACTCACACACTCAGGCGAATCCGGCGATCTGAGGACGAATTGACATGTCCGATTTTCTATATTACCTTTTTACTTTTTTATGTCAGTACGATTTCCTCATTTCTTATTATTTGTGATAATACACACGGTTTCAATATCGACATTTGTGTTGGAATAGTTTAGGACCTCGTTAAAAATACAATACTAAAACATCTTGTCATTCACAGCAAATTCCCTGCAAGTGAGCTGAGTTATAATGGATTAGTTCTATGCGTGGTGGAGTTACGCCCCTTATCTTAATGCATGGCTCGCTGTCATTGTGTCACGTCATAGAGGAAAATCGATTTTCTTCATTTATGGAAAGATATTTTTCGAATCTGATGTATAGAATTATACATACATACATACATACATACATACATACATACATACATACATACATACATACATGTATATATTTATGACGTTCAGATACTTGGCAGTATTTTGTTCGCTCACATTTTCCGTTAAGATGTTAAATAAAACATTTCTAGCATAGTACTTTTATCGGTGAACTATATAAAGTCTGTACAACAAAATCTCGGACAACACTGAGCAGGGTCTCTTTTTCAGACTGGTCTCTTATTTCAAACTAAATATTTATTACACCATCAGATAGGGATATCTTTACATCTTGGCATAATATTATAGTCGGAGGTAGACCCAGTGCCACGCAATTCTCTCATAACGTTCACTTTTCAGATCTTATGACAATTAGCGGCAGACACTCGGCATGCAGGGGGTAAAACATTGATCTTTTTTGCTTAGCCATGATATGATAAACAGTTTGCCCCTCGTATAAATCATCCATCAGTAATAATACGTGTTATGCTTACCATAATACATATCTTTGAATTCTTAATATATGATATATAAAATAAGGAAACTCTATCAGTTAATAATATGTATTAACCAGGCTGAAATCTGCATAAAGGCGTATTCCTGCCTGGCAGTGTTAACATCTAGTTATACTGCCGGTAATAGGTTATCTCCCCCAGATCATGTATAAACACTGTTACTGTTAATAGGGGAATTCACGTGTACGTACATTTGTATGTCCAAGCATCTCCATGATAGTCTTGAGGCGTCTGATCTTCCAGGTTGTTGCATGTTTTACATAATTGTCCTTAGTAGGAACATACGTGTCACTATCCTTCCCCGAGAGGCCCAGGTCGTGGAAGTGGACGTTCTTGCTTCTGTTGAAGGACTTTTGTCCAATGCTAAACAAATGGTTTGTCGTTGAAATGTAAGACATTCTAACCCTACCAAGCCACCTTTCACTGAATAAGTGGCATTGGAAGACTTTTAGAAAGTAAGTAGAATGACTTAGACATAAAATATGTGCATTGCACTTGAGTCAGGTTTGCCACCTGGCTTTTTTAACCTTTGTTGGTGTATACCACACATCAGATACTATTGTTCCAAACGATTTAACCGTTCCCTACATCGCCACCAAGGAGCAAATTCTGTTGTTCGCTTCTACTTTAGTACTTACATACAGACAACAGTTTCAAATCAAACTTTCTTTTTCCATGTTGACATAAACAATTTTATTTCGATTGATTATAGTTTCAATATTGTAAATACTATAAGTCAAAGCTTGTTTGGTCAATCATTTCGATGCATTATCAAAGTCGTTGGTGAACTATGACAATACATGCATTTAGCAACGTTTCACAGTCTTTATTATGTTCTATTATTCTTACCTTGGGTCAAAAGAATGAACTTCACAGCCAAGCGCGCCCATTGCGTCATCAAACGACCAGTCATTCCAAATCCTACAATGGTTTATTTACTAATTACCATTTTTACTACATATTTAAATTTTGATGTCGTGTCTGTGAAACGGGGTTTCATTTAAAAGATATCTTTAAGTATTGTTAAGAATGCATTAAATAATCTTACTGATGTCGGATGTACATTGTAAGTACATTTACCAATATGTCTTATGGAATAAACAGGATCTTGATTCGACTAACAAGTACTTCAGTTTAAAGTGTAGAAAATTGTTTTCATTTGAATATATTTCTACTGACCCAAAGGAGTAAACTAGACATGGTGGCTTGACCTCAAAGATTGTGTCGTTACATATGTGCCAGTTGCCCCTCTTCTCAATCTTACTGCACCTGTACTCCGGGGGTTTCTCCCAGTCCCTGTATAAAGCAGATAAGTTCCTGTTAATGCCACCATACACATCTGTTATCAATAATACTGGAGGAAGAAAGTATTACTCTAACAATGTAATATGATTCTTTATTATTACAGTTTGACTTTCCAACTTTCAGATTTTACACTCAAGATAATAGACAACTCATCTTATAATAAGCGTAAACGTGAGAGTGAGTAGACAACTACAATTATCATATATTATTTGGATGAACTACAAGTAACATGATACAAGCCTGGTTGTTTTCTGAACCATTTATTCACAATTTATGCAACACACCGATTTTCATACAAATAGCAAAAGAGCGCCTGATCAGAATAACCATTCACACTCGTGTAACACATTTTACATACACTATCGTAAAGCTGTTTATATCTATTAATCATGTTCTAAAACTGTATGCTTGTAGAAATTTTATTTAAGCACATCAAGGTTGTAGTTGTTTTACATATGCCAAGAACTAGTCGACAGAAGCTAGTCAACGTAAAACATATTCATATTCATACAAAGAACGCAAATTACAATATGGAAGACCTTCGAAATATTTTAATAGTGCTCGGTGAGGGTGGAACTTAACGAGTTATATACAATCAGTCATTGATGATACAACCATTAATTGAAGGTATCCCTACCTGGAAACGTTGAGTGGTATAACATACGGTCAGGATATGTCAGTGTGTACGGATTCAGGATAACATAATATCCACGAATGCATTCTCTATTCGGCAAGGGACCTCGGGTGTTATCCTTTCCACATAAAAACGTAAACGTTGGGTGCCTCTAAAGTTTCACCCCTTACCTACCACTTCAAAAGGGTTGACGCTTGCCACCACTTCGTAATCTTTAAAGCGTCCTCGTCATCTTGAGGGTGGCCATCTGGAAATATGTTATAAAATTATTTTCACTAACTCCTTCTCCTACTCAATATACAATATATTTCGTTGGAAGACTATATGAACACACGCTCCAGTTTGTGCCCCTATGCTGTAACATGACCTCTAATATACTAATTATATTTGTTTCCCATTGGGACATGTACATACCAATGTTCATATCAAGGAGTAACCCTGCTTCCGTCAATAGACATAACAACAGATAAATGGTTATCTACATCATCCTTGAAGACACTCTGTCAAAACGTAACTGTTTTGAACTATGCCGGATATTATTGAAAATTCAATCTGAGCAATCCAGATTATCTCAGAGAGGAAAATGGTTATACAAAGGACACCCTCCAGATGTCAGTACTTTTGATAAATATATTGGTATCTATCTTACGGACAGATTGTTATAGTCTCTGCGTGTTAACACGGCTGCTTTACAAGCTAAGAAAATAAGCGCAATTATGATGTTTTGAGCCGAAATTTGGACTTCATGAATATTAAATGCTTTTGAAAGATTCATTTATATGCCAGTAGGAACTCTCGGTTAAACCAAGTACTCAAAATGTGATGATCTACGGTGAATGTTGAAGATGCCCATTGTACATAGACTCCCATTTATTGTCATCAAATGCTGGTTAAAGCACTAATATTGCCAAATGCAAGTTTTCCAAAGAGATGTTAGTATATACTGTTTCTGTATGTTCGTCAAGGTAAATCTAACTGGACATAGTATGTTTAACAGTGAATTACTTCATCATGGTATGGTTATGTTTGGACTGAACAAAATGAGCACATGATACAGCGATTTATTATTTAGCTTACCAAGACATTAAAAGACATACACCTACAAAAGTTGTTAGCATTTCTACCTTTGTCCAATAAATTAAATCACTATTCATGCAACGAAAATGTGATACAGAGCACTTTTGTTTGACATACATTTAAAGAAATTCCGAGTGGTGCTAGCCAGATTTAAATGCAGCTCTCACTGTCTCCTTTTTGAATCGGGTAGACACTGTGGACTCCACATAGAAGACAGAATTGGTCAAATATGTACTTTCAATTATATCGAAGATGAAAATTACTTTTAACTTGTTTGTCCATTTTGTGTCGATTAAAGAATTAAAGAATATTTTTTCAAGTATCTCGCTTGTATAAATTGTAATTACTATAAAGACTACAAATACTGTGACAATTAAAAGGAATCAAATGTTCTTTTCCATGCTATGAATCTTAGAAGCATGCCATTACTCAACTACTTGATAAAATTCAACAGTTTTTTTAAGTATATTCTATTGAATCAATGTATCCTCAACTTCTTTGTAGACATGTACTATAGGCAAATGAAGAATGATTGATGAAGCTAAAATAAATGATTTCTTGTAATGATTTCTAACTTCTGGTTACAGACTGTCCTTTTTAGTAAACAGAAACTTACAAAAGGACCCTAGCCTTTTTATAAACAGTTTAGCCTTGTTATGTAGACCCTACTTGATCATGCCAGAAGTCTAAAACCTTGCACGTTTTAGAAAGAAAACAGAAATTGAACATCACTTGTTCATTGTATGATAAATCTTAAACTAATATTTACAGTTTTCCTCAACCTTACATTTCACATTTCCATTGTGCCAAAACGGCCCTTATTATACATCGCGCTTTTTCAAAATGAGGTTAATAATAACGTAATTTTGTGAACACACTATCCTCCAATTAGTAATAACAGTACTATGATCATTGCAAATGAGAGGTTTTATTGTTACAAATAATAGGTAGAATCATGACTAATGACAGGTATAATCATGACAAACGAGAGGTATAATCATGACCAATCAAAAGTATAAACATGACAAATGAGTATATGACAAATGACAGGTATAATAAGGAAAACGGAGAGGTATAAACATGACACATGGGAGGTATAAACGTGACAGTGAAATGTATAGCCATGACAAAAGAGATCATGACAAAATGTCAGGTATAATCATGACAAATGAAATGTATAATCAACCCTCGACAACAGCCATTTGGTCAACCTCAATACCGTCTACTTTAGGCCTTTGTTCTTTGCATCTACCTCGCTCTAGCTGCAAACTGGCATAATATGTTGGCTGTTCAAAACTTATCTTCCCCAAAGCGCTTTCCTGGCGCCACTGTTTTCCACGTTTTGTACCCGCATCGATATCAATCACCTCAAATAATCTAGTACGTGCACTTGGTTTGTCCAGACATTATTTACCTTTCCCAGATGCCGCTTTCGTGTCGACACTTCCTTGACCACGTGCGTCATGAAGCTGATCATGAAGTGCTTTAATCTGTCGTTTATGTTCCCTGTCCGTCTCTTGCATGTCCTTCTGCATTGTCATGAGCGCTTCCTTCAGACCTTTCACCAATTTCTCCAAAAACTCTGTGTGTGCGTTCTTGCCAACTTGCAGGTTCTTGCTGTTCGCACTTTCGTCCATGGCCGAGATCTGTGACATCATCTGTGCTTTCTCTCTTTTAACTGGCGTTTTGATAAAAGTATAATTTTATATTTATTATACGATCACCCCTTACTAATTAAAAAACAAATTTGCAAAATTCATATAAAACTAACGTAACTGTCAACTATAAATACTAATTAATCATATGCATTGTGTGTAGTCTGTGGCAACTACACACAACTTAAAAGGATAGAAGGAACACGCCTTTTCAGAAAATATCCATATGCACGTTACTGTAAAATACTAAACATCTTGCACTTTAATTAGTACTAGCATTTGCTGTTCCCAACCAATTATCGAAACGACCGACCTTCTTGCTACTTGGCGAAAAAGATTAACTATTTATGAAGGCATAATTCGATAACAGTGAAATAAAAAAGTGTGGCCTTAATAAAATATTATACTGTTTTTTTTAATTCTTCAGCAACAAAAATTGTTGGGCAATTTATTTTGATAATGCAAACGAAAGTTAATTTTTTTCACAAATGCGCTCATGGGTTTCACCAAAGTGGTAACAGTCAAAGGCCTGCGTCGTTACCAAAACCAACCACAAACCACATTTCTTGAATAGCTGGTCGAAATATTTCATATGTTCTCGTTTCTTGATCTCATCATGACGATGTCACAGAGACAAAGTTGACTGCCTCGTATCTAGATTAAAGTGACACATGATTGGGCGGACACCATTGGAAGGTCGGACATTTATACCTGTAACTGTAAATATATTGATTAGTTGTTCAGACTTGACAACACAGTGTGTTTATGAAACACTGTCAAATAGTGATGATACTAGATGTTCATGAAAAGGTGAGCATATCCTGCCCCACCGGTGTCACCCATCATAGACCCATGCAAAGGCAAGTCAATTGTTCACCTGAAAAACAGGGGAATATAGGATACAGGTCAAAATAGGGAATTGCATCGGTCACTGATGCGTCAAATTTGGAAATGTTCTCAACATGACTAACACAAACCTTTTTGAAAGCTTTACTGAGGCCTTGAATGTTGTAAACATCACACATGTGTATTGCAATCTTAGCTCATTACTTTTGACATGCACGAAGGCTGGTCGGCGTAATTCAGTTACACATAACATTAAAGTATTTGGAAACGGACGCCAATGTCGATCAACGTTTGCATTTTCACTAAGGGCAAATATGACGAAGTCTGCAACATTTCAGTCCTATTTGATATTTATACGTGACCATAGGACGTAAAATAGAGCAACGGTTGGCGGTTGTCCCCATGGTAACTGTTACTGTTACTGTTCACCAATAAAAGTTTAAGGACTCCATAATCACTCTGCATGTTCATATGAAGATAACATAATATGCAAACTATCACGTTCGATTACATACGGCTTACGGATTTATGGAGTATATAGTGTTCATAGTGAATGCCTTACAATCCTATCTCCAGGATGTGCAATGTTTCATCCTGGTGTTTGGTTTTCTACATCCTTATTTCAAGTGAGCCGTGACACGAAACAGGATGTTAGTTGTCACCAATACTATCCAATTTTCGTAACAATTATTTGATCTGTATGCTTATACTCTCATATTCTTATATAAATTATACAGTTCTCGTAGCCTTATTAGCTTCGACTGATATCTTGTCTTTTCTTGTCGACAATGGCCCCGACATACATGTTACTTTTATTATGTGCTGTATGCATGCCGTTGTGATTTGCAGAAGATACTTTCTTGGTTAATTGTTATCAGAGCATCAAGATTAAGTAAAGAGACGCTCAGCTGCAGATCGGGTATTCTGATTGCTTTTATCTGATTAAGGTTAAGTTGACAGAATTAAATATGAAATATGTTCGATACAAACGCTGCTCCATATTGCGTTCTGAATTAAATTAAAAGTATATTCTGTATACAACTTGCCATATTTTAGCCTAATGCGCCTACAGTTTTATCAAAGCAACTTTATGCACAACTTTATGCACCAGTGCGTCGTCTAACTTCGTATAAAGTGCAGTTCGCCAACGGTGTTATCAAAACAACTTTATGCACCAGTGATTTATGTAATTTAAAGTTTACCCCCTCAAATTACATGATAGACTCACCCAGGCAGCTGGTAAAAATTGAGTTGTTGATCCATAACACATAACAAAGAGAGATCGCACAACAAGAACAATTTATTTCTGGCAGTGAATAACATTAAAAAGTCTTACTTCTGGTTAAAACATTGTACCATGTCCAACCAATGAGCGTCAATGAATTTCACATTGTACATAAATCCATCGAAATCCAGTTGATACATTATGGTACATCCGGGTTGGAATAGGTCTTCAGCAAGTCATGCTTGTTTTGAGAGGCGATTATGCTTGTCGTAAGAGGCGACTAACGAGATCGGGTGGTCAGGCTCGCTGACATGGTTGATGAATGTCATCGTATCCCAATTGCGTGGTTTGATGCTGATGATATCAATCACTTTGATTGTCTGGTCCAGACTAGATTATTTACAGAGAGTTATGTTATTTTAGCGCCTCTTTAAACATATCACTTTGAACATTTGTTTTTCGCCATGAAGGCATCTTGCAGGCATTGTGCAGACATCAGTCACCATATTTGTACGTCTAGCGTCGTTCTAGTGTCAAGTTCTTTCGATCAGCACAGCATGACATCAAGACGGCGAGAATCCCTGAGACGTCTATAGGAGATAAAATCATGGATTGTACCCAACTTCGTTGGAAGTAGCCTGAATCATTAAGTTTTTGAAATATAACAACCTTTTGTCCCAATCACAAGCTGGAACGTGGCTAATGAACGAGTGTTGCATATGATTACTCATATATACTGAAAAACAAAAGTTCCTGTGACATAGAATAAGATTTAATGCAAAGTTATGTTTTTTACCAAATCTGAAACAATTTCGGTTTGCAACAGATAAAAGACTCCTGTAAGTGTTCAAATGGTTTAATTTGCCATACTGACTTCAGAAAATGCGTGATTGTATAAAAAAAACAACAACAATGAACATGCCAAAATGTCAATTTACAAATCAATAGCGTGTGTGTCCACCTCTGGTTGCGATGCAAGCAACACATCTTCGTCTCATAGAATGGACCAGGCGTCGAAGGCGCCGATCCATCTCATCCCACATGTGCTCGATTGGTGAGAGATCAGGGGAGCGAGCAGGCCAGGGGATGACGTTCACTTTGTTTTGTTGAAGTAAATCCTAAACAAGTCGAGCAATATGAGGCCGGGCGTTGTCATGTTGAAAGGTAATGCCTGGGCCATGACGACGCAAAAACGGTAGAACAACAGGGCCGATGATCTCGTCGCGGTAGCGCTGTCCATTGAGATTTCCCTCTACCACTATCAACCGGGTCCTCTGTCTTGCTGTAATCCCACCCCATACCATGACGCTGCCGCCCCCGAACCGATCTTCTTCCATGACACAATGATTGACGTAACGTTCACCTCGACGTCGGTACACTCGAATCCGTCCATCGCTGTGGCTGAGGTGAAAACGATACTCGTCAGTGAATAGAACTTGTCCCCACTGCATGACCGTCCAGCGTAGACGCTATCTGCACCACTGTAGACGTGCTTGACGGTGGTTTCCTGTCAAAATGGGACGTCTGGCGGGTCTTCTGGCGACAATCCCTGCACATCTGAGGCGGCGACGTGCGGTTTGTGAAGATATTCGTTGAAGGCCAGGGATGCTTCTTGCAGCCACTGTTGGTGGCTGGAATGGATTTCGTAGGTGTGTTGCTCGAATCCAGTTGTCTTGTCGATTATTGGTTACGCGTGGCCTGCCACTCCGAGGATGGTCTCTGACTGTCTGTTGCCAACGTTGCCATAAACACCAAATTACTCGATCCTGCTTCAAGCATACCAAAGGCTTGAAGACGCTCATTTTCGGACAGGCGTGGCATTTCGTAATGTTTAATAATTGCGTAATTTCGTTGTTTTTCTGAGTGGTGGTTGTCAGCACGATGCTAAACAATGCATATGGAATCCCGTTAACGCACATGTTTTTATACCCATTCTTGGGCGGTGAAATGCATGGGGCTTGCATAAAAGTAAACTTTTGCATGGAATGCATGCTTTTCTGTAGCAGTTGCGATTTTGAGACTTGATTCCATACATGTACTACAATATTGAAAACCAAACTTTACTTGTTTGAAAAATACACTAAAATATTGGTGTCACATGAAATATTGTAATTAATACTGGAATATACATAAAGTAACACGATGAACCAGGAAGACATATGAATCAATAATTTAACCAAAGAAAACTGTCGACATGGCAGCTTATGATTATGACATTCTAATATGCACCAATTCCTCTCAATACACATAAACGAAGCGGCAAAAGAAAGTATAGGCTGGCAATTTGTAATTTTCCTAAAAACAGCGATAACTAGTGGAAAGTGGGTATTGGGAATATGACTGCCTAGGAACAGGTACCAAAATACACATCACCCGAACGCGCCACCTTTGACGGCGCTCGTGCGGTGACAAAAAATGGTGAAACAGGTTTCCTGTCAATGGCATAAACTGCACGTTCATGTTAGCTGTATAAATGCGTTCGTCTGCAGGGTATAACCACACGTGATGAAAGCACAAAACAGAAATGCCACGACTGTCACAGGAGCAGAGAGAGAGAGAGCCATCGGTATGGCCGAAATGGGGGCAACACAGGTCCAAATTGCCAGGAGGTTTGGTTGTACACCATTGACAGTAGCCAGGCTGATTCAACGGTACAGGCAGACAGGGAGGACACAGGACAGGACTAGAACCGGACGACCCCGAGTGACACAACCGCTGGAAGACGGTCAGATACGGCTCATTCACCTGCGAAACAGATTCGTAACGGCGACGGCAACGGCAGCAACAGCGGTGGGACATCCCATTAGCCAACGTACAGTACTACGACGACTTCGTGCTGCTGGAATCCGAGCGTATCGTCCTTTCCGAGGAATGGTACTGACTGCTCAACATCGACGCCTGCGACTGCGATGGGCGAAGCAGGTTCGACGCTGGCAAGTGAGAAATTGGCGTCGAGTGCTGTTTACTGATGAAAGTCGGTTTAACTTGTTTGGAAATGACGGCAGAGAACGAGTTTATCGACGCAGAGGGGAACGTTTATCTCCGGCGTGTATTCGAGAGGTCCATCCATTCGGCGAGGGAGGTGTCATGGTGTGGGGTGGTATTTGTGGAGATCAGAAGACTGATTTGGTAATTATACAGGGAAACCTGAACGCTGTGCAGTACAGAGACCAAGTGTTGCAGTCAGTTGTGCTTCCGTTCTTACAAAACCAACAGCAGGGGACATTGTTTCAACACGACAATGCCAGGCCCCATACTGCAAGACTGAGTCGGAGCTTTCTAAACCAGCAGAACGTTGCCCTGGCCTGCCTACTCACCCGATATGAATCCTATTGAACATCTGTGGGACCATCTTGACAGACAGATTAGAGCACGCCATTAGCCTCCCGTCAACAGACAAGAATTGCGGCAGGCCCTGAGAGACGAGTGGCAACGGATTCCAGTTCACGTCATCAGAAGACTGACGTCATCGATGAGGCGGCGTATCACAGCATGCATTGAGGTATCTGGAGGTCATACACTCTATTGAAGGCAACTGTGTCGACAATGAACTTGTAGTGTGTCTGACAATTTTTTGGTGACATTTCAGACAACTTTTGATTATGAAATTTCTTACCCCACCATTGTTTACCTTGATCTTACATTACCTGTGATAGCACAATTTCATTCAAACTGTGGTTGATCAATCATTTGTTACCCCTCCCTAGATTATATTATAATTCACTACAAAACCTCTTCTTGTTATTTTTTTTATCGATCATGGAACTCGACCTATACTTAATTCTGCCGCCCAGTTTAATTAATATAGAATACTAAACGAGCTCCCGTGTAATACCAATTTAAATTTAAAATGGTTTTACACGGGAGCGAGTTTAGTAATTTATTTACTACTTGCCATTTATAACGTTTTTAGAATTATACTGTTGAGTATGAATAGGCTGACACCTACACGATCCACGACATAGTCCAATTGAGTTTAACAGAATAATACAGTAACTTCAAACACGTCAAAAGTTGAAACGTATGAATTTAATACCATACAACGGTCCACCTTTAGAATTCACAAAATTATCGTAGGTCTAAGACTATCGCAACTCACATACTTTAACAGACTAACGACTGTCGTTGCGCTTCAAAACGATCGCCTTGTGGAACGGGCCTTTCACCTCAAAGTTTACAATAACGTCACAATCACCGATGACGTAATTTGTGGAATTTTGTTGCAAGATCCATCGGCGAAACAATGCCATGTGACGTCAGCCTAGCAACAAGGCTGCTGGGGTCATCGAGTGTGCATAAGCTCCTCTCAGTAGTCTATCAACTCCACACGCAATGTCGTTGAATAAGCCAAGGGATATAGAGAACTTTCAATATTTGTTCGTGAAACGTTTTCCGAGAGTACAAAAGCACGCGTTTTGGTATTACACAATGTGTAATATAGCTGTATGTTTATTAAACGGGTGATCACTTCACGGGCAAGTAATAAAATGTATTATATGAGCATGCACACCACATGGTTTTGAACAAACTAGACCCCAAAGATCGATTTCAAGACAGTTTCAGCAGATATTCAACAGATGTTCGGCAAGTGTATATTCTGATACAATAGGTCTTAAGACTTTTGCCATTGAATATGCTACAAATGACCTGTTTATACCCCCCGAACTCCTAAACTGCACAGAGCGACAATAATAACTCAATTAGCTTTGTAAAATCAACAAATGTCCAATATAATCGTTTCTTGGTATTATTAAGTACACTGCAACACTTGTTCATTAGCCACGTACCAGCTTATGGTTGGGATAAAAAGGCTGTTATATTTCAATAACATGATAATTTATAATAATAAGTTTATCTTTCTCTAGATTAAAGCGTAAAACATTTCCATAATCATAAGCCTGTTAAAAGAATATTGTACCATTATATTCTATACCAGGAGCATGTATTATTATCACATTTTGTCTTAACGCGGCACTCCACTCCTGCCATATTCCACGATGGCGGTAATTTATGAATAACAATCAAATAGTGATGACACAAGGTGTTCGCGAAAAGGTCAGCGTAATCTGCCCCACCGGTGGCACAAAATTCCTACAAGTAGACCTTGAGTTGTGTGTAACAGCGTGTCAGTTTGATGTGGGAGGAAAGTCCAAAGTGGTGCAGGTCTTATTGAAAATATATAAATATTATTTATTTAGTGAGTGTTTCAGCAGCATCTCTGCACTTGTATGTAATATATCTTATTCAATTTTGACATATCGTTTTTAGTTTCAAGAAAAGCAGTACGTACTATCCTGTCACTTGATGGTCTGGTCAAGACTCCAATGTTCAGCCCACCTTCGTATGGCAGGAGTACTGCTGAGCGGCGTTTGCAGCAAACACATATTTTTAATGCACATTGCATGAGTGACTGGTCGTACCGGTAGTGCATGACATGCTTACCCTTTTAGGTAGCATCACTATGGTCTTCATTCTCAGTGATCCATTCAAATAATTTGAACTGCTATTTTGTATTTTACGCCCAATGGAATCTGTTTTGTTCATTTGACGTTTTATATAAGACGTTTACCATTTTGGTGAAACTCAAGGAGCATGTGAACATAGGTGCTGACTAACCTAAAACATATCAGGGCGTGTGGGGGTCATAGGTTTCAGGCAGGTGATGATGCTGCTACCCCCCCCCCCCCCCCCCCCACCCACCCACCCCCCCACCCCCCCACCCCCCCCCGATAACGTTTATGTTGTTTTAATATTTCTTTGCATCGTGATTTAACATGTTTCTTTGAAGAGTTATATATTCAATAAAACGATGTATTGATGTAATGATACAATTTCAAATTATTACATTTATCACCCACACGAAAGTGTTATCACATTAAGGAGATAGAGAGGAATAAATGTATGAAGAGTATGACGCTCATATCGCTGAAAATACAAACATTTGGTAAAATCTGAAGCGCATGATATTTGACATGTATATGCATGATCGCTTTTGAGTTCCGAATTGAAACTTACTGATAGAGTGGAACAAGCGTTAGCTAGTTGACAGAACATCTCCATTCATTTGAAGGTCAGGCGCATTTTGTAAAGACCGCTCGTCGTAACAAATGAGAGATTAAGGCACGACTGTCACAATGTTCCAGCACAGCAATAGGTTTGGCGATATGACATATTTGTTACCTTCACTTGAAATCATTTCACTGATTTTGTTGTTCGTGTATCCAGTTTGATCCCGTGCAGTATACAGAACTACTGCTACAATCAGTGCGGCAGCTACAAGCACTGTGGCCACCGTCTTAGTCCCAAGAGCCATGGTTATTGCGTGCGCCATCAAACCCTGTAACAACGCTTTGCCATTCAGATGCAACACCTGTTTGAGCATGCGTCGACTCAGTGGTTGGTTGTTTTATCAATAATATTGTAGTACTGTCTCAGCTTTGTGGTAACTGTACTGTACAGGTATATGTAGTGAACATAGTTTAGTTTTAAATATATAATTACGTCGTCTTCATTCTTCCATTTCGATGTGGAATTATTACGGCTGATTGTTCTGTGCTTTGGTGTCCGTAACTCTATCCTCAGAATATAAACACTCTCAGTACTATTTAATGATAAAAAATATTCATTTTATTGGCATGCTTCGCTTGATATGGAAGAATCAAGATAAGTGTGAAAGTAAAGACACACGATTCAATTATCTACAATGGGTTATTACAAGACACTTTATGAACGCAGGCGTTCAAGGAATAGTTACCTAAACTGTGCGAAAAAGAGAATATACACTTGAATTTGGATTTGACCAAAATTAACAAACGTTATCAAAAAGGTACCAAACCACTGCAAACATGAGGTCCAAAACACAACCCGTTGGTTTTGAAGATGCACTTGCAGCAGTGAAAAGTCGCGAAAACCTTTTTCGTCTATCGGTAAACATGCACGTGCAGAGATGGTATTAAATTCAATGGACCGTTGCCAAAAGATCGCATCTTCCCGAGGCAAGTGAGTAAACTGACTATAAAAGTCCAGTTTCCACCTTTGCCGAACTAGGCTGGTATTATGGACTAACATGTTGGCTGGACTAACGAGTCTATGCATAGTCCAATCATAATCGTGTACCACAATCGAAATCCGGTTAGTAAACTGTCGTGCTGATTTCGGTCGATTGCAGGATTTGCAAAGCATGTGCACCGCCAACTCGTTGTCAACAGATATTTTCCAAATCTGATCATGTCTTTAATCAAGGTGCTCAAGTGATTTTATGCACTATGCTATGTTAGACCCGTTTTATCTTAATGTAGATCTTTATTATTAATCAGATCATCTTGACTGGGCGCCGCCATTTTGTTTGAAACAAATGCAAGTGATACGAGAGACGGAATCTGATTGGTCCATAGGAGAGGCTTAGAAGGGACATAACTCGTAATTACCACTGGTGGCGCTAGGATCGAGCCCAATAATTCTAGCCTAGTTCGTCAAGGGTGGAAACTGGACTTATAAAGTCAGTTAACTCTCTTGCCTCGTGAAGATGAAAGATCACGGCTAATGAAAAGGCACTAAACATATGCCGCATTTAACTGCACAACAAAGACAGGGCTGCACGAATGAGGCAAATGGGTGCAAACCACACCCAGATTTAAAGAGACTTCAACTGTACAGTGCAACCTTCATCAGAGTGTTTAAACGTTACAGACAGACTGGCAGCACACATGATAAGATCAGGCAGTCAACACGTAACGACGCTACAGGATGACCGGTACTCGTGCACTTTGCATTTGTACAACAGGTTCGCCTCATGGATGGAAACGGCAGCTACATCGTTCGAACGCAGCATCAGTCGACTCACTGTACTACCGGGGCTTCGTGTCGCAGGTATTCGAGATTGTCGCCCCTACCGTGGAATGGCCTCCACCGATGAACATCAACGTGGGCAAGGACAGAAAATTGCCGCAGATCCCTGACCTACAGAGAGACCATTTTTCTGACGAAAGCAGATTCTGCTTATTCCGTAATTATGGTCGTACTCTGGTTTATCATCCAGGATTTCTTGGATGCATACAATCTCACCATTCTTCTATGGTCAGCGTCTTACGCATCAGACTTAAACCCTGGATCGTCTGAAAGCCGCACAAGGGAACGACAGACAACTGACTCCATAAGACATCACCAGGGCCCTGACAACAACGATGAGACGGCGTATCTGGGCGCGTGCATTGGTGTCCGTGGTGGTCATATTCACTATCGGTAATGTCTGGTATCTGTGAACCAACTCACGCTGATCATGACAATACCTGCTTCTCTTTGGTCCTTACTGTATAATGTGACACCCCAGCCCCCCCACCCCCCAAACCTTGTCGTGTACAAATCTATACGTAATATGTACTTTCTTATATCGGTTTGATACGTACCACAGTGACCACGGTTTTATCACAGTTGATACGTACTTGAGTAACTATAAAAAACACACATGGAGAGACATCCTTATCAGTGTGGCCACGCACTTAACTTTTATAACAATATGAAGTTAATTACTACCACCAGACTGGCAATTATAAACGCATTTGCCTTAGACTAATATACTTCAGTTCCCAAGTTATGAGAATAAAAACCAACTATTAAATAGGAATCACTCTGTGTGTAACATATATCAGTGTTATTGTGAAGAACTTGTTCATTCAAACACAGTTTTCATGCACTACACTGGGTATTACAATCAGACAGGCGGTCAATAAGACAGGGTAAATATCTAGTTTGTCATTAATGTGTTACGTTTATCAAATGTCTTCAGAGCGTCCAAGTAGCTTCCTTCACCTTGATGTACCCTTTTATAGTATATTTGGTCACTTGTACAAACACACAATTTTAAAACCGATGACTTAGCTACCCGTATCAAATACATCGCTCATGATCAAGATTTATCTTTTTTGCATTCAAATGAATAGATTTCATCTTTTAGATAAGAGCAACATATATGTTTGGTTCATGGTTTTCAGAAAGTATGAGTGCTATGCTTAATCGGGGTCTCCTGTAACTTGCACTAGATGTCATAAGACGATCCATACGGGTAAATACGATTTACTCCTTCGATAAGCAATGAATATGATACTGGGGGGATAGCTATACACTGTGAATTGAGGAATGAGTGCCAGCTTAAGCTTGTTGTGGGAGGAAATCCCAAAGTGATTTAAACGTTTACCACGTCAACCAAAGTTATTCAAACAGATTCCATTGGGCGTATGGCGCAACATATCAGTAAAAAAGTAAACAGATAAATCACTTTAAATCAGTAGTGTTTGCTAAAAGGATAAGTATGTCCTGCAGTCCTGCAGATTGATATATCGCATCAATAATACCAACCATTATTATGATAACATATTGCAAGTAATACTGGAATATTTTGGGCAAGGATCATAAAGTAACATTGTGAACCAGGAAAACGTATTAATCAATGATTTAAAAAAACAAAACTGTCGGCATGGCAGCTGATGATTGTGACCGATATCTCTCATAATTTTCATAAAAAAGTAAGTGTTTCTTGCCTGAAGCCACACTCCAGTACGGCAAAGAATGTTTCAAGTTATGACATAGAATAACTTTCTATATAAGTATTGAACAGTATCCTACTTAGATGAGATACTAAATGATAAATTTTAACTCATGAACCTTCTGGCTTGAAAACACCGTATGGCTGTGTTGATATACTAGAGTAGCTGGCAACCCGTAGTGCATCTCTACCAAACCAACAAAAAAAGTTTATCCATATAGTTCCAACCAAAGTGAAACCACCTGTAGTTCTATCGGCATGGGTAGTACATTTTCACTGTGGTAACCAATGTATTGGTAGTGCGTTACTCATTTTACTTACTGATAGGTATAACATGTGACACCTTAATTGCTTCGTACTACACGATAATACACAATGCTATATTGTGTTACAATAGTATTTGGCCTGTTGCATGTGTATATAAAGATTATCAGCCGTGTCTGTTTCCATATCGTGAATATCGCATTCTAGGGAAAGAAAAGTGTATTAAACGAACATTTGGCGAACAAATTTCATACCTTGTATTCCTAATATATGATGTTTGTGATGCGTAAACTCATGAGTGTAATGCTCTCTTTGTCGCGCAATGTCCTTAGAATAATGAATGTTTCAGAAATAATTTCACTTGATGAAGTAGTTTTAGAAACCACGTATAAATATAATGTTTAAAGGAACCGCGCAATTCATCATAATAGTGTCAAACCCCTTGCGGACATGTCTACAGAACATGACGACACATTTGGAAAGCCTTTATACAAGAATACTGGGAATATAAGTCGATAGTTTATTGGAAAAGAAGTCAGAGAATTGTGACTGAAAGTGATTCCTGCTTGCCAACCTCATTTCCATATTTATTGGATCGTCATTAAGGGGCTAAAACAAGGACTGGTCGACTCGGATTCAGTATACTGTGTCTAAGTGGGGTATTCATGTTAAACTGCGGCATGGTATCTCAGTGAGCTAGCATTATAAATCGGCATCAGTCCGGACTAGTACAAGCAGCCACACAAACACACACACGTACATACACGTCGCGATACAAATGCAATAACCTTGGACGCGACGTTCAACCCCATTTCTCCTCAACTTATCTAATATGCACCAATTCCTCTCAATACACATACTTAAATGTATTGTATGAGCTTGGGCACCAGCTGGTTTTGAACAAACTAAACCCCAAAAGTCGATGACATTATGCACAGTCAATCGATTTCAAGACAGTTTCTGCAGATATTCAACATATGTTCGGCAAGTGTATATTTAAATACAATAGGTCTGAAGACGTGTGCCACTGAATATGCTACAAATGACCTGTTATTATCCCCCGAACTCCTAAACTGCACAGAGCGACAATAATAACTCAATTAGCTTTGTAAAATCAACAAATGCCCAATATAATCGTTTCTTGGTATTATTAAGTACATGTACGAGCATATGCAACACTCGTTCATTAGCCACGTACCAGCTTATGATTGGGACAAAAGGCTGTTATAGTTCAATAACATAATAATTTTAATAATAATAAGTTTATCAATCTCTAGATTAAAGCGTAAAACATTTCCATAATCATAAGAAATCTCTGCTAAAAGGATATTGTACCATTATATTCTATACCAGGAGCATGAATTTATTATCACATTTTGTCTTAACGCGGCACTCCACTCCTGCCATATTCCACGATGGAATAGTGATGACACAAGGTGTTCGCGAAAAGGTCAGCGTAATTTGCCCCACCGGTGGCACAAAATTCCTACAAGTAGACCTTGAGTTGTGTGTAACAGCGTGTCAGTTTGATGTGGGAGGAAAGTCCAAAGTGGTGCAGGTCATATTGAAAATATATATATATATATATTTAGTGAGTGAGTGAGTGAGTGAGTGAGTGAGTGAGTGAGTGAGTGAGTGAGTGAGTGAGTGAGTTGGATTTAACGCCGCTTTTAACAGTATTCCAGTTATATCGCGGCGTGTCAGCTTAATGTCGGAGGAAAGCCCAAAGTGATGCAGGTCTCAGACGTTTACCACTTCGGTGAAACCCACGAGCACGGGTATGGTGCTGACAAACCTAGAAACATAATCGGGGCGAACCGGGATTCGAACCCACAATCATAGGTTTCTGGCGTGCCCAAGGGAAGCAACTCTGCACAGCGAATCGCGGCGCCTTAGACGACTGGGCCACCCGTGCCCCCATATATTTAGTGAGTGTTTCAGCAGCATCTCTGCACTTGTATGTTACATATCTTATTCAATATTGACATATCGTTTTTAGTTTCAAGAAAAGCAGTACGTACTATCCTGTCACTTGATGGTCTGGTCAAGACTCCAATGTTCAGCCCACCTTCGTATGGCAGGAGTACTGCTGAGCGGCGTTTGCAGCAAACACATATTTTTAATGCACATTGCGTGAGTGACTGGTCGTACCGGTAGTGCATGACATGCTTACCCTTTTAGGTAGCATCACTGTGGTCTTCATTCTCATGATCAGTGATCCATTCAAATAATTTGAACTGCTATTTTGTATTCTACGCCAAATGGAATCTGTTTTAGAAGATAATCGAGACTGATTGTTCATTTGACGTTTTATATAAGACGTTTACCATTTTGGTGAAACTCAACGAGCATGTGAACATAGGTGCTGACTTACCTAAAACATATCTTTGAAGAGTTATATATTCAATAAAACGATGTTCTGATGTAATGATACAATTTCAAATGATTAAATTTATCACCCACACGAAAGAGTTATCACATTAAGGAAACAGCGAGGAATAAATGTATGAAGAGTATGACGCTCATATCGCTGAAAATACAAACATTTGGTAAAATCTGAAGCGCATGATATATGACATGTATATGCGTGATCACTTTTGAGATCCGAATTGAAACTTACTGATAGAGTGGAACAAGCGTTAGCTAGTTGACAGAACATCTCTATTCATATGAAGGTCAGCCGCATTTTGTAAAAACCGCTCGTGGTAACAAATGAGAGATTAAGGCACGACTGTCACAATGTTCCAGCACAGCAATAGGTTTGGCGATATGACATATGTGTTACCTTCACTTGAAATCATTTCACTGATTTTGTTGTTCGTGTATCCAGTTTGATCCCGTGCAGTATACAGAACTACTGCTACAATCAGTGCGGCAGCTACAAGCACTGTGGCCACCGTCTTAGTCCCAAGAGCCATGGTTATTGCGTGCGCCATCAAACCCTGTGACAACGCTTTGCCATTCAGATGCAACACCTGTTTGAGCATGCGTCGACTCAGTGGTTGGTTGTTTTATCAATAATATTGTAGTGCTGTCTCATCTTTCTGGTAACTGTACAGTACAGGTATATGTAGTGAGCATAGTTTAGTTTTAAATATATAATTACGTCGTCCAAAAGGTCCAAAACACAACCCGTTGGTTTTGAAGATGCACTTGCAGCAGTGAAAAGTCGCGAAAAACCTTTTTTCGTGTATCCGTAAAAATGCACGTGCAGAGATGGTATTAAATTCAATGGACCGTTGCCAAAAGATCGCATCTTCCCGAGGCAAGTGAGTTAACTGACACTGACACCATGATAATACATTGACACTCTGACATGGAGGTAGCACGGTTTCACAGACTGAGTGTATTCTATTATTCTTACCTTGGGTCAAAAGAATGAACTTCACAGCCAATAGCGCCCATTGTATCATCAAACGACCAGTCATTTGAAATCCTACAAAGATTTACAGCACTTACTAGTTACCATATTACCATAAATGTATATTTGGATGTCGTGCCTATGAAATGGAGCTGGTTCTTAATGAGTGAGTGAATGAGTGATTGAGTGAGTATGGTTTTACGCCACTTTTAGCAATATTCCAGCAATATCACGTCGGGGGACACGAGAAATGGGCTTCATATGTTGTTCCCATGTCGGGAATCGAACCCGGATCTTCGGCGTGAGGAGCGAACGCTTTAACCACAAGGCTACCCGACCGCCCCGGGTTTTTAATGAAATATGTATAAGTATTGTTACGAATTATACCATAGCTACATGTATCTACTGTTTTTTTCCTGAAGAGGCATCCTGGTGGAGACAATATGCACTAAATAATCAAAAACAATTTTTGTATATGCATCCACTGATGAGTACATTTATCCATATCTCTTACGGAATAAGCACGATCTGGAGTCGACTAACAAGTACTTCAGGTTGAGGCTTAGAAAATTGTTTTCATATTAATATGTTTCTACTGACCCAAAGGAGTAGACTAGACATGGTGGCTTGACCTCAAAGGTTGTGTCGTTACATACGTGCCAGTTGCCCCTCGTCTCAATCTCACTGCACATGTACTCCGGGGGTTTCTCCCAGTCCCTGTATATAGGAGGTACATTACCTCTAAATGCCACCATACACATCTGTTACATATAATACTGTAGGAAGGTAGTACAATTCATCTTCCAATTAGAGTAAATGAGAGAGTGAGCTAATAGTTACAAACCCTATATTACACTGGACAAAATATCATCCATTCCAAAAAATCCAAAACTTGGAAATACCACCATTCCAATTGGAAATATGACCATTCCAATATTTGGAAAGGTCATATTTCCAAGCTTGGATTTGTTTGGATTTAGTTGGAAATGTTTGGAAATGTTTGGATACAACATGTCATAATCATATCTGTTAAAAGTTGTACAACTTTTGACCTTATGTGATATAATCCTATTAGTAATGACATGAAAGTAAATAATTAAGAGTATTTTGGCACTATGTACCACGAAAAGACCAAATCAAGAGCAAATTTAACTAAAAGAAATTCTGTCATTTAAAGTGGCTACTCTTTATAGTATTACTTAATTTCTTATCTTCCTTGTCTATAATCATATGACATTGACTTTGAACTTTGAACAATTAAACAAATATTTTGTTTTCCCATACCGCCTTACGGTTGTCGTAGAACAAAGACCGTTTCGAGAATATAGAGGGCCTCATTATTATAATTTGAACTAATATACATATGTACATAATAGTACTAGGTATAAATGAATTTTGATAAGTGTTCGTACAAGAATATGAACTTCGAATTATCTCGGAATTATGCGCAACACATAGGGCTGAAAATTTTATAATTGTTCTGGAACTATCTGACGGTAATTCAAAACAGGGAACAAGATTTCGTCAAATGAATCATCTAGCCAGGAATGTAACGATTTAAATGCTGACAAAATGAATAAACGTATCTGGAACAGAGTAGACTGTTCATGTGGACAATTATATGCTACGTCTATTGCCAATGAAGTTTATCACCCCATGTTATAGCATTTGTTTCATATAAAAGATAGAAACCAAATAAATGGGACAATTAGTTGTTATGAATTAGCTTTACCTCTGTGACATATCACACAACTAAATGTGAATATGTTTATCAAATAATCAATTACAATAATTAACCTAGTGTCCTTATTTATACACAATTTAATTACGTATTGGGGTACAATATATAATACACATATACACGGAATGATTTCTTATTTTGTCAATTTAATCTTAACCCAAATCATACAAATCAAAGTGTGAAAGTAGTGACTAACTTTATGATCAAGGGTATAAATACTCAATTGTATCTATTAATCCTAATAGTATAACAATAAACCCTGTGTATATACTGAGCATATTTAGATACATCCGGATCTACGACCGCAGCCATATAATCAATCAAGGAAAGTATATTAGATTGAATTACAAATGTGCTATCACTTAAACAAAATTTTCCGTTATCCACGTAAGCCTAAACCTGGGAGAAATAAAGTTCTGTTCTGTTCTGAAGACGCCGTCATTATTAGTTGGCGCCAGTCTAGACTGTCCAATCAACGTGAATATACAAACCGTGATGTTACTTGACCAGTTGATGACACCTGTCAAACTCAAAGTGCCCCTGGTCCTCCACCCACCATGTGTAATACTTTAGCGTACTTGATTGTTTAATTTGCAGTTATATCACTGTTAGGCTGAGTGATGAGAGAATACATTTTGTTGTTTTTGTTAACGATCGTTTCCATTTTCAACGTGGTAACCTTATAAGTGACTAACTTTTTATCATGATGAAATGAAACATATTAAAATAATCAGAGGGACTGACGATCGCATTTTTCGCATAAATGTCATGCTCGCATTAATTTCATGATTTACTGAAGATAGATTTGAACATTTCTGAGCAACGATCATGTTTGGGTAAGGGAAGTAATCTTGTCTCCGCTTGCAATTGGATTGAGTTCCGAGATCGCAGCTTGACTGTTCGGTACGGCCGAAAGGCGGCATCCATGTTGGTCACGCTCCGCTGATCACGGGGCCTCATTTGTCTGTATTCTGCTTATGAGCCGGGATGCGCATGAAACACGGGTGTCAAAACGAATATATTTACCAATTATACGTACGGTCAATTAGCCAGTCCAAGAGACAATACCCTGGTTCTACCACCTTTAGGTGTAATTACGTCGCATGCCCCTGGTTCACGGTTCGTCTGATCTCCCGTCATAAAACCACGATGTTTATTTACCTGGAGCCTCCGACAGCGCCGACTTCCTGTGTACATGTACGTACATGGCAATAAATGGTTTGACAGTTGTTTGACGGAATCAATCAATAATTATTGACACGGTGATGTAATTAAAATTTGTCACTATTCACAACTCCTATTTTTCTTTTTATATTGTTCAGCTGTATTTTCAAACAGTTTTATATGTATAAAAAATCTTCTCTTGTATTTATAAACCAAACCTAAAAAACATTATATAAGAACAATTGTGTTTTTAAACCGTAAGTTTTCTATTAAAACAACCATGCAAGTAAGATTTCAGCCGTAATATTACTTTAGTCACTCCACAGATTACACATCTTATATGCTGCAAACGCAGCGAATGTAATGCTACTACGTCACAGCTGCCTCGGTAATTAAGGGCTGGAATGTTTTTGTGAAGGCAGTTAGAGCAGACGAATTTCCCCCCTCGCTGTATAAAGGCGGACGCTAACCATATATGTGTATTTTTACTGTTTTTGGCTTGATTTGATTGTCCTTTGGTGAAAACAAATGTTCAATTGTGAAAGCAAACCCTTTTCCCCTGAACGTTAAAAGACAGCTGACTTTGTTTTTGTCTGAAATATCAACGTTTGGAGTCGTTTATATATTCGGAAATCCATATTATGGTTAATATTTATAATATAATATGGACAATGGTAAAATTCATTATCACAGTTTAAGTGCTATTCACAAATGTATGTAAATCTACTTCGTGATGAATGAAGCATGGTAATAAATGTATGATTCTTCATTTGTTCTGTATTCTTTGACGAGAATGAGTTTCGTTAATGATGATCACTCTCACAGATTTTTTGATAAGAGGATAGGATTTTAACTGGGGAATAGTTATGAAAAATATATTTTTATAAGTATAGGCGGTCTGTGCACATGTGGTGAAACTGATACCTCATTGTTTTGCTAATCGGGACTTGGAAATCATAGTCTGTCATTAAATTGATTTTAAAATATATGGTTTTGACTGTAGTACGTCCTGACATCATAATATTATGTTGTAAACAACTTATCTTATCTTATGTTAAGTAAAACAATTATTGATAACTTCCTGAATTCCAATTGTTCAATGAACAGAATTATTCACAGCTCTGGCGTGAGACAACAATAAATTAGATGTTACCAAAGATTGTCCATTTTATGATCTTAGGCACATGTCGGCACACTTACATGTGAGCCGTCTAGACGACTGTCTGTTTTGTAATTAAATGGCAGCTGCCATCCAGCCCAATACTTAATCTTGAGACCTATTAGTTGTCTCATAATTAACCAAAACATAAGCCCAAGAAACCAAACTCTAGCTCGCAAACACCCCTTACTCACCCCAATATCCCAAAGAATAACTAACTACCTCAATGAACACCAAACTCAAAATCTTAAACAAAACTGCAAAAAATCAACTATCTTCACCCCTAAACTCAAAATACCCAAAATAGACACAATGCTAGCTAACCAAATAAATAAAAAAAACGACCCATACATAGCTAAAACCACCAATTTGGTATTCACTCGCTGGAACACAAATATTGGATATTTGCATTGTATTGTGATTTTGAGCATCCGGGTGCCTATATAACATGTAATATATTTCCGATTATAGTACTTGTTGTTCATGCATATGTTCTAGCAATAAGAAATTTGATAAATATTCGTTTTGCTTTATTTATACTTTGAAAAACTTCGTTGGCGCTCAGAACGCTTGGCGCTGTCTAATTCAGCACACGCATGGTTGGGTTCAAACCAAATTATGTTTATTTGTTATAATTTAAACCACCAGCGGCGGTACATGAGCATATATATAATGTCATACAATACAGAATAGTTGATCAAGATGGCAGTTTCCCTTTAAAGATTATGTATTTCTAAAGATTTGTACAATATATCTTGATAACTGTTTTTAATCTTTGATCTTTTGTGAAAATAATAGTGGAAATGGTTGAGTACATGAACTGGTTTAGTGACATATTTCACATTAAAAGTGGCGTGATTTACATCGTTAAAATATAAAAGAATCTACACAGTGATACAACTATAAATGGTTGTGATTTATTTAAGAACGAAGTCAGTAATTGGGAATTTAACTTGCTCTTTCCGACATTATGCGTATTTCGCACACAGTTAAGAACGAAGTGTAATTCATTTATTCATACCAAGTACGAAAGCATCAATCCGCCCGCGTTGTAGAAGAAGAAGAAGAAGAAGAAGAAGAAGAAAATTATTTTATTTTCGTGTCACACACTGTACAGCAGTGACAATAAAAATACATAAATAGTGTGTACAGTGTCCGGCCATTATGGCCTACGAGACACGCAGGACGTCACATACATATAAGTAAAAATGAGAAATATCACAGCACATACATATACATAAAAATGAGTTATCACCAGTTATCACAGTACATACATATACATAAAAATGAGTTATCACCAGTTATCACCGGTTATCGCCAGTTATCAGAACATTCTGATACTAAGATACATGGAACTAGGCTGGTAGAGACGAAAGACACAGTTGTCTTCGCTCATACATGTGGTGAAGAAGCGCGGCTAGGGGTCTGACCACCTTATTGTTCCGCATAAAGAACACGGTCTGGTCGGCAGCGGACATCTGTATAAAGTTTGGATTTGATTGAGAAGCTAAATTCCATAAATCATAGCGTAAATCTGTATAGAGAGAACATTCAGCAAAAAAGTGTATTTCATCCTCAACAGCATTGCAATTACAGAATTTACACATACGTTCAATAAGCGGTGTTTTCGGGCGGGTGAATCTTCCTAATTCTATTTCTAATGGCAATGAGCCGCAGCGAAACTTACTTAATATACTGCGCTGACATCTGTTCATCAATAAACTGACATGGGGTTCTACTGATAAAGAATCTTTAAATAATCTGTATGTACGTAACTTATTACCATTTACCTGGCCCGTATCGTTCCAGAGTCCATGTAACCAATCAGAATGGTCTAAGGATAACAGACATACTTTAGACAAGTTAAACTCTTCAGTAGAAATATTATTTAGATCATAAATTGGTAAATGTAAACTGACAAAGTAGTTGAAAACTGTATTATTCCAGGATCTACGGAATTTTACTGACCATCTGCAAATAATACTCAGCATTCGGGATTGATCTGCAGCATGCAAACTGCGCCAGAACCGAAGAATTTCAATCTTTTGTTTTGTAAATGAGGATGTCCAGCCCATTTCACCACGGACAGCCAAATTTGGAGTCTTTCTACCGACTGCTAAGAAAAATCTACACGCTCGGTTTTGGACAGCATTTATATAGCTAAATTCCTTAGTTCCCCTAATTGCCGATCCATAAGATAAGATAGGCTGGACCAAGTTATTGTACAAAGTTGTAAAAATGTTATAAGCTAAACCACCAACTGCTTTGAATTTACAAATTATAACACCAAGTGCCCTATTTGCAGATTTAGCTATTTCTTTAACTGTAAAATTCAAATCAAGATGTTCCTGTAGCCAGACACCTAGGTATTTATAAGCGTGAGTACTTTCAACCTGGTCAGACCCAATTGTAAACACAAAATCGGACATTTTAATGTAACTGGGACGATAGTGCACAACTTTAGTTTTCTTGATGTTGACAAGTAAGCGCCAACGTGCGCACCAGTTTGCTACACAGTCTAACATCCGCTGTAAAGAGTGCTCGTCAGGTGCTACGAGAGCAACATCGTCAGCATACATTAGGATACTCAGCATGTCAGTGTCCAGGTGGATACCACAGTGTAAGCTATTAATTTCAGCAGCTAAATCATTTATAAATACAGAGAACAAAGTTGGTGATAAAACACACCCTTGGCGTACACCTGAGTCAACTGGAAAGCGGTCTGTGTGGTGATCATTTACTCTAACACATGACCAAGTATCGTCATACATTGCCTGGACTGCTTGAAGAAAATTACCGTTAACACCAATTTTCATAAGTTTATACCATAGACATTTACGGTTAATTTTATCAAAAGCTTTCATAGCATCAATGTAACACACAAATGTCGATTGTTTTGATAGTTTCCTATTATTTATCACTGTGAATAAGCTGTAAATGTGCTCTTGTGTATTTCTCTTTGATCGGAATCCGTTTTGTTCATCTACCAGTATGTTATTTACCTCTAGCCAATTACTAAAACGACAATTTAATATATCAGAATAAATCTTACAAGGCACGGACAGGAGAGCAATACCCCGGTAGCCCAACGGGTCGCGGGGATCAGTGTCACTTTTTTTAATTGGGTTAATCAAACTTGTTCGCCACGAGTCGGGGCATACCTTGTTATCAAAGCAATAGGAAAACATTCTAAATAAGATATCGATGCAAGTATCGTTCTTTAGGGCCTCAGCCGGGAGTAGGTCAAAACCAACTGCTTTCCCGCGCTTTGCTCGTGCAACTGCACGAACAACTTCCGACACTGTAATCGGTGAATCTAGGTCACGGGTATCAAACTGACAGTCCACTCTCACCTGATTATTTGCCAACTCATCACAAATCTTATGGAAGTGACCATCATCAAAACTAGGAGATGTACTCTCAAGGAATAGAGAACTGTATTCATCTTTCCATGTATTCAAGACTACTCCTCTATCTGTAGATATACCACTATCATGTTTCACCTCCCAGGGGACATCATACACTCGGTCGTTACTGATACCAATCTTGCCTATTGCTTTCCAAAAGCTGCGCGAGTCACTGTCACAGTACTTATCTAATAGACGTTGTTGCTCACTGAGCTGATGTTCCCTTTTATACTTGCGTAATAGTCTATCGAAACATTTCCTCTCCTGACAATAGCTATGCTTGGAACGTTTTCTCCTGACCCGAGACTTGCATTTCAACCAATATTTTTCTGCAAGGCATGCTTTATCCCATTGAGATTGTAGTTCATTACACCAGTAAGGCTTATAAAATGATTTACATCTTCGATTGACACTAACATTAGACTGTGATGGTAAAGCACACTTATCTAATTCAGAATGCAAAAAAGAAATAAACTCATTGTAGGCTGCATTAACATCGTCGTGAACAGACAAGTTTCTTTCTATTTTATGTACAACTTCATTTATCTGAGCGGCAGACACCTCAGACAAAAAATAACTTTTAATTTTACTTTTAACGTACATTTTACATTTACCTATTTGGCCTATTGTGGTAAAAGAATCAGACAAATTAGTTGGTACCTCCAAGTCCCATGAAAGTATCGAGTGATCGGGTATTTTATCAGGGACATTACTTCCAGTGATAATCGAAGACATTTTAACAACATTAAAGTTCTTATAGCTACTGAGGTGATCATGTGCTGTAACCACATAGTCCACAACGGACGCCCCATTCTTCACATAAGTGAAGTCCTGTGCTCCTAGTCGACCGTTGATCATACATAGGTTACTTTCAGTCAGAAAGTCAATAAACAAACCACCATAAGAGTTCTTAGTGTAGTCAATTATCTCCCTTGCGGGTACGCTGTCTACTCCCTCGATAAAGTCACTTTCATTACCAACTCGTGCGTTGAAATCGCCGCATATACATAAAATACCATCATTTTGAAAGAGATAAAGTTTTTCCAACAGAGTGTTAAAAAATTCTTCTCCATCGTTAACACGTGATGAACATGAAGGGGGTAAATAGCACACGCACAAAACAATCTTAAAATCAGCATCAAAATGAGACGTAAGTTTAAACCAAATCATGTCGTTAAAATCGTTGTCTAAAATCTCAACACTAAAATCTTTCAATAAAGAGTTCTTAAATAGAGCACCTACCCCACCCGAACCTCTCTTTGCTCGTTTATGGAGTTGAGAGCGGTTATTTCCGTACCACGTGTAACCGTCCACTGTTAAAGAGTCCTCGTTTTGAAGAAAGGTTTCACACAAACCTAACACATCATATTGTAAATCTAATACTATATTTTCCCTAAATAGTTTGTTACTTGATTCCCGCTGCGACCAGCCACCCACGTTCCAAAAGCCTAACCGCAATATATCCTAGTCTTTCTTGGAGCTGACTAGCCGTTTGCCATGGAAACGAAACACAGTGTCTTTCCCCAATTCCTTAATGATGGTTTGCATGTTAGACCTATTTATCAGTTCATCTTCTGAAAGCGCCGAATCCACATAAACGCGAGAATAGTCCTTACTCTGTTTCAGGTGTTTTTTCTTCTGCAATAGTTTCCTTTTCTGATCGGGGGTTTCCAGGGTAAACAACACAACGCCGGGTTTACCGTCAGCACGCTTTTTTCTTGTCGCATGTACAGCCCGAACATCCGACAGTTTTAGGCCATCTCGAATCACACTGTTTACAAGTTGACGTGTCACACTGGGGTCATTAGCTTCACGTGCGTCAACTGGGAGATTTCTGACAACACATTCACACATAGTTTTGTCAGTTTTACCATCCTTTAACGCATCAGAAAAAGTCGATTCCATAGTCGCAACTTTCGTTTTCAGAGTCTCGAAATTCTTCTGGACATTCTTTATCTCGCCTGTTTGACCTTTTTCGACATTATTTACCCTGTCACTTAATTTCGTCATCTCCGACTCAAAGTCTCGACGTAATTTCACAGTTTCTTCCTTCAGAATCTCTGTAAACCGCTTTGTTACCCGCGTTTCGATGTCAGTTAACTGATCACTGAATGTACTTTTCAGGTTGTTTATTGCTGCCAAAATTTCATGATTCGAAATATATGGGAGTTCATCAGAGTTTGCAACACCGTTTGCATCACAATTTTTCCGCTTTACCTTTTTAGCTGCAGATGGTACACCCGCTTCAACGTTGCAAGTAGTGACATTTGCTTGTGTCAAAACCGCTTCAACATAGTTTTGAGAATCCATAAATGGTTCCGACATTGTTAGAGTTCAAAAGTTAAGCAAAAGAGGCAAATATGAGACCTTTTACACAAAATCTTCACAGAATGTTGTATATTTGCGTTTATAAAGGCTCTGTAGTACAATTAAGTATACCTTCGGCGTCGGATGGTTCAGTAAAACTTGGATTTTGTTTTCAAATTGCGGGAGCTCATCCGGCCACGTCCTCTCTGTCCAAGGGCGGTAACTCAAGTTGTATCTACTTACATGTTCATACATAGTTCGTTGAATGTTATTTCGTGAAGACACATATTGCGTAACACAGAGCACAAACCCAAATGGCCTGTCCCTTTGTGACAGGTGTTAATTAGAGAATGTATTGCCACCACATTATGTCCCGGCAATTTTATGACACTTAATGAACCTAGTCAGTCCATGGGTTTGTAACAACATTATAAAATCAAAGTAACATGAATGTTATGTAATTCGTATTAAATCAAAAGTTGACTTAAAAGGTTATAACATGAATATTATTGCGCTTTTGAGGATAAAAGTGAAACTTTTGTTTAGGGATGACAGTACAAAAACACACCCTTAAAAATCAACTGTATTTATGCACGACTTCACACAGACTGAAAAAGTATACATATGTATAATCTAGCTACATGCATGGCACAAAGATTAACATGAAATAATAATGTTGGTCATGTTTGTTAATTTCTACATTTCGTTGTTATTGGTATTCTGAGGATGTTGTAATTATACACGGGTTCTGATCTTCTTTGACGTAGAATACATGAACTGGTTGAGTGACTTTCTGCCATTGTGAGAGAATTACCTACACGTATACCCACAATCTTTTTAACTAATCGACAATATCAGAATGCTATTAACAATCTGACTGAAACATTTAACCAAAAGTCACTGATAAAAAATCTTTTCATTTTACGGTTAGGTATTGCATTTAGATTGACTTTAACGTGAAATTGAATAGTTTCTGTTTTCTTTAGATTATACTTTACTTGTTTTCATCCATTTAGTAATTTTCTCCAAATCGGCATTAATATTTTACGCAGTAGTAGTTGGAATTGTCCACTTAGGGAATTGCCTGGACCCCGCTGTAAACACAGTAAACAGACATTCCAAGGTGAATAATATATGCAATTGATTCTTGGCTCGACATGCTAGGGTCCATAATGTTACTTATAATGTAAAACTAATAGTAATATTAAATTATATTAAAACATTTTTATACATTTATGTATTTAACATGAGAGAGGTAGCGACACATATATATAAACAAGCTGTATTTTATAATAACGATTGTACATTTCTGAATGTTGCATTAAACAAATTTTGGATGAGAGGTTGTCACATTGTGAATCAATTTATTTGATATTCACTTAATGGCTTTGTTGTGTACTCGACTCGTAAGTCCATTTTTTATTTCTTCCAAATGTTCGAACACATACAAAGTCAGCGCATGATTGCCATATCTATTGCACGAATGAATGCGATAATAAACTTACCTGAGCTCACTCTGTGTTCTGAAGTAAAATCGATGTAAGGCACCCTGCACGGCTTCGTTCACGTTCACCCTCAAATGTACGATAGAAAAATCTGCGATTCTGTGTGTTCTATGTTCAACTACATTTTTGTGACAGGCGTTCGTTTATTTATTAAAATTCCACAAATTCGTAAATCACATTGAGTTGCTCGCCTCTTCTCGAGCTGCTCACACTCTCCACTGATGCTTGGCTGCCTTAGCTAACTGGAGTCCACATATAACTATTTACAAACTCTTTTCTAATTATGCTAATCGAGGAAGTGCATTATACCAGATGACAAACTTAATTATCCTGTCACACTAATCCCACTAATATGTCAATTGACTAAACGAACATCCTTTTTTATATACTTACGTAGGAGTATCACATTGGACAGTGCATACAGCTGTTTGTCAAAACAATATCAAGCAACATTTTAGATTTAGAATCACCATACCATGACATAACAGAAACATATATATTAAATTGTATATATTCATATTTGCCGATATTCATGATATATTAATTTTACCGTCATTGTTTGAAACTACTCTGAACGACTTGTATGTATAGATCTTCTTATTTGTAAACAGATGGCGCACTTACTATATATATTATTGATGTAACTGTCTGCTCAAGTGTTCTATTTCTTTATTGCGTAAAATGCTGTCAACATAAATAAATACAAATTATTTCATAACACTCCAAATAGAGTTGTCATAATGCCAATAGTATACACTTGTCACATACAATAATACTGTCCGGTATTCTTAGTAATATATTCAATAGCAACCACACATTGTGAGCATTAATGTCTGCAATGTAAAGAAACTGAATGAAGCAGAGGTAAAATCAATCCATATATACAAAATTGTATATTTTTGGATATATCATATATACAAAATTGTATATTTTGTATATATTGGAATTTCGCCTTGTGTTGCATACATACACGAAAATTGGCCCAATGGGTGTCACATATACACTGACGGATCTTCAGACCCGATCTCCAACCACACAGGCTTCGGAGTCCATACCACACAACCAGTTATATCCACACAATCTTACCGACTCCCTAACAACCAATCTATATTCACGGCCGAACTTATGGGCATGGCCTCAGCCCTGCATAACCAACAATCTAAAAACAACAATAAAATCCTAATTCTCACCGACTCCCTTAGTGGACTACAAGCCCTCCAAAACAGAAATACCAAAAAACGACCTAAATTAATAAACCAAATACTTAAAAGCTCCAACGACCTAACAAAAGCAGGCAAACAAATAACCTTCTTGTAGATCCCCGCCCACGTAGGAATTTACGGCAACGAAAGCGCCGATAAAGCAGCTAAATTATCTCTTAAAATACCAGAAATAAGCCTAAACCTACCCATCTCAAAATCAGAAATTAAAAGTGTAAACAAACAAAAAATAACCAAAAAATGGCATTATCAATATCAAAACTCAAATAGCCAAATCAAAAAAGTGCTCAGAAAACCACTAGCCAAACCTAAAATCCTACACCCCTCTAAAAAAATTGACAGATTAATTACAAAACTCTAAACAGGACACACGAACCTAAATAACCACCTAAAAAAACTTAAAAGACACACCACAGGCAACTGCCCCCACTGCAAACAACTCGAAACCACAGAACACGCACTCATCCACTGCACCCACTACCAAACACACAGAACCACTCTACAAACCACCCTCAATCTAAATAAGGTTCCTACTCTAGATGAAATACTAAACCCTCAAAATAAACTAGAAAACTTCAAGGCCCTAGGCGTATTCCTAATCAAAAACTAATTAATCTACCAATCCAAAATCCAATAAACATACAAACACCAACCTCACCCGGCTCCCTTAGTTCCCTCCTCCACCCACCTCGGCATTTATTCCAAATTTAAAAATCTCAAAAAATCAATATAAGCAACCCCTAAAAGCTCCCTCTTGGGTTGCACACACCACTTTCACCCTTTTCGGAATACACTAAATGGTCCGGCCAGGCCCGTGTGCGAAATACGCTGCAGTCGGAAAGCGCACGTTAAATCTTCTATATCATGATCAGTCAGTAGTTGTCTCAGCACTACACAATCAGCAATCTAAAATAAAATCAAAAAAATCCTCATCCTAACCGACTCCCTCAGTGGACTACAAGCCCTCAAAAATAAAAACACTAAAAACCACCCCAAACTAATAAATCAAATATTCAATAGCTCAAACAACTTAACTAGGGCAGGTAAACAAATAGAGTTCATTTGGACCCCCGCCCACGTAGGAATCTTTGGAAATGAAAAGGCAGATAAAGCAGCAAAATTATCCCTTTAACTCCCAGAAATAAGCTTAAACTTACCCAGCTCAAAATCAGAAATCAAAAGTCTCACTAAACAAAAAATCAACAAAAAATGGCAAAATATATACCAAAACTTAAATAGCCAGATCAGGAAAGTACTAAAAAAACACATAAATAAACCAAAAATACTACACCCATCCAAAAAAATCGACAGAATAATTACTAACCTAAAAACAGGCCGCACCAAACTAAATAATCACCGTAAAATAGCTAATCTACACACAACAGGAAACTGCCCACATTGCAAACAACAAGAAACACCAGAACACGTACTCATTCACTGCACACACTACCAAACACACCGAACAACACTACAGACCACCCTAAATCTTAAAACCGGACTTACACTAGAATCAATCCTAAATCCATAAAATAAATTAGAAAAAATCAAAGCCTTAGGTTTATACCTAATTAAAACAGGACTAATTAGTCGCATTTAAACCCCAAATAAAATAATAAAACCAAAACTACCTTATCTAACAACCATCCAACACACACAGCTCCCTTATTTCGTACCCCACCCACTCTTGGCATTCTTTCCAAATCTCAAAATTTCAAAATTACTATATAAGCAACCCCTAAAGCCCCTAATTCATAGTCTTTTTATTGTTCAAATTACTGATAAAACATATTTTAACTTGTTCCTTCTAACCATATTTCCAAACAATTCCAAACAATTCCAAACCATTCCAAACCATTCCAAGTCATTCCAAACATTTCCAATGCCATTCCAATTTTGGATTTTTTGGAAAGATCGATCTTTCCAAGCTTTGGAAAGTTTGGAATGAGCGATCTTTCCAAAGCATTCCAACGTTCATTCCAAATTGGAATGGACGCTATTTGGTCTTGTGTTATATATTTATATGAACTTCAAGAAACATAATACAAGCTTGTTTTATTCTAAAACATTTATACACGATTTATGCTATGGACTGATTTTCACGTGACCAGAGCTCCTGATCAGAATAACCATTCACACACGCATGACACATTTTACATATGCACTGAAAAACTGTTCACATCCACTTACCATGTTCTAAAACTGTACATGTGGAGAAATCACATTTAAGCACATCAAGGTTGTTGTTTTACATATGCAATGAACTAGACATTAAAACGAATTAACGTCAGGAATGTTCATATTCTTAAATGATGCTCACACAAATGAATAGAATTTGTGCAATGAATAGTTTACAACGAAACATTTTCGATAACAAACGACAAGAAGCGATATTAACTCCATAAAAGAATACCTGTCATTATTTTGCCATGTAAATGTTGAACTAACGTTAAAGGAAGTCGACAGTTTGTGTACAGGTAGACACTTACTGTAAAGGGGAGAAAATGTTATGGGAGTGACTCTTGTAAGACAACAGTTCCGTCCAAGTGTTATGCTCACTGCAGTCAAATATCAAGCGTTATGTTCACTGCAGTTTAATATCAAGTGTTATGTTCACTGCAATGAAATTATCACTTTTCCCAACTTCAGCGAAGAAAAAATAATTTCCAAGTATTTCCTACCTGTAAACAATGACTGGTAACATTGTGTAAGGTTTAGTCAATGGATAAATGGATGCAGAATAACACAGCATGCACGAATGCGTTCTCTATTCGGCAAGGGACCTCGAATTTTATCCTTCTACAGAATAATATAAACGTGGATTGCCGCTAGTGTTTCGCCCTTTACCTACCACTTCAAAAGGGATGACGCTTGCCACCACTTCGTAATCTTTAAAGCGTCCTCGTCATCTTGAGGATGGCCATCTTCCATCCGTGATGTCACTGGAAATATGTTATAACATTATTTTCACTAACTCCTGCTCCTACTCAATATACAATATATTTGTTGGAACACTATATGAACACACGCTCCAGTTTGTTCCCCTATGCTGTAACATGACCTCTAATATACTAATTATATTTGTTTCCCATTGGTACATGTACATACCAATGTTCATATCAAGGAGTAACCCTGCTTCCGTCAATAGACATAACAACAGATAAATGGTTATCTACATCATCCTTGAAGACACTCTGTCAAAACGTAACTGTTTTCAACTATGCCAGATATTATTGAAAATTCAATCTGAGCAATCCAGATTATCTCAGAGAGGAAAATGGTTTTACAAAGGACACCCTCCAGATGTCGGTACTTTTGATTAATATATTGGTATCTATCTTACGGACAGATTGTTATAGTCTATGCGTGTTAACACGACTGCTTTACAAGCTAAGAAAATAAGCGCAATTATGATGTTTTGAGCCGAAATTTGGACTTCATGAATATTAAATGCTTTTGAAAGATTCATTTTTATGCCAGTAGGAACTCTCGGTTAAACCTAGCACTCAAAATGTGACGATCTACGGTGAATGTTGAAGATGCCCATTGTACATAGACGCCCATTTATTGTCATCAAATGCTGGTTAAAGCACTTATGATGCCAAATGCAAGATTTCCAAAGAGATGTTAGTATATACTGTTACTGTATGTTCGTCAAGGTAAATCTAACTGGACATAGTATGTTTAACAGTTAATTACTTCATCTCGGTATGGTTATGTTTGGACTGAACAAAATGTGCACATGATACAGCGATTTATTATTTAGCTTACCAATACATTAAAAGACATACACCTACAAAAGTTGTTACCATTTCTACCTTTGTCCAATAAACTAAATCACTATACATGCAACAAAATTTGATACAGAGCACTTTTGTTTGACAGACATTTAAAGAAATTCCGAGTGGTGCTCACTGTCTCCTTTTTGAATCGGGTAGACACTGTGGACTCCACATAGAAGACAGAATTGGTCAAATATGTACTTTAAATTATATCGAAGATGAAAATTACTTTTTACTTGTTTGTCCATTTTGTGTCGATTAAAGAATTAAAGAATATTTTTTCAAGTATCTCACTTGTATAAATTGTAATTACTATAAAGACTACAAATACTGTGACAATTAAAAGGAATCAAATGTTCTTTTCCATGCTATGAACCTTAGAAGCATGCCATTACTCAACTACTTGATTAAATTCAACAGTTATTATGGTTTTTGAAGTATATTCTATTGAATCATTGTATCCTCAACTTCTTTTCAGACAAGTACTATAGGCAAATGAAGAATGATTGATGAAGCTAAAATAAATGATTTCTTGTAATGATTGCTAACTTCTGGTTACAGACTGTCCTTTTTAGTAAACAGAAACTTACAGAAAGACCCCAGCCTTTTTATAAACATTTTAGCCTTGTTATGTAGACCCTACTTGATCATGCCAGAAGTCTAAAACCTTGCACGTTTTAGAAAGAAAACAGAAATTTGAACATCACTTGTACGTTGTATGATAAATCTTAAACTAATATTTACAGTTTACCTCAACCTTACATTTCACATTTCCATTGTGCCAAAACGGCCCTTATTATACATCGCGCTTTTTCAAAATGAGGTTAATAATAACGTAATTTTGTGAACACACTATCCTCAAATTAGTAATAACAGTAATATAATCATTGCAAATGAGAGGTTTTATTGTTACAAATAATAGGTAGAGAAATGAGAGGTATAATCATGACAAACGAGAGGTATAATCATGACCAATCAAAAGTATAAACATGACAAATGAGTATATGACAAATGACAGGTATAATATGGAAAACGGAGAGGTATAAACATGACACATGGGAGGTATAAACGTGACAGTGAGATGTATAGCCATGACAAATGAGATCATGACAAAGTGTCAGGTATAATCATGACAAATGAAATGTATAATCAACCCTCGACAACAGCAATTTGGTCAACCTCAATACCGTCTACTTTAGGCCTTTGTTCTTTGCATCTACCTCCCTCTAGCTGCAAACTGGCATAATATGTTGGCTGTTCAAAACTTATCTTCCCCAAAGCGCTTTCCTTGGGCCACTGTTTTCCACGTTTTGTACCCGCATCGATATCAATCTCCTCAAATAATCTAGTACGTGCACTTGGTTTGTCCAGACATTATTTACCTTTCCCAGATGCCGCTTTCGTGTCGACACTTCCTTGACCACGTGCGTCATGAAGCTGATCATGAAGTGCTTTAATCTGTCGTTTATGCTCCCTGTCCGTCTCTTGTATGTCCTTCTGCATTGTCTTGAGCGCTTCCTTCAGACCTTTCACCAATTTCTCCAAAAGCTCTGTTTGTGCGTTCTTGCCAACTTGCAGGTTCTTGCTGTTCGAACTTTCGTCCATGGCCGAGATCTGTGACATCATCTGTGCTTTCTCTCTTTTAACTGGCGTTTTGATAAAAGTATAATTTTATATTTATTATACGATCACCCCTTACTAATTAAAAAACAAATTTGCAAAATTCATATATAACTAAAGTAACTGTCAACTATAAATAATAATTAATCATATGCATTGTGTGTAGTCTGTGGCACCTACACACAACTTAAAAGGAAAGCAGGAACACGCCTTCTCAGAAAAAAATCCATATGCACGTTACTGTAAAATACTAATCATCTTGCACTTTAATTAGTATTAGCATTTGCTGTTCCCAACCAATTATCGAAACGACCGACCTTCTTGCTACTTGGCGAAAAAGATTAATTATTTATGAAGCCATAATTCGATAACAGTGAAATAAAAAAGTGTGGCCTTAATAAAATATTATACTGTATTTTTGAAATCTTCAGCAACAATATTTGTTCGGCAATTTATTTTGATAAAGCAAACGAAAGTTATTTTTTTTCTCAATGCGCTCATGGGTTTTGCCAAAGTGGTAACAGTCAAAGACCTGCGTCGTTACCAAAACCAACCACAAACCACATATCTTGAATAGCTGGTCGAAATATTTCATATGTTCTCGTTTCTTGATCTCATCATGACGATGTCACAGAGACAAAGTCGACTGCCTCGTATCTAGATTAAAGTGACACATGAATGGGCGGACACCATTGGAAGGTCGGACATTTATACCTGTAACTGTAAACATATTCATTAGTTGTTCAGACTTGACAACACAGTGTGTTTATGAAACACTGTCAAATAGTGATGATACTAGATGTTCATGAAAAGGTGAGCATATCCTGCCCCACCGGTGGCACACATCATAGACCCATGCAAAGGCAAGTCAATTGTTCACCTGAAAAATAGGGGAATATAGGATACAGGTCAAAATAGGGAATTGCATCGGTCACTGATGCATCAAATTTGGAAATGTCCTCAACATGACTAACACAAACCTTTTTGAAAGCTTTACTGAGGCCCTGAGTGTTGTAAACATCACACATGTGTATTGCAATCTTAGCTCATTACTTTTGACATGCACGAAGGCTGGTCGGCATAATTCAGTTACACATAACATTAAAGAATATGGAAACGGACGTCAATGTCGATCAACGTTTGCATCTTCACTAAGGGCAAATATGACGAAGTCTGCAACATTTCAGTCCTATTTGATATTTATACGTGACCATAGGACGTAACATAGAGCAACGGTTGGCGGTTGTCCCCATGGTAACTGTTACTGTTACTGTTCACCAATAAAAGTTTAAGGACTCCATAATCACTCTGCATATTCATATGAAGATAACATAATATGCTATCACGTTCGATTACATATGGCTTACGGATTTATGGAGTATATAGTGTTCATAGCTTTGAATGCCTTACAATCCTATCTCCAGGATGTGCAATGTTTCATCCTGGTGTTTGGTTTTCTACACCCTTATTTAAAGTGAGCCGTGACACGAAACAGGGGTGTTAGTTGTCACCAATACTATCCAGTTTTCTTAACAATTATTTGATCTGTATGCTTATACTCTCATATTCTTATACAGTTCTCGTAGCCTTATTAGCTTCGACTGATATCTTGTCTTTTCTTGTCGACAATGGCCCCGACATACATGTTACTTTTATTATGTGCTGTATGCATGCCGTTGTGATTTGCAGAAGATACTTTCTTGGTTAATTGTTATCAGAGCATCAAGATTAAGTAAAGAGACGCTCAGCTGCAGATCGGGTATTCTGATTGCTTTTATCTGATTAAGGTTAAGTTGACAGAATTGAATGAAAAGTATATTCTGTATACAACTTGCCATATTTTAGCCTAATGAGCCTACAGTTTTATCAAAACAACTTAATGCATCAGTGCGTCGTCTAACTTCGTATACAGTGCAGTTCGCCAACAGTGTTATCAAAACAATTTTATGCACCAGTGATTTATGTAATTTAAAGTTTACCCCCTCAAATTACATGATAGACTCACCCAGGCAGCTGGTAAAAATAGAGTTGTTACGAGTGGATCCATAACACATAACAAAGAGAGATCGCACAACAAGAACAATATATTTCTGGCAGTGAATAACATTAAAAGTCTAACTTCTGGCTAAAACATTGTACCATACCCAACCAATGAGCGCCAATGAATTTCACATTGTACATAAATCGATCGAAATCCAGTTGATACATTATGGTACATCCAGGTTGTAATAGGTCTTCAGCAAGTGATGCTTGTTTTGAGAGTCGATTATGCTTGTCGTAAGAGGCGACTAACGAGATCGGGTGGTGAGGCTCGCTGACATGGTTGATGAATGTCATCGCATCCCAATTGCATGGTTTGATGCTGATGATATCAATCACTTTGATTGTCTGGTCCAGACTCGATTATTTACAGAGAGTCTAGTGTCAAGTTCTTTCGATCAGCACAGCATGACATCAAGACGTCGAGAATCACTGAGACGTCGATAGGCGATAAAATCATTGATTGTACCCAACTTCGTCGAAAGTAGCCTGAATCATTAAGTTTTTGAAATATAACAACCTTTTGTCCCAATCACAAGCTGGTACGTGGCTAATGATCGAGTGTTGCATATGATTACTCATATAAAGTGAACAACAAAAGTTCCTGTGACATTGTATAAGATTTAATGCAAAGTTATGTTTTTTACCTTATCTGAAACAATTTCGGTTTGCAACAGATAAAAGACTCCTGTGAGTGTTCAAATGGTTAATTTGCCATACTGACTTCAGAAAATGCGTGATTGTATAAAAAAAAACATGAACATGCCAAAATGTAAATTTACAAATCAATAGCGTGTGTGTCCACCTCTGGTTGCGATGCAAGCAACACATCTTCGTCTCATAGAATGGACCGGGTGTCAAAGGCGCCGATCCATTTAATCCCACATGTGCTCGATTGGTGAGAGATCAGGGGAGCGAGCCGGCCAGGGGATGACGTTCACGTTGTTTTGGTGAAGAAAATCCTAAACAAGTCGAGCAATATGAGGCCGGGCGTTGTTATGTTGAAAGGTAATGCCTGGGCCATGACGACGCAAAAAAGGTAGAACAACAGGGCCGATGACCTCGTCGCGGTAGCGCTGTCCATTGAGAATTCCCTCTACCACTATCAAACGGGTCCTCTGTCTTGCTGTAATCCCACCCCATACCATGACGCTGCCGCCCCCGAACCGATCTTCTTCCATGACACAATGATTGACGTAACGTTCACCTCAACGTCGGTACACTCGAATCCGTCCATCGCTGTGGCTGAGGTGAAAACGATACTCGTCAGTGAATAGAACTTGTCCCCACTGCATGACCGTCGAGCGTAGACGCTATCTGCACCACTGTAGACGTGCTTGACGGTGGTTTCCTGTCAAAATGGGACGTCTGGCGGGTCTTCTGGCGACAATCCCTGCACATCTGAGGCGGCGACGTGCGGTTTGTGAAGATATTCGTTGAAGGCCAGGGATGCTTCTTGCAGCCACTGTTGGTGGCTGGAATGGATTTCGTAGGTGTGTTGCTCGAATCCAGTTGTCTTGTCGATTATTGGTTACGCGTGGCCTGCCACTCCGAGGATGGTCTCTGACTGTCTGTTGCCAACGTTGCCATAAACACCAAATGGTCTTGCAACATCACGTTTACTCGATCCTGCTTCAAGCATACCAAAGGCTCGCAGACGCTCATTTTCGGAAAGGCGTGGCATTTCGTAATGTTTAATGATTGCGTAATTTTGTTGTTTTTCTGAGTGGTGGTTGTCAGCACGATGCTAAACATTGCATATGGAATCCCGTTAACGCACATGTTTTTATACCCATTTTTGGGTGGTGAAATGCATGCGGCTTGCATAAAAGTCAACTTTTGCATGGAATGCATGCTTTTCTGTAGCAGTTGCGTTTTTGTGACTTGATTCCATACATGTACTACAATATTGAAAACCAAACTTTACTTGTTTGAAAAATACACTAAAATATTGGTGTCACATGAAGTATTTTAATTAATACTGGAATATACATAAAGTAACACGTTAAACCAGGAAGACATATGAATGAATGATTTAACCAAAGAAAACTGTCGACATGGCAGCTTATGATTATGACATTCTAATATGCACCAATTCCTCTCTATACACATAAAAGAAGCGGCAAAAGAAAGAATAGGTTGGCAATTTGTAATTTTCCTAAAAACAGCGATAACTAGTGGAAAGTGGGTATTGGTAATATGACTGCCTAGGAACAGGTACCAAAATACACATCACCCGAACGCGCCACCTTTGACGGCGCTCGTGCGGTGACAAAAAATGGTGAAACAGGTTTCCTGTCAATGTCATAAACTGCACGTGCATGTTAGCTGTATAAATGCGTTCGTCTGCAGGGTATAACCACACGTGATGAAAGCACAAAACAGAAATGCCACGACTGTCACAGGAACAGAGAGAGAGAGCCATCGGTATGGCCGAAATGGGGGCAACACAGGTACCAAATTGCCAGGAGGTTTGGTTGTACACCATTGACAGTATCCAGGCTGATTCAACGGTACAGGCAGACAGGGAGGACACAGGACAGGACTAGAACCGGACGACCCCGAGTGACAACACCACTGGAAGACGGTCAGATACGGCTCATTCACCTGCGAAACAGATTCGTAACGGCGACGGCGACGGCGACGGCAGCAACAGCGGTGGGACGTCCTATTAGCCAAGGTACAGTACTACGACGACTTCTTGCTGCTGGAATCCGAGCGTATCGTCCTTTCCGAGGAATGGTACTGACTGCTCAACATCGACGCCTGAGACTGCGATAGGCGAAGCAGGTTCGACGCTGGCAAGTGAGAAATTGGCGTCGAGTGCTGTTTACTGATGAAAGTCGAGTTTATCGATGCAGAGGGGAACGTTTATCTCCGGCGTGTATACGAGAGGTCCATCCATTCAGCGAGGGAGGTGTCATGGTGTGGGGCGGTATTTGTGGAGATCAGAAGACTGATTTGGTGATTATACAGGGAAACCTGAACACTGTGTAGTACAGAGACCAAGGGCGGTATTCATAAACATTCTTAGAATTTTCTTAAGAATACTCTTAACTCGCTAAGAAAATTCTTAGCTAAGTGTTACACTTAAGAGTGTAATCATAATGACTCTGAGCGTAACTTTTAGTTTTAGAGTTAAGTGAAACTCTGAGAGTAACTCTTAGGTCGGACATCGGTCTTAACCAGGGGAATCCCTGTGCTATATTTAGAATTCTGGGCACTCTTCAGTTTTAGAGGCATGATTTTGTATCGCGTGACTGTCACGTGATGTAAACACGCAGACGTGCATCTGTCAACACTTCGCGCGATGGATTCAGCACAAATGATTGCAGTGAAGCGCAAACCGAATTGGTCATCTGACCAGACCTTGCTCCTGGTCCAACTTGTTGATGAGCGGAAGGCTATCATCAAGGGCAAGTTTGGGCCAGGAGTTACGTCGCGGATGAAGAAGGAGGCATGGGTCGAGGTGGCAGCAAACATCAATGCTGCATTTCCAAATGTGATCAGATCGACAGAGGACTGCGAAAAGAGATGGTATAATATCCAGTCGAAGTCAAGGCAGGAGATATCAGCTTTCAAGAGACAGCTCAGTGGCACCGGTAAGTAATTAAAAATGAAGACATCTTAAAAACAGTATTTACAATGTTTCTGTTACGCCGTCCGAAAAAGTATCATGTCCGAAAATCCATGATCCGATAAGCAGTTTATAAACAATGTGCTCTTTGGGCCTAAATTATTTCGTATTATTTTATTTTATTCAGAAAGAATAACATTTTGATTAGAATTCATGTAAAATTCATATTTAGATAGGTAGCAGCTTAAAAACAATGCACACTGTTCAATCATGTTTAATAAATTACTTTATGTCTTCATTGAAGATTAATGTCTTCATAAAAAAGTGAAGGCAAATATGGATTCTTTAGGGGAGGTGAAATAAAATATGCCTTCAAAAATGTTTATGACATTTCATAATAATAATCATAATCATAATAATAACAATAATAATAACGTTTGACAATTATAATAACATATTGTATTGACCTTTGTATTTACTGAAAAACTTAACTGACTTAAATAAACAATATTTTCCACTTGACAGTTAGATCTGTTAAAATGTTCTCATTACACCATACTATCTGCATGTTATTTCTTTATGGAAGATACATATATACATGTAAAAAATAGACAAAGTAACAATCTTTGGAAAGAAAATGTTGATTTATTTCAGTTTACCATAAGCGAAAAAAGTAGAGGCATGTAGAAATTATTATATTAATTTTCTTATGAAGCTCAAACATGATATTAGAATAGACCAAACTGGAGTAGTTAAAAATTACCTAAAGAAAACAGATGTAGCATTCATACTGAGAATCATTACCAAAAAGTTGAACTACTTTGCATGTGATTAGTATATGATTAATTTATGCAGTATGAAATATCTTTTTTTAATATCTGTATAGGCAGTAAACATCATACATATTCCAAAGTAGACATAATTTATGGATAACATTTGACATGTTCACCAACTCATACAATATTAGTAAGACAAATTGAGTTATGTCTATTGTGTCACATTAATTTATTGTATCAAGAAGTACATCAACATTAAAAACCTTGTATTTATTGCAGGAGGGGGACCTGGTCCGAGCAAGTTAAGTGTGGTGTCTGAGGCAGTTTACGATGTTCTTGGACACACAAATGTGAGCATAAGTGGAATTGAAGGGAGCTTTGATTCAACCCTATTCCAGGTCATGGATATGTCAAACAGGTAAAAAAAATTTTCTTTAGTGATAAAAAACTTATGATATTTATGTTCTGGTTTATGGCTCAAACATTTATGTAAAACATTTTCTTTTCAGTTGTCAGGAAGCAGCCATACTTGGCTTGGAATCTGAAGTTTGTGGCGCCTTGCCACATGGAGTTCAGGCCAGACCTCAAGCAACCTGTACTTCAGCCTCAGCTGGCCCCTGCTCCAGAAAAGAAGACTTAAATGACCAACAACTTCTAAGAAAAAAGACATTACTAGAAATTGATGTACTGCAACTTCAGAAAGAAATGCTAACCCTAAAATTAGAGATGATGAGAAAAGATCAGTCTTATAATTGAATAGTTATTTCACATTCTATGCTTAATTAATTCAAGATATCAGTTGCCTTTACAGGAATTTAAATGATTAATTCACTGAAATTCACATAATCAAGTTTTGTTTAGCAATGTTCTGTAATTTCAGTTATTTCACAAAAGTCTATAATTATAGGTTAGAAAGTAATTTGGATGTTATTTCATAAGAAAACTGTCTTACATTGAAGTAATAACAGGAATTTTGAGTAAAAGATTGACAACAATAATCTCAACAACAGTATTAACATTAACAATTGATTGTTTTGATATCTTTCATGTAAATATATTGAGTTAAAATAGTTTTCAATGATTGTACCAGTTAACCTAAATCAAACCTGTTGCATTATAATATGGGTAAGATTGCTATATATATATATATCAAAGGTATGTTTGTAAATAGTGATTTTATTGACATGCAATTTATTGATAAAGTATTTCATACTACTCTGAAATTGAACATAATAATTGGCAAAGATAAGTTTGAATGTAGCACATGTATGTTGTCTTTTGTCATGAATAATTTTCCAGATACTACTACAAAGTGGTGAGATTCACTAGTGTACAGTCGCACATATGTAAAGAATTCACACAATAATCATGTGACATGCATTGTTCTCCAACATGTTTTAGCATTATCTTCCGGAGAATATTCTGAAGATTTTATGAAGATAAAGCTGAAAATTGTAGGAGAACAATCTGTGTCGTGTGATTATTTTGTGAATTTCTTTACAAATATAAATATAACACATGTCAAAGCAAATACAATGCAAAGTTTTTGTTTTCCACTCAAATGCAACTATCATCTTGTACATTTACTTGGTAATATTTTCTTGTTAAATAACACAAATATCATCATCATTCCAGTTGTTGTTTTTATTTTACTTAAACCTCACACACAAATGATTTTGGATCTTATTTCGAGGAATGTCCTGTATGATTTTAGTAGAAACAGAGAAAAAGGGAAATTACTCTAACCATCAAAATTTAAAGGGGATGTTGAGGACCGTGGCCATTTTAGGCTTGGCTAAAGATGTGTGAGTATTCGTCAAAGCTCCCAACTGTGGTAATCTGGTAGGTAAAATACTGTTTTGATCAATGGTATTTCATCATAATGATTGTTAAGGGCAATTTCATCTATTCATCAGTGTTCACAAGGGAAACATCATACCTGTTGTAGAGTGACATAGAGAGTTGAGGTCGCACATATGGTGTCAGGAGCCTGAAAAACGTGCGATGTTCATGAACTCTGCTAAACATGCCTCCTATAACATGCCTCCAACTCTAACCTGCTGAAGACAAGGAGACCTTGATGAGATTTATGTTCTTGAACTGTGAATTGAGAATAAACTTTTTAACAGGACATAAAACAATACTTTTTTCATGAAAACTTTGTACCAAACACTTACATATCAGAAATATTTAATAATAATCAAATATCAGAAAATGGTTCATTATTATTAAACGTTTTATTCTTGTCACACATTTACAAGTCGTAAGTCAGTCTCCTTAGAGATACTGCAATGGTTACATCCATTCTGTCTGCTTGTTGTACAATAGATTACAAAAATGACAAATGGTACTTCTATTTACAAAGATATTTTTTTCATGTGGCAAAATAGTAACAAGATTATGTTTACCATTTTTTTTTAAAATGTATGTAAAACATTGTTGTGATGGGAGGAAGATCAGATATTTTTTCTTTTTTTCTATAATTTGGTTTAAAAGTATGAAACATCATTGACAGAATTGTTTTCCCATAGATCAAGTTTGTTTTAAATGTTACAAAAGCAAAATGAAGAATGATTAAGCTTGCATAATTTGGCATTAACAATTTTGACATGTTCATATCATATCAAGCTGACAAATAGCAAATGGTGATAAGGTGGTAGATTGGTAATGAATAATAAGAATTCAGAATAAAGAATTATATTAGTTACTAATAAATATATAAACTAAATATATTATGCACACATACTTTGAAAGTGAATGTTAGCGAAGTTCTCCCTGAACAAACGACCATCTCCCATAGCCTGTGGCAAGTGGTTGGGAGGATTGTTATTATCATCATCATCATCATCATCATCATCACTGTTTCTGTCATCATCACCAGCACCACCTGGCAAAAGGATGTTCCTCTGTTTGCATATATTGTGTAAGATGGCACACACAATTACCACCTTGCAAACCTTCACTGGGTTGAGTCTGACCTCGCTGTGTAGGACATGAAACCTTCTTTTCAGTTGTCCTATACCCCTTTCGACCACACACCTGGTGCGTTTGTGAGCTCTAGAAATTAAATTACATCATTTTTAGATTCAGATTATGTATTGGTCTTAACAAACATACATATACATCATTCAATATTAAATTACTTTAACTACAATACATTTACATTTTTAAATAATTGTAAATATTTTAATGGGTTTTTTCATTCTGTTGTAAATATTTCATTTACAAAATTCCTACATTAGCTTGACTTCAATAAATAATTGAAACAATATTTTAAAATATGTTTTCATTATTTTCTAAATATTTCATAAATAATGATGTCAAGATCTAGATCTAAACGAGTTTTACAATAATTATTTACAGATTTACAGATTTTTCCACAATACAAAAATGCTATATTCAATTTTAATATTTACATTTTCTGTTAGTATACTTTGCATGTCAGCATACTTTGCATGTCAGCATACATATAAATTTTTAAAAAATTACGTCCAAAAACACAATCTTAACATTTAATTATTTTCAAAACAATAATTCACGTATTGATATCAAGGGGAAGTCACTCTAATACCAAGTGCACGAGTGACAAATTTGTAAACGACTAACTGCAACGAATTATTATAACCGTTAACGTGGAATCTTTTGATGTTATTGTTATAAGCAAAGACAGTAATTCGTCGGTGGGGTTAACAACTTCACGTACCTGTTGTATCTAGTTTGTGGACCGGGTTGGGGTCTAAGGTAAGGTGTTAACAGCCATCTTCGAGACGGATAGCCGCTGTCTCCGAGCAAATGGCAGCCTTGAGGGACGAAATGTTGTTCGAATGCGGTTCGGACACCGCTCTCATTTAAAATTCTTGCATCGTGCGTAGATCCTGGCCACTTGGCAACGATGTCAAGTATGTTGTAGTGAGCATCAAATACTATTTGCACATTAATGCTGTGGAAATGTTTCCTACAAACGTACTCCGGCTCATCGACACTCGGGGCAATTATGCGGACATGGGTGCCGTCAATTACACCAAATACGCCAGGAAAGCCAGCAATTGCCATGAACGCTGCTTGATTACGTTGGATGTCTGTTCGTTGTACAGGTAATTTGACAAATTGTCGGACAATAGCCGGTGTTGACAATGCATCAATTGTTTCACTGACAATACGGCTTATGGATGGCTGACTTAACCCAAGATCATCGGCGTTACACAGTTGCATTTTCCCAGTTGCAAGATAACGCAGCATGACAGCTATTTTCATCTCCGGGGTGATAGCATTGTTTCTTTGTGTAGGGGAGGTAAGCCTATCCCTGATTAAATTTGTGACAAATAATATACCTGCACAGTCAAGACGAAACCGCTGGATAAGTTCCGTGTCTGAATACACACTGAAAATGTTTTTCCTTGGCCTGAAAGTTCTCAGCTGATGCGGCTGGGGTGCCCCAGCTGCCGCCATATTGGATACTTAAGAAAATTCTTAGGTAGCTAAAAGCCCTCTTGAGTACTCTTAACTTTAGGAGTACTCTTAGTGCTAAAAGTTTTTATGAATATGACTTAAGAAAATTCTTAGATTTAAGAGTAACTTTTGGTATTTCTAAGAATTTTCTCAGACTTAAGACCTCTTTAGCACTCTAAGAATGTTTATGAATACCGCCCCAAGTGTTGCAGCCAGTTGTGCTTCCGTTCTTACAAAACCAACAGCAGGGGACATTGTTTCAACACGACAATGCCAGGCCCAATACTGCAAGACTGAGTCGGAGCTTTCTTAACCAGCAGAACGTTGACGTTTTGCCCTGGCCTGCCCACTCACCCGATATGAATCCTATTGAACACCTGTGGGACCATCTTGACAGACAGATTAGAGCACGCCATCAGCCTCCCGTCAACAGACAAGAATTGCAGCAGGCCCTGAGAGACGAGTGGCAACGGATTCCAGTTCACGTCATCAGAAGACTGACGTCATCGATGAGGCGGCGTATTACAGCATGCATTGAGGTATCTGGAGGTCATACACTCTATTGAAGGCAACTATGTCGACAATGAACTTGTAGTGTGTCTGACAATTTTTTGGTGACATTTCAGACAACTTTTGATAATGAAATTTCTTACCCCACCATTTTTTACCTTGAGCTTACATTACCTGTGATAGCACAATTTCATTCAAACTGTGGTTGATCAATCATTGTTAACCCAACCTAGATTATATTATAATTCACTACAAAACCTCTTCTTGTTATTTTTTCATCGATCATGGAACTCGACCTATACTTAATTCTGCCGCCCAGTTTAATTAATATAGAATACTAAACGAGCTCCCGTGTAATACCAATTTTATGAAACGAGTGAATAGTTGTAGTATCTGACGAGCGAAAGAGAGTCAGATACCACACCTATTCATGAGTTTCATAAAATGGTTTTACACGGGAGCGAGTTTAGTATTTTATATATTACTTGCCATTTATAACGTTTTTATAACGAATTATACTGTTGAGTATGAATAGGCTGACACCTACACGATCCACGGCATAGTCCAATTGAGTTTAACAGAATAATACTTCAAACACGTCAAAAGTTGAAACGTATGAATTTAATACCATACAACGGTCCACCTTTAGAATTCACAAAATATCGTAGGGCTAAGACTATCGCAACTCACATACTTTAACAGACTAACGACTGTCGTTGCGCTTCAATACGATCGCCTTTTGGAACGGGCCTTCCACCTCAAAGTTTACAATAACGTCACAATACCCGATGACGTAATTTGTGGAATTTTGTTGCAAGATCCATCGGCGAAACAATGCAATGTGACGTCAGCTTAGCAAGAAGGCTGCTGGGGTCATCGAATGTGCATAAGCTCCTCTCAGTGATCTATCAACTCCACACGCAATGTCGTTGAATAAGCCAAGGGATATTGAGAGCTTTCAATATTTGTTCGTGAAACGTTTTCCGAGAGTACAAAAGCACGCGTTTTGGTATGACACAATGTGTAATACAGCTGTGTTAATTAAACGGGCGATCTCTTCACGGGCAAGTAATAAAATGTATTATATGAGCATGCACACCAGATGGTTTTGAACAAACTAAACCCCAAAGATCTATGACATTATGCATAGTCAATCGATTTCCAGACAGTTTCAGCAGATATTCAACAGATGTTCGGCAAGTGTATATTTTGATACAATAGTTCTTAAGACTTGTGCCATTGAATATGCTACAAATGACCTGTTTAAACTACACAGAGCGACAATAATAACTCAATTAGCTTTGTAAAATCAACAAATGCCCAATATAATCGTTTCCTGGTATTATTAAGTACATTTATGCAACGCTCGTTTGTCAGCCACGTACCAGCTTATGATTTGGATAAAAAAGCTGTTATATTTCAATAACATGATAATTTATGATAATAAGTTTATCTTTCTCTAGATTAAAGCATAAAACATTTCCATAATCATAAGAAATCTCTGCTAAAAGAATATTGTACCATTATATTCTATACCAGGAGCATGTATTTATTATCACATTTTGTCTTAACGCCGCACTCCACTCCTGCCATATTCCACGATGGCGGTAATTTATGAATAACAATCAAATAGTGATGATACCAGGTGTTCGCGAAAAGGTCAGCGTAATTTGCCCCACCGGTGGCACAAAATGCCTACAAGTAGACCTTGAGTTGTGTGTAACAGCGTGTCAGTTTGATGTGGGAGGAAAGTCCAAAGTGGTGCAGGTCTTATTGACAATATATATATATATATATATATATATATATATATATATATATATATATATATAGTGAGTGTTTAAGCAGCATCTCTGCATCTATGTAACATATCTTATTCAATATTGGCATATCGTTTTTAATTTCAAGAAAAGCAGTACTATCCTGTCACTTTATGGTCTGGTCAAGACTCCAATGTTCAGCCCACCGTCGTATGGCAGGAGTACTGCTGAGCGGCGTTTGCAGCAAACACATATTTTTAATGCACATTGCATGAATGACGGGTCATACCGGTACTGCATGACATGCTTACCCTTTTCGGTAGCATTACTGTGGTCTTCATTCTCAGTGATCCATTCAAATAATTTGAACTGCTATGTTGTATTTTACGCCAAATGGAATCTGTTTTAGAAGATAATCGAGACTGATTGTTCATTTGACGTTTTATATAAGACGTTTACCATTTTGGTGAAACTCAACGAGCATGTGAACATAGGTGCTGACTAACCTAAAACATATCTTTGAAGAGTTATATATTCGATAAAAAGATGTTCTGATGTAATGGTACAATTTCAAATTATTCCATTTATCACCCACACGAAAGAGTTATCACATTTAGGAAACAGCGAGGAATAAATGTATGAAGAGTATGACGCTCATATCACTAAAAATACAAACATTTGGTAAAATCTGAAGCGTATGATATTTGACATGTATATGGGTGATCGCTTTTGAGATCCGAATTGAAACTTACTGATAGAGTGGAACAAGCGTTAGCTAGTTGACAGAACATCCCATTCATATGAAGGTCAGCCGCATTTTGTAAAAACCGCTCGTGGTAACAAATGAGAGATTAAAGCACGACTGTCACAATGTTCCAGCACAGCAATAGGTTTGGCGATATGACATATGTGTCACCTTCACTTGAAATCATTTCACTGATTTGGTTGTTCGTGTATCCAGTTTGATCCCGTGCAGTATAGAGAACTACTGCTACAATCAGTGCGGCAGCTACAAGCACTGTGGCCACCGTCCTAGTCCAAGGAGCCATGGTTATTGCGTGCGCCATCAAACCCTGTGACAACGCTTTGCAATTCAGATGCAACACCTGTTTGAGCATGCGTCGACTCAGTGGTTGGTTGTTTTATCAATAATATTGTAGTACTGTCTCAGCTTTGTGGTAACTGTACTGTACAGGTATATGTAGTGAACATGGTTTAGTTTTAAATATATAATTACGTCGTCCAAAAGGTCCAAAACACAACCCGTTGGTTTTGAAGATACACTTGCAGCAGTGAAAAGTCGCCAAAATCCTTTTTTCGTGTTTCCGTAAAAATGCACGTGCAGAGATGGTATTAAATTCAATGGACCGTTGCCAAAAGATCGCATCTTCCCGAGGCAAGTGAGTTAACTGACTATAAAAGTCCATTTTCCACCCTTGCCAAACTAGGCTGGTATTATGGACTTACATTTTGGCTGGACTAACGAGTCTATGCATAGTCCAATCAAAATCATGTACCACAATCTAAATCCGGTAAGTAAACTGTTGTGCAGATTTTGGTCGATTGCAGGATTTGCAAAGCATGTGCACCGCCAACTCGTTGTCAACAGATATTTTCCAAATCTGATCATGTCTTTAATCAAGGCGCTCACGTGATTTGATGCACTTCGCTCTGTTAGACCCGTTTGTCACAATATAGATCTTTATTATTAATCAGATCGTCTTGACTGGGCGCCGCCATTTTGTTTGAAACAAATGCAAGTGATTCGAGAGGTGGAATTTGATTGGTCCATAGGAGAGGCTTAGAAGGGACATAACTCGTAATTACCACTGGTGGCGCTAGGATCGAGCCCAGGAATTCTAGCCTAGTTCGGCAAGGGTGGAAACTGGACTTATAAAGTCAGTTAACTCTCTTGCCTCGGGAAGATGAAAGATCACGGCTAATGAAAAGGCACTTAACATATGCCGCATTTAACTGCACAACAAAGACAGGGCTGCACGAATGAGGCAAATGGGTGCAAACCACACCCAGATTTCAAGAGACTTCAACTGTACAGTGCAACCTTCATCAGAGTGTTTAAACGTTACAGACATATTGGTAGCACACATTATAAGATCAGGCAAACAACACGTAAGGACGCTACAGGATGACCGGTACTCGTGCACTTTGCATTTGTACAACAGGTTCGCCTCATGGATGGAAACGGCAGCAACATCGTTCGAACGCAGCATCAGTCGACTCACTGTACTACCGGGGCTTCGTGTCGCAGGTATTCGAGATTGCCGCCCCTACCGTGGAATGGCCTCCACCGATGAACATCAACGTGGGCAAGGACAGAAGAACGCCCGCAGATCCGTGACTGACAGAGAGACCATCATTCTGACGAATGAAGATTCTGCTTATTCCGTAATTATGGTCGTACTCTGGTTTATCATCCAGGATTTTTTGAAAGCGTACAATCTCACCATTCTTCTATGGTCAGCCTCTTACGCATCAGACTTAAACCCTGGATTTTCTGAAAGCCGCACAAAGGTACGACAGACAACTGATTCCATAAGACATCATCAGGAGCCTGACAAGAACGATGAGACGGCGTATCTGGGCGCGTGCATTGGTGTCGGTGGTGGTCAAATTCACTATCGGTAATGTCTGGTATCTGTGAACCAACTCACGCTGATCGTGACAATACCTGCTTCTCTTTGGTCATTACTGTATAATGTGACCCCCCCCCCACACACACACAACACACACCACCCCATTCATTGAGACGTCCTGCGCACGATAACTGTGAGATAGTCATGTATATGATGCACGTAATGTTGCCTATGATACCCATATGAAATACATCACCATCGAATAACAATTTCTTGTTTGTTTCATCATTAGCCACCATGAAACATTGATGCATCAATTCGGTCCTGAAGGTTACATATATGTTGTTGTAAACTGCATGTGTTACTAGGTCATGTCGAAATGTAAACTCTAGTCATGCATGTACACACTGAATTTAAATATCGTTGGATTATTTGAAAAAAACACCATTTATATGTTATCAAGACCATATTTGAGATGTTTCAACAGAAATTACCTCACAACATTACACAATGACATGTTTAGATACTGTAGTATACCGTACACGTCAAGGCAAATGTTTGTGATCGTCTTCTGCAGTATAATGATATTCAACAGAGAAGTTGCAAATAATTCGCGATTGATCTGCTGATAAGTTGCGACTAATCCGCTGATGACAATTATATCGGTATTTTATGGAACTGTCACGCCGTCAACGTGTGGGGCCACGACAGTACTCCTTATATTATATGTTGCTGCACTGTGATTGTATTGCATGTAATGATTGATGATAAACAACAGTTTGTAAAATATTCCTGCCATAACAATGTTGTCCTCAAATGTACTTTTTGACATGAATACACGATTTAATATCGACTTGCTTTTTATCTCTTGTCTTGTACAAATCTATACGTAATATGTACTTTCATATACAGGTTTGATACGTACCACAGTGACCACGGTTTTATCACAGTTGATACGTACTTGAGTATAAAAAACACATATGGAGAGACATCCTAATTAGTGTGGCCACGCACTTAACTTTAATAACAATATGAAGTTAATTACTACCACCAGACTGGCAATTATAAACGCATTTGCCTTAGACTAATATACTTCAGTTCCCACGTTATGAGAATAAAAACCAACTATTAAATAGGAATCACTCTCTGTGTAACATATATCAGTGTTATTGTGAAGAACTTGTTCATTCAAACACAGTTTTCATGCACTACACCGGGTATTACAATCAGACAGGCGGTCAATAAGACAGGGTAAATATCTAGTTTGTAATTAATGTGTTACGTTTATCAAATGTCTTCAGAGCGTCCAAGTAGCTTCCTTCACCTTGATGTACCCTTCTGTTGTATATTTGGTCACCGATGACCTAGCTACCTTTATCAAATACATCGCTCAAGATTTGTCTTTTTTGCATTCAAATGAATAGATTACCAAGAGTGACAATTAATCACATAAAATTGTACCTATGTGCACAATTCGGGAAACAGGAAACCTAAATTGTGTGATCATGATACTAGGACGATAATGATCATGCTTTAGATGGGAAGCCTTGTTTATTAAGCTGTATATATGGGTCCGGTAAATAATATCAATGTTTGTTTTCTCTAGATAGGATCCAAGTAGTGTTTCGAGAATGTGTGAGGTGGTGGCTGAAGCATTATTTTGTCACGCTAAAATCCGTTTACATGTCTGATATGAGTATAATGCGTTATGTTTTTTTGCTGTGTGTTATCATGTTTATAGATTATATAGTTTCTATTTTATTTCTACATAGAGATGATTTGATTATATATGGTACCTTTCCTAACGTGTGCGTATATGTTGGGTTGATAATAGGCGTTAAAAGTGCATGTTCCCAAAAAAACACAAGCAAACTTTAAAAAATTAAACAAGTGCGTGTGCATTATTGGGATGCCAGTTTCTACGTCGTGTGCAGAAACCTTTCCAGATACCAATACTCTCTATTAATGCGTTCTACATGCATACATTTTATGGGGCGATGGGGTAGCCTAGTGGTTAAAGCGTTCACTGGTCACGCTGTAAACCCGGGTTCGATTCCCCACATGGGCACAACGTGTGAAGCCCATTTCTGGTGTCCCCCGCCGTAATATTGCTGAAATATTGCTAAAAGCAGCGTAAAACTATACTCATTCACAGACATTTTATACATGGGATATTGACGAATGGTTCCAGCTTGCAGACAAGAATTCTAACATCTTTTGTTGAGCTTTGTATGTTCATCTGAGTCTTTTCTGTGGTATTGACGTTCATATTCAGCCCATCTACGCGTGCCCCACCGCCTCTATAAAGGGGGCCTCTACAAAGGGGGTAGCCCAGTCGTCTACGATTTGCTGTGCAGAGTTGCGACCCTTGGGCACGCCAGAAACCTATGATTGTGGGTTCTAATCCCGGTTCACTCCGATTATGTTTCTAGGTTTGTCAGCACCATACCCATTGGGCTCTTGGGTTTCACCGAAGTAGTAAACGTCTGAGATCTGCATCACTTCGGGCTTTCCTCCCACATTAAGCTGACACGCCGTGATATAACTGGAATACAGTTCAAAGCGGCGTTAAACCCAACTCACTCACACACGGCCTCTACAACATGTCACGGGAAGGGAACGTCCCATTTATCAGGGTAACAGATTGTTACTTGGCAACATATCAATTAATGTGTTTCATGTAACTCCCATGGTGTAGGGGCGTATGAAAGCCATTTAGTTGTGCACACGGTAAGACGTTGATACAGTGGTTATGGTCTGTTTGCTTTCTGCTTACATATGGACAATGTAGACATATGGTAGCATCTAGGAGGATGTGTTGCAAATTGTGTGACTGGAGGGTGTTATCGATAGGTCAGGACATGCTTACGCCTTTCGCGAATACCTAGCTAGTGTCATCACTAATTTTCAGTTGTCCACTCATATGAATCCACCGATATTTTGCCTTTTACGGCTAATGGAATCAGTTTGAGCGGATTATCGAGCTATTACACTCTGGCATTTTGTATATTTGATTCTGCTTGTTTGTTCTTTTAACTCCGTACTCAGCAGTAACAATCTAGGTGGGTCTGACAATCCAGTGATTGATATCATGAGCATCATACTACGAAACTGGGATACGATAACATACATCAACCAGGTCAGTGAGCCTGACCAGCCGATCCCGTTAGTTGCCGCTTACGTAAAACATGGATTCTGCAGACCAATTCGAACCCTGATCTTCACGGAACAAAAGGAATATATGTTACAGAACCTTGTCATACTTGCAAAGCATCAAGGAAGTCGTACTAATATTCAATCAGTAATTGTTAAAATTTAAGATTCCAAACCGCATTGAAAATCCGCACTGTTTGTTTGCATATAACGATTTCGTTCCATAGATCTATGCAGAGTGGCCATCATCCGTTTAATCTGTGGGTTTGAATATTATGAAAGTGTTTGAGAGACAGTCGAATGTTGGAAACATTTAGCAACACGTTACGTCAAAAGCGATCGTTACGCTTATGTTTATGGAAGGTGTTATACGTGAGTGAGTATCACCGCGTCCTAAAACCAGTCTAGTTACGGTCTCGTGACCGCGTCGTTTCCCTCTCTCTTACTTGCCCTGCGTCGTCACCGTTCGGCAAAGTCCGACGGTCGCCGTACTCATCGTTCATTGTCAGAGAATTGGTGACCCGTATATTTTATTCTCTAGCGGTTTAGTCGCATAATTCTATCATGTATAGATTTGATATATGTTATGTCTCCAATATGTTTGCTACCTATGTTCATGTATGGAAAATGTTTTTAGCATTGATTTTCGCGGAGTAGCGGGATTATCTAGAACTGGTAGATGTTTCTCATGTATTTATGGCTATTATTGCCACCTCAATAATTGTACATATCTGGTTGTAAATCGTTAGTGGTATCGTTGTACAGCTTATGTTCAGCTCTCTATTTGGTATTTTCATCTTCCATAATGGTTTAGCAATTAGTTGGTTAGTTTGGTTTTGCCCAGGTTAGGAAACACACCTTTGTCACCTCAACATGCTATTGCATTCCCACGGCTGGGGTAAACCACCAATTGCAACATTTCTGCTGAAACATATGCCAGAAAATGTATTTCTGCAGAATATCTGGCAGAATTGTTTTTCAAAAATCTCAAGTTTTTTTGTTTCATATAATAGAAAATAATTGATCAGAAGCAGTGTCATGGAGCCGAGTTACCCAGATGCTGGTATGGTGTTGGTAAACCCAGAAACCCAGGATTCGAACCCATGATCATGGGTTATTGGCGTGCCCAAAGGGTGTAACTTTGCAACTGGGCCGTTCGTGTCTCCAAGGATGAACAAGTTCACTTTTGGTAAAGGCTGGAGTCGAATATATGTTCACATAAAAAACAACTCTTCCAGAAAACCAATAAAATCGCCCTTTTCAACACATGTTAGCATTACTCATACAAAACATGCACGTGTATTAAAGTTTAATGAACAAAGTACAGCTCTCTTTCATATGAACGCATGATATGTTCCATAATGATTTCTAATTATATAGGTTTAAATTTTGACCAGAACGTGCTCTTTTCAAACCTTGTCCTTTACATGTAGTTAGGCTGGCATCCCATCCTTTATGTGGCAAAAGTGTGTAAGCCACGATTTTAAAAACAAATATGATCCATAACGGACGGAAGGGAAACACCCATTCCGATAACAAAGTGACTGAAGATTAAACAACTTGATTTAGGTTATAACGTATGACTTAGGAGTAACAAGACCCATGGGTATTCTAGGGCAGAACTGGCCCACATTAACATATATACTTGCCGTAAGTGGCAGCATCAACTGCTCTGCCAGTCAGTTTGATCCGCCTTGAAACTTGAATATTGTTGACTGCAAGTAAGACAATATCATATTCATTTCAAATAATAAGAATAAATCCTCACCAAGGAGAAGATATATTTAATCTCAGTATAAATACACACCCTCAACAGTTGATATCAAGCAATAAATACAGCTGTACATTTAATATAATAACTTATTCAGGAATCTTACCAACAGGAATCATTTGAAAAGGGAATATTAAACGTCAATGTAAGAGAATAAGAAGTCTTTATTATTAATTCCAAAAAAATATGTTTTCATAAACATCGTTCAATGCTGCAAATTGTTAAGATTGGAAAATGGTAATTTCCTTAATACGATAAAAAAAATTAAAACCTGAAACGTTTGACCTATTTCTCAGAAAGCTCTAGCAAAATGAAGATGTATATATGGTAGTGTTGTGACAGTAGTTAACGAGTGTTCCAGCTCACTTCCTGTAATGCCTATGGCTTCTTGGGCTCCGACAGCTCTAACTCATTAAGCTCCTGATCCCACAGCTCCTTCAGATCTGGTTCGTTCAGCTCATGCTACATATCTTTTTCATCCCTTTACCATGACCATTTCATAAATAAATGCTTTGTAAAGAGAGACAAAGGATAGGACAGTTGCCTTCCTCAATGTAGATAGACATTGTATTAGGATGTCGAATTAAGATTTATTCACATATAGTGTCTTTTTCATATTTAAAGTGTGTAAGTCATAGTCAGATATAATATTGTAGCCAATATATATATACGGGAAGCTGGCTACCGTTTATGCGCGATTCCCCTGTGACGTCATCAGCGTAGCAGGGTCGATATCGCCGGAAGGAACATGTCGCCCACATGGTTAGCACTGCCCGGAAATGAGGTAGAACTCTCGTTTTGGCAACTGTTTGTGACCTTCAAATGCTTTTATATAAGGGATTTACGTAGTTAACATCTGCCTGCAAACGGAAGGTCTTTTCTCGGAAGTCTCTTTGGTGAAAACTGTATCTAAACGTGCGTAATCCTTGCTTCTTCATGGCCATGACACCTACATAAATGCCTACGTATTCCGATCTACTTGGATATGTTGGAAACAGATGCCACTCTACAGAAAATTGTCTGACTTTGGAGAACATTCCAGATGCCGCCATGTCCTTCACTGCCGGCCATTCGCTTGTTTCAATGTCTATCTTTAAAACATCGATATGTCGCTGGAAAATATAAGGACGTTTCATAAAACAATGCCAATATTTCCATTCGTAACAAACTACCTGTGAATAACAATACCTGGTTACAAGGACATTTTTTTCATTACTTACAACTCTCATATGATCGACAGTACTTTCGATGTGAAACACAAACTTGATCAACTTGGTATCACGATCCGATGAGTTTAAGTATTTCACCCAGCAGAAACTCATTGTTAGCTCCATACACTGATACAATGTATACTTAATACATTACCAGGATTTCGTGATGTGTGGGGGATTCGATAGACAAACTTAGCTGCATGTCATTTGGGTGAGTGAGTATGGTTTAACGCCGCTTTTAGCAATATTCCACCAATATCACGGCGGGGGACACCAGAAATGGGCTTGCCACATTGTACCCATGTCGGGAATCGTACCCGGGTCTTCGGCGTGACGAGCTAACGCTTTAACAACTAGGCTACCCGACCGCCCCCATGTCATTTGGAACAACCTGTATTTGATAAATAAGATAGTTCACTCAAACTCATGCGCGGTATTAATGCACGGTTTCTAGAGTACCTTCATTGAGTGACATAACGTCGCGCGCACTTATATCCTTTACGGTTTTGAATTCTGCAGGAAGTTCCCTTTCTATGATATCATTCGTAGTCATTTATCAACTCACCAATAATCATTCTGAAAGGTCAGCGTTTCCCTAGAATCGTTCATCGTGTTTTAGAAAATACACGAACATGAAAGCCGAAGTAAACTTTCTGCCATATTAGATAGTTTTTATAAAATCACGTCGTCACGTGTGCTGGTTATGAGACGCCTATAATATCACATATGTTTCGCACTTGCTGCGATACATACATCCCCGAATTACGCATAAATGTTAGCATCAAATTACAACTTGACTTTGTCACTAATACAAATGGCCTAGATGAAATCAAGCGAAATAAGCAGTTGTGACAACGACCTCTCTATTCGGCCAGAAACCATACACTATCTTGTAGTTTTCTTTGTCGCCAGTTGTTGTGGTTGGTAGACATAACTTTGGTGTCTTCCCACATGATGTTATGGTCTTGGATCTTCAGGATGTGTTCGGAAATGGCGGATTTCAGTTTGAGTTTGTCGACAGATGTGTGACAAAGAAAACTACAAGAAGCCATGGACATCAGGAGACACCAGCCAGCCACGAACCGTGACCAGGGCACGTGTCTGCCTTGTGGTTGGGACTTATTGGTTGGATCTTTGTCGGTGTTAATTGAACAATTAATTATAATACATTATCTTCCTTATGAGTATCGTTTCTAAATGACATTCAAAGACTTCACCAAGTCATTGCCTAACAAGACATCAACACCTGAGATTGGCAATAAGTCCGTGACACCGACAATGACTTCACCTGTAACAAACTTGCTATCATGACAGACTTTGAGCAGAGGGTATACCACTAACTATTGTCTCATTTCTTTGTATATATGTCTCTCTTGTCACCATATTTATGTCACCACGGTGAGAGAAATTACCATATTCTTCTTCTACTACTACTTCTACTTGCGAAGTCACCGGTCGAGGCGACGACAGAGATTGCCAAGCTCTCGTGACCCGATACACTGACACCTCGCCTGGCTGATTCCTACTGAACACATCTGACACAGTACCACTATGCACATAGCAACCACCTGGACTGATCTACCTTCCAAGCCTGTTGCAGTCTGAACGAAACCTATTGCCGACTGATTATACCTTTTCCCTTTAAAACAATTTGCGACTAAGTGATAAGAAATGCCACAATAACTGTACCTAGGTTAAGGCACCCTGGAAGTAACACCTTGGCTACCACTACCAGCAGACGAACTAGCCGTGCTAACATTCTGACTTCCACTCTGGCCACTGGCTTAGGCAAACTGACCGCTACTTAGACCGATAAGACCCTGACTTTGCCCACGGCTGTCATTGCCATTAGTATGTTACATTTTCAAACAATTATGTATAATTGGCGAGTTGGCAAAAATGACCACAAATGTATGAGAAATATCTCCGCTACCGCGCGAATATCAAAGTTACTTAACACTTTCTACACATGAATAAGCTTGCATACATATATGAGACTACAAATATCAAATCAATACATTATACAAACATGCGATTAAACTGCTAAAAAATAAATTTATGGGCAATGAAGCCTCTAACGCTAATGAATAAAAACACACCGAACAATGCCGGATTTTCCAGAACGCCCGACAGCGGTGAGTTGGAGGCGCTACGGTCACCGGACCGTGACGGGTTTGGTTTTACAACCAGGTGACAATTTCTCTGTATTCTTAATATATAGTTTATAAAATGATAAAACACACTCAGCTAATGATATATATGTACTAGGCTCAAACCTTCATATAGACATGTTGCGGCCTGGCCGTATTTACATCTCGTAGCACGGCCGGTGATCAGTTACCTCCCCTAGATCATTCATCAACATTGTTACTGTCAATTGTTTTGTTTTTTCGTGTACGTACATTTGTATGTCCAAGCATCTCCATGATAGTCTTGAGGCGTCTGATCTTCCACGTTGTTGTCTTTGTGACGTATGCATCCTTAGTAGGAACATACGTATCACTATCCTTCCCTGAGAGGCCCAGGTCATGGAAGTGGACGTTCTTGCTTCTGTTGAAGGACTTTTTTCCAATGCTAAACAAATAGTTTCTCATTGAACTGTAAGACATTCTAACCCTATCACGCTTTATTGAGTGATTGGCATTTGAAGGTAGTTTAGAAAGTAAGAAGAATTACTTAAAGTGATATAAAATATGTGCATTGAGTAAGTTGGGTTGTCAGCTGACTTTTGAAACCTTTGTTAGTGTATATTGTAGAACCACACTTTAAAAACTTCTGTTCCAAACGAATTAAACGTTCCCCCGATCGGGATCAAGGAGAAAATTGTGTTGTTCGCTTCTTGTTTAGTTCTTGCAGAGACATTGCTTTCAAACAAAACTTGCTCTTTCCATGTTGACATAAAAACATTTGTTTTATATGTTTTATTTGTTGTTAACACTATACAGTCAAACCTTGTTAGTTCAATCATTTCGATTCTATAATTTAAGTCGTTTGTAAACTATGATAATACATTGACATTCTGACATGGAGGTAGCACGGTTTCACAGACAGTGTATTCTATTATTCTTACCTTGGGTCAAAAGAATGAACTTCACAGCCAATAGCTCCCATTGCATCATCAAAGGACCAGTCATTTGAAATCCTACAAAGATTTACAGCACTTACTAGTTACCATATTACCATAAATGTATATTTGGATGTCGTGCCTATGAAATGGAGCTGGTTCTTAATGAGTGAGTGAATGAGTGATTGAGTGAGTATGGTTTTACGCCACTTTTAGCAATATTCCACCAATATCACGGCGGGGGACACCAGAAATGGGCTTCACATATTGTTCCCATGTCGGGAATCGAACCCGGGTCTTCGGCGTGAGGAGCGAACGCTTTAACCACAAGGCTACCCGACCGCTCCTGGTTCTTAATGAAATATGTATAAGTATTGTTACGAATTATACCATAGCTACATGTATCTACTGTTTTTTTCCTGAAGAGGCATCCTGGTGGAGTCAATATGCACTAAATAATCAAAAACATTTTTGTATATGCATGCACAAATGAGTACATTTATCCATATGTCTTACGGAATAAGCACGATCTGGAGTCGACTAACAAGTACGTCAGGTTGAGGCTTATAATTAGAAAATTGTTTTCATATTAATATGTTTCTACTGACCCAAAGGAGTAGACTAGACATGGTGGCTTGACCTCAAAGGTTGTGTCGTTACATACGTGCCAGTTGCCCCTCGTCTCAATCTCACTGCACATGTACTCCGGGGGTTTCTCCCAGTCCCTGTATATAGGAGGTACATTACCTCTAAATGCCACCATACACATCTGTTACATATAATACTGTAGGAAGGTAGTACAATTCATCTTCCAATTAGAGTAAATGAGAGAGTGAGCTAATAGTTACAAACCCTATATTATATATTTATATGAACTTCAAGAAACATAATACAAGCTTGTTTTATTATAAAACATTTATACACGATTTATGCTATGGACTGATTTTCACGTGACCAGAGCTCCTGATCAGAATAACCATTCACACACGCATGACACATTTTACATATGCACTGAAAAACTGTTTACATCCACTAACCATGTTCTAAAACTGTACATGTGGAGAAATCACATTTAAGCACATCAAGGTTGTTGTTTTACATATGCAATGAACTAGACATTAAAACGTATTAACGTCAGGAATGTTCATATTCTTAAATGATGCTCACACAAAGAACACAAAACACAGGAAATATCTCTTTTCCCTAGTAGGGGAACATGGGATATCCTATTTATTATAAACCTTGTGTGTAGTTGTCTAACCGAAAATCACAATTCTTTCACCACAAACGTAAAACCTTGAAATGTAATGTAATCTCCCTACCTAACACGTGACGTTTCACCCCCATTTCCTACCTGTAAACAATGACTGGTAACATTGTGTAAGGTTTAGTCAATTGATACATGGATGCAGAATAACACAGCATGCACGAATGCGTTCCCTATTCGGCAAGGGACCTCGAATTGTATCCTTCTACAGAATAATATAAACGTTGATTGCCGCTAGTGTTTCGCCCTTTACCTACCACTTCAAAAGGGATGACGCTTGCCACCACTTCGTAATCTTTAAAGCGTCCTCGTCATCTTGAGGGTGGCCATCTTCCAACCGCGATGAGACTGGAAATATATGAGTAAATATAATTATTTTCACTGGTCTTCTATACCTACTCAATTAACAGGTTTTCGTCGGAAGAATATATGAAGCGCACACTCAAGCTTGTGTCCCTATGTTGTAATATATCGTGTAATATACTGATTATATCTGTTTCCCATTGGTACTTACTAGTGTACATATTAAGCAGTTACCCTTCTACCGTCAATAGACATAACAGCTAAACGATTATCTTGATTATCCTTGAAGGCTACTCTGTCAAACTGTTGGAAAGACATTTAAACCTAATGGAAGGCTTAACTGTTTAAATGACATTTGCAAAAATAAAGTCTTTTTACACGATTCCATGCAACATGATAGATCAATAATGATATTTCTCCTATACTGATGTAATACGAATTCTCTCTGTAACTGTTGTTGAACTGTGCCATATATTATTAATGAAACGACAGCTAACAAATTCAATCTGAGCAATCCATATTATCTCAAAAGAGAAAAACGGTTTCACACCGTGCAACCTCTAAATGTTGGTAAAAATATTTTATTTTATCTATTTTACGGACAGATTGTTGTGGTATATGCATGTTGACAAGGCAGCTTAACAAGCTTAGAAAATAAGCCCAATTTTGATGTATGGAGTCAAAATTTGGGGGTTCAGAAATATTAATACTATTGAAAGATTAATTTAAATACCAGTATGAACTTTCTCGGGTTTAACCTAGCACTCCAAATGTAATGGTCTACGGTGAATGTGGAATATGCCCATTGTACATGGTCGCTCATATTAGAGTTATCAAAAACTGGTTAAAATTACCAATGATGCCAAATTCCAGATTTCCAAAGGAATGATACAGTGCATCGTTAGTCTACGATCGTCAGAGTAAATCTAATCGGGCATCGTATCTTAATTACCTCATCTGTGTATGGTTATGTTTGGACTGAACACAATGCAGATATGCCACTGCGATTTTCTTATTGAGTTCTCACATACTTTAAAAGAAACGCCCCTCCAAAAATGGTTGCCAACTCTACCCTTGTCTAATTAATTAAATCACTACTCAGAAAATAAAACAAATTTAAATAGAGAGCACTACTTGTTAAAATTATATTTAGAGAAATTCCAAGATGCAGCTCTCACGATCAAGCTACTGCTTCAGGTTGACACTATTAAATCCAAAACATACTTTGTACATAATAAATACAAGTTTAACTCCCTAATATCACATGTTAGCAAACCGGCTATACGACATCTATCTCTATTTATATATCATGCAATGTTATTAAGAAATGAATCCCTGTAACGTTTTAAACCGTGTCCACATTGTCATGTATTCTGTACTATGGGTCTGTGTGGCCTTACAGTTATATATAAATAAACTGAATTGAAAATTGGGTTTGACAGATGAGAGGTATAATCACGACAAATAATAGGTATAATCATGACAAATGAGAGGTATAATCACGACAAATAATAGGTATAATCATGACAAATGAGAGGTATAATCGTGTCAAATCAGATATTTAATCATGACAATTCAGAAGTATAATCATGACAAATTAGAGTTATGATCCTGACAAATGAGAGGTATTATTCTGACAAATGAGCGTTATAATCCTGACAAATGAGAGGTATTATTCTTACAAATGAGCGGTATAATCATGACAAATGAGAGGTATGATCTAATCATGGCAAATCATCATGGTATAATCATGACAAATGAGAGGAATGATCTAAGCATGGCAAATGAGAGGTATCATCATGACAAATGAGAGGTATAGCCATGACAAATGAGCTGACTCAGGTATAATCGTGACAAATGAGAGGAATGATCTAATCAGGGTAAATGAGAGGTATCATCACGATAAACGATAGGGTATAATCGTAACAAATAAGGGGTATAATCGTGACAGATGAGTGAGTGATTATGGTTTTACGCCGCTTTTAGCAATATTCCACCAATATCACGGCGGGGGACACCAGAAATGGGCTTCACACATTGTACCCATGTCGTCGGCGTGACGAGCGAACGCTTTAACCACTAGGCTACTCCACCGCCCCCGTGACAAAGGAGAGGTATAATCGTTACAAATGAGGGGTATAATCGTGACAAATGAGTGAGTGATTATGGTTTTACGCCGCTTCTAGCAATATTCCACCAATATCACGGCGGGGGACACCAGAAATGGGCTTCACACATTGTACCCATGTCTTCGGCGTGAGGAGCGAACGCTTTAACCACTAGGCTACTCCACCTCCCCCGTGACAAATGAGAGGTATAATCGTTACAAATGAGGTGTATAATCGTGACAAATGAGAGGTATAATCGTGACAAATGAGAGGTATGATCTAATCATGACAAATGAGAGGTATAATCGTGACAATTGATAGGAATAATCGTAACAAATGAGAGGTATAATCGTGACAAATGAGAGGTATAATCTTGACAAATGAGAGGTATGATCTTGACAAACGAAAGGTATAATCAAGACCCATGAGAGGTATAATCAAGACACATGAGAGGTATGATCTTGACAAATGAGATAAAGTCTTGATGAATGAGAGGTATAACCGTGACAAATGAGAGGTATCATCATGGCAAATGAGAGGTATAAGCATGACAAACGAGAGATATAATCAAGACACATGAGAGGTATAATCAAGACACATGAGAGGTATGATCTAATCATGACAAATGAGAGGTATAATCGTGACAAATGAGAGGTAAGATCTTGACACACGATAGGTATAATCAAGACACATGAGAGGTATAATCAAGACACATGAGAGGTATAATCAAGACACAAGAGAGGTATAATCTTGACGAATGAGAGGTATGATCGTGACAAATAAGAGGTACAATCGTGACAAATGAGAGTTATAGTCTTGACAAATAAGAGGTATGATCGTGATAAATAAGAGCTATAATCGTGACAAATGAGAGGTATGATTATGACAAACGAGAGGTATAATCAAGATACATCAGAGGTAAGATCTTGACAAACGAGAGGTATAATCAAGACCCATGAGAGGTATAATCAAGACACAAGAGAGGAATAATCTTGACGAATGAGAGGTATGATCGTGACAAATAAGAGGTAAAATCGTGACAAATGAGAGTTATAGTCTTGACAAATGAGAGGTATGATCGTGACAAATAAGAGCTATAATCGTGACAAATGAGAGATATGGTCTTGACGAATGAGAGGTATAATCATGACAAACGAGAGGTATAATCAAGACACATGAGAGGTATAAACAAGACACGTGAGAGGTATGATCTTGACAAACGAGAGGTATAATCAAGACCGATGAGAGGTATAATCAAGACACATGAGAGGAATTATCTTGACGAATGAGAGGTATAACCGTGAGAAATAAGAGGTATAATCGTGACAAATGAGAGATATATTCTTGACGAATGAGAGTGACAAATAAGAGCTATAATCGCGACAAATGAGAGATATAGTCTTGACGAATGAGAGGTATAATCGTGACAAATGAGAGGCATCATCATGGCAAATGAGAGGTATGATCTTGACAAACGAGAGGTATAATCAAGACCCATGAGAGGTATAATCAAGACACATGAGAGGTATTATCTTGACGAATGAGAGGTATAATCGTGACAAATAAGAGGTATAATCACGACAAATGAGGGATATAGTCTTGACAAATAAGAGGTATAATCACGACAAATGAGGGATATAGTCTTGACGAATGAGAGGTATAACCGTGACAAATCAGAGGTGTCATCATGTCAAATGAGAGGTATTATCATGACAAACGAGAGGTATAATCAAGACACATGAGAGGTATAATCAAGACACATGAGAGGTATAATCAAGACACATGAGAGGTATAATCAAGACACATGAGAATACTAATGGGTATTTGGCTATAAGCAATGTCTTGCAAAGCCAAACATTCCAAGTCATATTCCACACGCATACCCTTCCACACACACGCGCGCGCACGCACACGCACACACACACACACACACACACACACACACACACAAACACACACACACACAAACACACACACACACAAACACACACACAAACAAACACACACACACACATCACTCCACACATGCAAACACTTAATTATTCTATTCAGTCTGCAACATCATCCTTATGTGTACATATTGTGTAATGTTCAGATTAGGGACAATTATTAAAACTAACATATGATACGCATCCCCCAACAACAGCCATTCATTCAACCTCAATACCTTCTACTTCAACCCTTTGTTCTTTGAATCTACCTCCCTCTAGCTGCAAACAGGTACATGCTTACTGTGCAATACTTATCCTTCCCAAAGCACATTTTCTGAAGCCAAGTTTTTCTAAGTTTCGTACCCGCACCGATATCAATGACCTCAACTAATCTAGTACGTGCACTGGGTTTGTCCTGACAAAATTTGTACTTATCCAGATTTATAATTAGTATCGACACTATCTTGACGTGTATGTTATCTGTCCTATTCTGTCATTTTCATCTGCATTGTCTTTAGCGCTTTGTACAGACTTTTCAATGATTTCTCCCAAATTTCTATTTGTGCGTTCTTGCCTACTTCATAAAATCCATTTAAAAGGATATAAGGAACAAAGATCCATATGCATGTTTCTGTAAAATAACATCACCGTTTAAACATTATTGGCAGTTACTTTTCCCAACCAATTAACAAAACGACCGACCTTCTTGTTACATACTGAAGCAAAAATTCGTAAACTTTGAAATAAAACAAGTGTGGCCTTATACAATTATAATTTTTGAAATTGTCAGCAACGACATTTGTAGAGCTCAGAATTGAATTTGGTCTCAAGGTAACTTGTTTCACATATACACTCGTGGGTTTTGCAAAAGTGGTAATGGTCTAAAACCTGCATCGTCACCAAGACCATCTCCCAAACTCCCAACTCCCAACTCTCAAACTAGCAACCAACCAACGCCCCTTGTTTCTGATTGAAAAACATTTACAATTTCCAACAAAAGATTCATGCTTCATTTTTCATTCTGTAACGTCAACCAAAATATTAATTATTCGTTAGTCATGATGAGCCCTATCTTTAGGGACAAATAATGAATGTGGTTCGTGAAACATCACAAAAAAAATGAAAAGACGATAGTTTACGTTCCTGTCTGATATCGATCCGCTGTAATTTGATTACTGGAGAACGTTCTTGTTTTCAGTTGGAACTATTTTTGCAACTGGCATCTTCATAAAATGTCATTAAATGGGAAACATATCCTGTGCACACATCTTGAAAAGCCAGTCGATATATTTTAAATTTTGATATGTTCTCGTTTCTTGATCTCATTGTGACAGTGTCACAGTGACAAAGTAGCCTGTCTCGTACTAGCTTAAAGTGGCATATGAAGGGAAGGACACAATTGGAAGGTTGGACATTTATACCTGTAATTGTTAATATAACCATGAAATTAGGATAGCTATTCTTTCAGTAAAATTGGCAAAATCACCAGATTGTTGATTGAGTGCCGTCAGAATTTGTTTTAAATATTTCGAGTATAGTGCCGTTTTTTAGAAATCGTGTTTAATAGTAATTTTGAAAAGGGCATGTTCCCTGACCAGTGGAATCGTGGTATGATAATGCCTCTGTTTAAGAAGAGGCAAGTGACAGACCTACATAATAGTATCGCTCTGTTAAGTGTTATGGGTACGATATTTACTTCAGTGCTAGAAACAAGAATAAGAATGTGGTTAAATTAGATTATGGATGAGGCGAATCAGGAGTAATCATTAAAAGGATTTTATGTGGCATTTGTAGATTTTCGAAAAGCCTTTTGCTTTGGTAGATAGACAAAAATCTCTTTATATCCTACATTTAAGAATATGTGAATGTTAAAGTGTACAATGTACTAAGTAGTACGTATAGTAAAGTTAAAGCTTGTTTTAGAGAAGAACAAAATCAGGTTCATTCAGTACATCATGTGGAGGGCGTCAAGGCTGTTTGCTCAGTCCAGTTTTGTGTATCTTTTTTCATCAATGACTATACCAAAGGAGCTAGCATTTTCTGTTTCACATGATATTGATGAAATCTTATCATTGTTGTTTGAGGATGATATATCTTTAATTGTATGATAGTGTTGTTGACTTGCAAAGAAAGCTGGATGCCCTTGATATGTTTTGTAATAAATGGGGTTCAGCGGTTAATATAGCTTAATCTAATATTATTGTCTTCAGAAATGGTGGTTACTTAAGCAAAACTGAGACGTGGCATTATAGAGGTTCGCAAATGCAGATTGTAGCACACTATAAATATTTAGAAATTGTCTGTTTCGTCCAGATTAATTTGGAGGACGTTTAATGTGTATTCTTACTAAAAAGATACATACTAATCATTGTCATTCCACACTGTTCATATGTTTTAATATATACAAAATATACAATTTTGTATATTTGGTATTTCCAAAATATACAATTTTGAATAGTTGGTATATCCAAAAATATACAATTTTGTATATATGGATAGATTTTACCACTGCTTGTAGTTGATATTGAAAATATTACTAATGATACCGAACAGTATTATTGCACGTGAAATAATACTTTAATACTATTTTTATTATGGCAACTATATTTGGAGTGTTATGAAATAATTTGTATTTCTTTATGTTGACAGCATTTTACATAAGAAATAGAACATATGTGCAGATTTTAGTTAAAGATCAATAATATAAAAAATACCGCTGTCTTAACTAGATCGCGGGTAGAAAAAACACTGTTTGTATAATGAAAGGCTGTCGCTGTTTTAACTAGGTCGGGGTTTAGAAAAGCACTGTTTGTATAACGAAAAGCTGCCGCTGTTTTAATTAAATTGGGGTTAGAAAAGCACTGTTTGTATAACGAAAGGCTGCCGCTGTTTTAACTAAATACGGATTAGAAATAGCACTGTTTGTATAGCGAAAGGCTGTCGCTGTTTTAACTAGGTCGGGGTTTAGAAAAGCACTGTTTGTATAACGAGAGGCTGTCGCTGTCTAAACTAGAATAACCAATAAGCGGAATAACAAGAGAGTAGCCTTTTCGCGATTGTCACGATCATTGCAAAATATAAATAGATAAAAAATCCATTAATTTAAAATTGTACAAGGAAACATATTCACGACATTAGTTCTGGAGTTTTCAAAGTAAAATTTAATATTTATGTTTTCTGTTAATTCATGTAATGTTGATTCTAAATATAAAATATCGGTATAAAATATTTTTAGCACACTATGTGCTTTTACTTGTACTTATGAGATATTTGGTGTCCCCTAGGCCATAACGGCCGGATGATATACAACAATTGTTTTTAACTGTATGTATATCATGCGACACCTTAATAAAATATTTTCTTCTTCTATAAAATATTGGTTGATATTGTTTGACAAACAGTTGTATACACCGTCCATTGTGATATTTCTACTTAAGGATGTTTGTTTAGTCAATTGACATGCGTTCATTGTAAACAAGGATTAGTGTGAAAGGATTACTAAGTTTGTCATCCAGTATAATAATGCACTTCCTCGATTAGCATAATAAGAACAGAGTTTGTAATTAGTTACATCCGGACTCCAGTTAACCAAGGCAGCTAGCATCAGTGGAGAGTGTGAGCAACTGGAGAAGAGGCGAGCAACTCAATGTGATTTATAAATTTAGTGGAATTTTAATAAATAAGCGAACGCCTGTCGCAAAAACGCTTTCGAATATTGAACAGGCACAATCGCAGACATTTCTATCGTACATTTGAGGGTGAACGTGAACGAAGCCGTTCAGGGTGCCTTACAGCGATTTGTCTTCAGAACACACAGTGATCTCAGGTAAGTTTATTAATGATTATATTTTCATTCATTCATAGATATGGCAATCATGAGCGCTGACACTATATGTGTTCGCAATAGAACATTTGGAAGACTAGACACATATTGATTCATGATATGACAACATCAAATCCAGTATTTGTTTAATGCAACAGGTTTAAAGCATTCAAAATTGTGCATTATTATAAAATACAATGTGTGTCGCTTAGTCTTTCTTGTCAAATACATTGATGACTTTTTTAAAAATATAATTAAATATTACTTTGACTTTAACATTATAACTAAAATTATGGAGTCTTGCATGTCGAGCCAACAAACTATTGTACATAATATTCACATTGGAATTTCAGTTTACTATGTTTGCGGTGGGGGCCAGACAATTCCCCAAATGGACAATTCCAAATACTAATGCGTAAAATATCAATGCCGATTTGGAGAAAATTACCAAATGGATGAAAGTAAATAAAATTGAATCCAGAGAAAATAGAAACTTTTCAATTTTACGTTAAAGTCTTCCCAAGTGCAAAACCTAATCTTAAAATGAAAGGAATTAATATTTATGACTTTGGGAATAATATTTCAGTCAGATTCTGATATTGACTATAACAATGAAACCTGTGGTTGAGCATCAACCTTAACCAGCACAGTTTGTGTTATTATAAACCCCGTCAATTTCATTGACAATCATAACCTTTCTCGCGAATGCAGGCCTTCTTCAAAACGTTCATGTTTTGAATGTAGGCACTTCAACTAGATATACTTTAACCGCCTCGTTTCTTCGTAGCTGGTGATAAAAGAGCAAATATACTCCCGTATCGTTTAAAAGAAAACACATTAAACATTTGGGTTCACTGCAATTTATAATCATTGACATTTCGTATTTCACATATGTTGTTTTCCAATTTATAACCTCTGCAGATGACTATGATACAGTATTGCTGACAACAATAGTCTATGATTAATATTTATTGTTTGTGTTACTATTTCCAAGGAGGGACTGCACTGTATATGTATTTGCACCTTATATTTTCCTTGTATGTTCAATATTAACAATAGTCTGCTGTGTCGATTTGTATATTGAAAGTTGGACAACATTCGTCAAATCCATTTGACCATTTTGTGTCAATAAAATATGTTTAAAAAAGAAATAAAAAACCAAGGAAATCATACTAGGCTGATAATTATACACATGAACAACATTCATAGGTCAGTTTAACCCCAATTAAGAATAATATCACATATGTCAAATTAATACAGTATGCTTATTGCAAATATGATCAAAACTAATCTAAAATAGAATCATTCTTATTGTAACAATACACTACAGGTATCTTCCGTGAATACATAATATGGTCGTGTGCGGCACAAGATTATTACCTGTAAAGAACGTCTGAGTAAATTATTCATACGGAAAGCGTGGTAAGGAAGAAATCCAGAAACCGACAGGGGTCAAGTATAACAGCCTTATAAATAATCTAGATAACATCCAGACTGATAAATCTCGATATAACGTATGAACTCCCTGAACAGGAGCGATCAATGTCATCTATTATTTAGCCATGAAAATCAATATGTCCAATTTCATTTGCCTTTATTAAAGGGGAAAGCTGCACCCATAGTGTTGTTAAACCGCGCAAATGCAGTTTTCGATAAATAATTAATTGTTCACTTAACAACTGCAAATGGAATCATGCTTTGTTACGAAGTCGATTTTGTTATCAGTTTGCAAACTTTTTATCATCAAGCTGAACACCCTCCATCGATTTTGTGAAAAAATATCGCAGCTGAAGAGATGTATGTAGGCTGTTACCTCAGTACATCATAGCGTCAATACTTTCACAGTTAGAAGCATATTTTCCATTTTGTCTGTGCCAGCCATTACAATATTGTTTCGCAAAACCAAGCGTATAAGCCTCTCGAATTCTGCGAGAAAGGTTAAGTAACCACTAGATCATATTTTAACTGATCATGACATAGCTAAAACATATATTTCGGCTACATCACCCTGGTTTGACGGATACGTTTACAAAGACAAATAATGTGAGAGCAAATTAACTTTACTATTGCAAAACAGAAAACAATAACATGTTACTTCTGTATTATACCTAGACAATAACTAAAATTATATCACTACACCACTTTCTGATACATAACGCTTTTTCTAGTCGTAAGATCCACATGGTATCTTGTATACTTTCCTTACCGGGACAGCTAAAAGTGTAAATACCGCCCGGCTGAACCTAAAGTTTTTATTTATTACGTTACAATCTAAAGGAAATAGGCAAAGTAAGTCAAATAATACCGTTAGAAAGTGAAACTACATATAAATCTAAGCAGTCTTAAACCTTGTATTGGGATTAATTTAATGTCTTTACATCTTAGAGTTATATAATAATATACTCGAATGTCCAACTGAGTCTCAGTGACACTGCACCCACGAAGAAGGGTAACCACGTCAATAGATTGCGCAAATTTACACTTGGTGTATCCAGATAGCACAGGCTCCTAACAAGACAAATGTGAGGTGTTACATATTTTAACCATATAGCAACTATAAGAACTACATTTCCGGTATTCCAGACATAACATAATTATCTGTTTTTAACTTAACGATTATATAAATACTGATATCGTACAGACAATATTATCTGGTAAACGGGAAAAAATTGCTTTTATAAAGGTCACACTGACCTCAAATGTCGCTCGCGTGTTATCTTCTGATAAAAGTTAGCCTTGTTCCTGTTGTCGTGATTTCTTAATGCCCACAATTGCATGTATGATGTGGATATGTTTGTTACCTTTACTTGAAATCATCTGCATGATGGTATTTCCTGTTTCTCCAATCCTAACCTGAGCACTATATAGAATTACGGCAGCAAGCAAGGCGCCACCAACAAGGACTATGACCACAGTCTTCGTTCCGACAGCCATAATGATTGTACTTGCGTGAGCCTGTGACAGCCTGCAGCTTCCGTGTGCTCGTTGCGCAGTGTACTCAACGCTTCCCTGGTGTCCCACTGACTCACTTATTAACGCAGCTAGTCGTTATATACTATTTACAAAGGTAGGAATATCGATGATCGGCAATATATTGGAAATTATATGCACGTGTTCTATTTCTGTAATCCGTGGATAATTCCTGTGAATTATTTGACAAATCATGAGGTTGCGTCAGATGAACGTTCTGTTTACCCAATTAGCGGCGAGTTTTCTAAATTCTCGATACACGTGAACGAAGCATTCAGATAAGCATATCTGATTTCTGTATCTCAAAAACGAATACATTTAGGGAGTTTCGAAACAAGCAAATAAAGCCGAGTTATTATATTGTTGTGGCTAATTGATACACCCTGCCGTTTGGTTCAAAAGGTTTATATGCTTCATATATAAAAATAAGGGGGACCGTTTAAATGCAGAAAATTATCGTGTGATAAGGATTATAAGTTGTGCAGGATTTTTGTTTTCTGCACAAATAAATCCCACAAAAGCGATTTAAGATGTATACTAGTAGTTTATTTATCATATAAATGATCAACAGATTGTAATCGATTGTTCAAAATTGACACATATCATTGTAATTGGCTCGGATTCCATATGGCACTAAGAGAACGTTAAAATTCCAAGGTGAAGGTCATCTGTTCTCAATATCTTGAATGGCCACCATTAGAGGTAACTGGCTGGCATCATCGTCCCATGGAACCAATCAGAAAGCGAATTGTGGCCTGGGTGCTTGTAGTGCTGACCACCCGATCCCGTTAGCCGCCACTTGCGGCAAGCATGGGTATCATACTGTTACCCGGTTACTTACTGGATAACAAGCTGTAATCGTACGCAACCTTAAATTAAGAAGGGAGAATTCCACGAGTCAGTGATCAGTCATGTTCCAGTATTTTTTTTTTATCTTCCGTGATGTTGGTGATTTTCATCAATCCATTATGTATGAAATTGAAATTATTCTTGTATATAGGTATGATACTACATGTAGATGACAGTTGTGGAATTCACGTGTACGTACATTTGTATGTCCAAGCATCTCCATGATGGTCTTGAGGCGTCTGATCTTTCATGTTGTTGTCTCTTTGACGTATATGTCCTTAGTAGGAACATACGTGTCACTGTCATTCCCCGAGAGGCCCAGGTCGTGGAAGTGGACCTTGTTGCTTCTGTTGAAGGACTTCTTTCCAATTTGTTGTAGTATGCGCATATATCCTAACGGGGAAAAAGTAGCTTTGCTTCATATACAAAGTTTAATAAAAATACAAATATTCTAAAATATAACACCTAGTTAAACATTTCGTCACAAAAACAAATTGTTTTTTCGGCCACGCTGTAAGTTCGAACCAAATAAAACGCAAATGATGAACATAAAATTTAAAATATCCATTTACGTTGGTACACCAAGTAGTTACATGTAGCAATCCTTGGTTCAGTGTTCAGTCCAAGTTTTGTAAGCCACATCCTGGTCTCAGATCACATGATCAATTAATGTAGGACATGTTTACACTGGGGCAGGGACCTCTTTGGACCAAGACACAGGAGTGTAACGGTTTCCATTTATATGTGCTCAGACACACACCAAGAAATGATTTAAACCATGTTACGAAGTTTATTGAGATCACATATACCTCCATTAGTACAGTAAGCAATATCGGACATTCGGTTGCGTCATATATATATAGTTCCAACAGTAAAGTTGGAAGAACTTGTCCCCCAATCCCGTTCACTCCTTGTGAATAAATATGTTTAAATCAACAGTAAAGTTATAATGTCAGTACATTTTTTAAATAGGAGACATTGCTTTGCCTAACGTAGCAGTTATCGTGATTAGGATGGACTAATTGCGTCATGTAGCCACTTTTCCATTATGTCCACTGAACATTGTCTTTGTTATTGTTGGTAAATTTTGTGTTACCATGCCTAAAACTTGGTTTATACCTTTACTATAATAACTGTAATCAGTACACATCAACGACGTGTATCTTCGGCTTATGTAACGCAGTCCTACATTCTGCGTATGATCGATCATGCACTGTATATGCAAAACATCTGTGAATTTCGTTTGTATACAAGAGGTTTCGTGTGCAAATTGATCAAAGAAAAGCGACAAAACCCTTTCACTATTCACAAGAATTCTCACCGGTCGCACCCGTCATAAACACATTCAAAGGCATGTCAACTGTTTACCTGAAAGAAAAACACGGAAACATATTATGGTATAGATCCATGCATGGGTGAAAATGGAGAATTTATGAAAAGTGATACCATCATTTTCTTTAGAATAAAAGTGGGTATGTGATGTATCAGCATGGACATATTTGCCTTCACAGCAGCTCTTATTTGGATATTGCATAGTAGTGATGCTCGCCGTAAAAGGCGACTATGCTTGTCGTAAGAGGCGAATAACTGGATCATCTGGTCAGACCCGCTGACTTGGTAGATGCATGTCATCGTATCCCAAATGCATGGATCGATGCTCATGATACCAATCACTGGATTGTCTGGTCCAGACTCGATTATTTACAGACATCCGTCATATAGCTGGAACATTGCTGAGCGCGGCGTTAAGGGAACACCTCGCTGTGCCCTACAGGTGTAGTCAGCCGTGGTAAAGTGGGTAACAATAGAGGTATTACCTGTAGTCTGTTGCATGTCTGTATAGAGAAAATTACTATCTGTCAGATTCATAAAATTTCATATACATTTCAACAATACATTCACTTTACAGAAGCACATATTTCATAAAATTTCATATATTTCATATTGTTAGATTACGTATTGCATAAATAAATATACATCTCAAATTCTCTTTACAGCAGAAATATTCAGTTCACAATCCAACATATTCAGCCACAGCGTCAGCATATTCAATTGGTGTCAGTCTGCCAGTCAACAAGTTGTCCTTCTCTATCAGGATGTTGTCGTCAATTTGGAATTATTTCCTTTGCTTTGGTGGCAGTCTTCCTCCGGCATTAATTTGCATCAATAATGTCTCTGAACGTGATTGTTCATTCTTGATAATGTCAATAAATTTAAGGATGTTTGGATGATTTCGGCCCGATTTCTTCAGCTTGGAGTGCCAGCCTTCAAAGTGATTGGTTGTCCTGGCACCCATGGTCCTAAAATGGTTCCACGCGTCTCTCCTGTCAGCTTCCACTCACTGTTCTGTCACATAATCCGCAAACTTAAGGACTCTTGCATCTTCAAGATCAGCATCTTCTAATGCATTCAGCTAAACGTTGTCTATGTCACAAGGTCGGACTTGTGGTGTCGGACGCCAATGTATGGTGGTGTTACTTCTGTTCTTAATTCGGAATCTGTGTCCGTTGAGAACTAAGTTCTGTCCACCTTGGGCGTTAGCAACAAACCGAACATTTACTTAAGCATTAGCCATTTTGTTATGGCAGTATGACTTGCAAATGCCATTTTATACACTTCCAAGATTGACATCAATCACTCATATATTATTTTAATCATCCCTATGCATTTAATCATTTGGGGTGAGGGCACAGTGAGGTTAAACCGGCGTTAAACAACAAACAAACAAAGCATAGTTGTGTATAGCTTGTCGAGGACACGCCTCAGTTACGATTGTGGCGGCTTGCCACATCCGGGATCAGATCGCACAGATATGTCAGATATGTGGTTGAACTGGGTCGCATATCTTCAATCCAGTACAAGTAGGGATATTATCAACGTATGTGTTCGTACATATGGTGTGAGTATTTGTATCATACATATTTTGCAGATTGACAAATAAGCATGTGTTCCCCAGTTTAGATTAGATTGACTGAAAAACACAAAGAGAAATTTGTATTCGTAAATTCATGGCAAAATGTATTGTTATCAAATTTACTGGTAAGTGTTTAGTGCAAACGATATCACATTGAACTTCTATACTATACTGGGCATAGTTACAATAGAGTACCTGTTTGCTTGTGTGGTTATCTCTGTTATTTATCTCATCACTAGCCTTGATGAACTGTTTTCACAATAATTAGTGATCGACACAATAATCCACAGGCTCAATATATAAATTCAATTAACAGGAGAACCATACATTATGTTAATAAAAATTATATGCATTATTAAGGATACAAGAATAGTACTTAAACTTCAAGAATGTGCATGGAAATGACTTTATATAAACTCTATTATCCATGTCGTATAAGCATCCTTCAGAATAATACTCCAGAATGTACCATTATCAATTATGGATAAAAAGGAATTATACGTGAATAATAATAAATGAAATGTGAGTGAAAATACATTACACTATGAAGAGTTATAAAATTATGGCACAATACAACGCCATGCAAATCATTATCTGAGCAAACCAAACAGAGTTGTCTCCCGTTACCCGGGACAGATTCCTTTACACCATGACTTTAGAAATTTCATGTCATAACGATATAGAAGAGGGTAATCTGAAATATTTATACAACCAGGGAGATAGGTAACAATATTTTGATATTACAAGCTACAATAAATACCAGTACTATGCCCAAATAAAATCGTGGCGTATCACGCGGCCTCAGTAACCCACGAACAGCAGGTTTTGGACAAATACTGTTTGCACCCAACACTTACTTATATTTCCCAACTGAAAGCATATACAGGTTTGACAACGAATCTATACCTACATAATGTATGTGGATCTATGGAACTAGTATATATACTCACCGACAAAAGAAACGAGAATACCATACGATTTATACCTACGTAATGTATGTGAATCTCTGAAACTAGCATATATACTCACCGACAAAAGAAACGCGAATACTATTATACGATTTATACCTACATAATGCATGTGGATCTCTGAAACTAGTATATATACTCACTGACAACAGAAACGCAAATACCATACATGTTGGTCAATATATGAAGACTTACTCCTTATTCAAGAGATATCATTGGTTCGATGCGCAAATGAACATATTGGTACCATACTGGTGTGAAGCGATGCTCATGAACGCATCACATGTGACGTCATAGATCCATGACCCGACATGCACCATTTATCTCATGCAGGATGAGCGTGTAAATTACTTAATCAAAACATCTAGAAGACGTTACTAACATAGTATGTAAAATCTAAGTAAGCTTATGTACATTTTACTTTACAGAGGCTTATTTCGATCATTAATTGTAACATAAACCTGATTACGAGACGAGTAATTTTGGTCTGCATATTTGTATTCTGTATGTCTGCCAAAGCTACATCAGCCAATGAAGTAAGCGCATTTAGTCAGGAGGTTGTCACAGGAACCGGGGAAAATAGCACAGTTGTGCCCCTTTGCCCATTGCTGAGATAACTGATACGATTATGCCAACAATGATCCGTTCCTTTGGACTAAATTCCATCGGGAACAATTATTGCTGGTGTAAAATCTGTTCAATGCAAAAATTCCCCTGGAGAAAATTAGCACAAAGGATCAGTTGCTCTACAGGATCAGATGAACCGTGAAGATCCGGGGTAGAATAGATATTCAGCAACCCATGCTTGCCGTAAAAGGCGACTAGGCATGTCGTAAGAGGAGACTGACGGGATCGGGTGGTCAGGCTCTCTGATTTGGTAGATGCATGTCATCTTATCCAAATTGCGTAGATCGATGTTTATGATGTCAATCACATCATTGTCTGGTCAGGACTCGATTATTTACAGACCGCCGTCATAAAGATGGCGTGAAACAACAAACAAACAGGATCAGTCAATACGTACAGTGTGTCATTTTCGAGTACACTTTTCAAAAACGCACTATCCGCCAATCAGCTATTTCAGTTGAACTCGCATAATATCAGGGTGTCATTGATACAGGTTTGGACTAGGCATGATGACGTTTGAACATCTGGTGCTTTTCTCATCTCGTTCCCATTGTCCTTTTGTCACGCGATGTTAAATAAAACAAATGACCACTAAAAAGGGACAGCGTTGTTTTTATTATATACCAATAAACGTGACAAGACCCTTTTAATAATTGTAAGATATTTCGGCTAAAAACAGAATCTATTGTACGATTCCGACGATCATAAGCATACATATGTAGAACGGTTTTGCCGATCACCAAGAACACGGCTTTTCCATTATTGTTGTTTTCTTACCTCAAGAACAAATCTTGTCAACCACAATGACAGCTGCTCATCGTCCATCTTATCAACAGTAGTCAACTCCTTGTTCCGGCTGTTGTTCTGCCACGTTGCCAAGTGAGACAACCTTGTTTATCGCCCACTTGTTTCGTCGAAGCGTCTTCTTTGAGCACGGCTTTCAATGTCTGCAAACGACGACCCCAAATTTATAAACTAGATGAAACTAGTGAAAAAGCTAGTGTTGTTGACTGCGCGTAAGAAAAAGTTGCATTCATGTTAAAGTAATAATGATAAATCCTCACCACGGAGAAGATATATTTAATCTGAGTAAAAATATACATCCTCAAGCACAAATATAGCAATTAAACAACAACGCGGCAATCTCGTAAACACGATTTTCAAATTTAGTATCGCATACTATATTTCATACCTTTAGACCAATGTTAGGGGATGCTGTGGACATGTACGTATTTCCTTTGGAGTGGAATAGTCAATATTGTAATTTCAATTAATATGAATAGCCATTTCATTTTATTATAAAAGCATCAAAACCGTTTCCATAGTCGATTGTACGATTCCGACTCAATCATGAGAATGTGTTTATGAATCACAATCAAATAGTGATGATACCAGATGTTCGCGAATAGGTTAGCGTATCCTGCCCCACCGGTAGCACCCGTCATAAACACATGTGAAGGCAAGTTAATTGTTCACCTGAAAAAACACGGGAACATATGTGACAAGTCAAGATAGGGAATTGCATCGAACATCATTGTCATTGATTAATCAAATTTGGAAATGTCCCCCACATGCCTACCATAAACCTTTAGAAATTGTACTAATGCCTTGAATGATGCACAGCAAACAACACCTAAACAAGATTCTTATGACGCTATTTGAAGTCTCGGCAGATAGTGCATGTTCGATTGTACCTCAAGATTTGTGAAATGTAAACACCAAAGGCTCGAGCAACATAACTCTCTTTGTATAGATTTTGATGTAGCTTCGGAATCCAGTACAAAAGTGGAATGAACATGTTTTCCGATTTTAGAGTCAAGCTAAACGTTGACAGTACTGATGCATGGTTTTGGCAGATTTCTTCCTCAGTTAACATACTGGAATTATATGTGGCATTGTTGGATATGTCACGTATACCAAGTTCTTTGATGAAACAATTATTGTAGTGATGCTTACGTTATACTGGCGATGTTATTTGAGGCCTTATCAGTTAGAACATCAAACGTTTCATGAAGGAAACTGTGGATGGCAGCTGGCTGGGATAGAATGAGTTTATTCAAATAAAGTTACAACTACAACTGAATATATTATTTTTTTAAAACTGGATGATATTTCTATTAAACGTAGATGCACGCAATTGATGAAGGAATTATCTTGCTCTTGGAATTGTTTTGGACGTTTGACAGACAGAATATTGATTCTCGCGCTTTAGCAGCTGTGGGTTACCCACAAAGGATTTCTCGATTTGAATGCTTTTTTTTAAACATAATGACCACATTTGGTTGGTTGGTTGGTTTGTTGTTTAACGCCGCACTCAGCAATATTCCAGCTATATGACGGCGGTCTGTAAATAATCTAGTCTGGATCAGACAATCCAGTGATTAATATCATGATCATCAATCCACGCAATTGGGATCCATGACATGCATCAACCAAGTCAGCGAGCCTGATGATCCTAGGATGTTAAATTGTTTGCCTTTTTCAAAGACAAATGTGATGTTTTTGATGCTGCCAAAAATACCTCAAAGGAAATAAAGAGTTCAGAGTGTCCGAGGACTTTACACAGAGAGTTCGTGATACGAGATCACAGTTGTTAGTTTTTATGAAGCCAGCACGAGACGAAGGCAGGGTCGCTTTCCTCAATTATGACATACTTGTAATTGACGGGAAAGTTTTTGTCTATGATGAAGAAAACCATGATATTAAACAAATAGGTCAAAGACGTGGGTGGGTCTCCCGAGATATACACCGACTTTCTGAATCGTCTCATGTGGCGTCTGATTCGACTCAGTAGGATTCCGGCCATGACTTCAGTACTTACGGGAATTCCTCTATTCAATCTGACTTTAATGTGATTGACAACTTGAGATGCCACAATATTACCTCCTACACATCCTCGGATTCCTTACCAGTGGTAAATACATTTTGTACATATCCGCCTGACACAACAACAAACAGTGACAGTATATCTAAAACTGATCCCAGTATATCAAATGAGCTGACAAACACATCTGCTATTGATGGAGAAACCTAACCGCAGTACTGGTATTTGTATGTGGAACATCCATGGCTTGAAATCAAAAGTTAAGTATCCTGAGTTCATAACATTCTGCCAACAGTGTAATATCTTCTGTTTCTTAGAAACAATGTGTACTGATGCATTAGATATCTTGCAAAACATATTTAATGAGTATGATGTATTTGTCTGTAATGCCAAAAGTTCTGCAACTAAAGGTCGGTTTTCAGGTGGCATATATCTGTATGCATAAAGAAATATCTGTCGTCACAGTATAAACAAGTTTACTGCCAGTGGGATAATGCTCTTTTTTTCCGATTGACAAACTCAACCTCTTCTCTGCAATTATTCCTGATATTCATCTATATTCACCCTGAATATTCTCCTGTCTATGATAATGAAGATGGAACTGGAATCGACAAGTTGGAAGAGCAGCTCTGTCAAATAATCCATGACTAAGGGGAGGGGAGTACATTCATCTTATGTGAAGTGAAGTGAAGAGGACTTTATCATGAATGAGGAGACTGACTATTTACCCATTAATAAAGACCCCGTGGTAGATCATTGCTAGACCTATGTAAATCATTAGGTATCCATATTGCAAATGGAAGATCTACATCTGATAGAAATGGAGATTTTACTTTTGTCTCCCATACTGGGTGTAGTATTGTTGACTACTTTATTGTATCATCTGAGGTTTTCTCTAGGATTATTGATTTGGCGGTTCTTAACAGAACCAAGTCTGACCACTTGCTGGTTCTATGTAGTATAGAACATGTCTTCACGTCAGAGTTACAAAGTAAGCAAGCTACAGAGAACACTGTTGGTATTACCCTCACTCCTGTTCCTAAATATAGGCTTCCTATAGACAGAATACCAGCATATCAAAAATATGTTTTTAGCAGAGAAAGCAGCCGAATGTTTGACGATTTTATTTCTGTTTTGCAAACTGACATAAACGCTGCAGTTATGAAATTAGCTGATATACTTATCTACTGTGGGGAAAAGGCGGGGGCAGTCTGTAGATGGTCTAGAGATAAAACCTCTGAAGAGCAACCGTTATGGTTTGATGCAGAGTGCTGTCAACTTAAATCTAAGAAATACATGCTACTAAATCGTTTCAGATCATTCAAGAGTGACTCAAACTTAATAGACTATTTATGCGCAAAAACTGAATTCAGAAAGAAGTCTAAAACTAAACAAAATGAGTATAAAATACATATGAGTCAGAAATTAACCGAGGCAGCAAATATGAGTGATTGTAAAGGTGAGGTGAGGTGAAATGGGGTTTAACGTCGCGTCCAAGATTATTGCACTTATATAGCGACGTGATTGTAAAGAGTTCTGGAAGATTATAAAGCACTATTTGAGAAGTAACGCACGGCAAGGTGATATAACCCCTGACACTTGGTTTAGATATTTTAAGGATTTATTAAATCCAGCTTGTGAATGAATTTGATAAATCAGTTCAGGAATTTTTATATTCCCATTCATGTCAACATTGTAATGATTTGCCTTTATAAAATTCCAGATACTGGTGTTTTTCAAGATTCCTGGAATAGAAGGAATGATTATTTCTCTGCATAAATCTGGAAACATATCTGATCCAAGCAATTATCGAGGTATTTCTCTCTTAAATGTGACTGGCAAATTGTTTTCTGTTGTAATTGAAAAACGTATTAAAACATGGTTAGAATGACCTGTTATCAGAATCCCAAGCTGGATTTAGACCCAACTATTCTCCATCAGAAAATATATTTATTCTTCAATCTTTGTGTACACAATATTGTAGTAAACCCAAGGGCCGTTTTTATTGTGCCTTTATCGATTTCAAAAAGGCTTTTGACTATGTGGATAGAAAGAAAATGATGTTTATATTAATTACTTAAGGATTAACAGGCAAATTGTCAAACGTTCCACAGAGCAAATTCTTCAACCTCACCTTCTTCCAATCATTGACCGCCAGAGGGAGCTGTTTCAACCGGACAACGCTCCACCACAGTGTCTGGGAGTGTCTGTGGCGTGTTCTGACGTTGACGTACACGTCGATCGAGTTCATCCCAGAGTTGTTCGATTGGGTTGTGATCTGGAAATCTCGACGGCCCGGGCAAATCGTTGTTGTTGGCATTATGAAGGTAGTCTACAGTGGCACGAGCTGTGTGTGGTGGAGCGTTGTCCGGTTGAAACAGCTCCCTCTGGCGGTCAATGATTGGAAGAAGGTGAGGTTGAAGAATTTGATTCATGTAGCGATTTGCTGTCAAATTTCCTGGAACCGCAACCAAGTCTGATTTCGTGGTGTAGGATATGCCCCCCCCCCCCTAACCATGAGACTACTGCCACCGAATTTGTCGAATTCACGTACACAATGTGGGGCAAAACGCTCATTTCGACGACGATAAACACTTTGTCTTCCATCTCGCCGGTGAAGAAGAAATCGTGATTTATCGCTAAACCACACTCGTGGTTAACTGGTCTTCTGCCTCGGATTTCAGCCTCGCGAAGATGGTTCCTGACAGTCTGGTCCGATTTCCTCCTGAAACCAGGGATGCGTCCTGCAGTCTCCGTAGCTGTGGCTTGCGATGACGTAGGTGGAACAGTCGAATGTAGCGATCTTGTTCAGGGGTGGTAGCTCTTGGTCGGCCGGTTCTTGGACTGTCTGCAGTGGAATTGAACTGTGTGTATTGGTCACAAAGGCAGCAAATGGTGGTTTGGTGGACGTTGAAGTGGCGTGCAACAGAAGACTGCGATTCCCCACTTGGATACCTCCTAAGGCGATATTCCGATCGGCAGCGCTGAATTTCGCCATCTTGAAAAATGTTGACAATTCAATGACAAATTATTGACTTATGCTTGCCTTTTTATAGTCACTACCACGAGTAACGAGTGCCATAACTTTCACGTGCATTTTGCTTTACTGTTTTCCTCCATGACATGTTTGAACAAGTGTGAAAACAATGCCGTTTAAGACATTGCAAATCGACAATGGCTGCGTTTTGACGCACCGTTTGTCGAATATCAGGCCATCAACATTTTCCAATAACATATATCCAATTTATATACCGGATTGTTTGTGTAGTCAGGTTCAATTACCTACATGCTACTTGTGCGTTTCCTTTTTGTGAAGGGTGTATTTGTATGTTATAATGTGGTTAAATCTTTTCATCTCGTCTCAGAATTATACATGAAAGATGCTAAAAAACTTTTGTGAGGAATTATGATACAATTCGTTTTGAAATAAAGTAAACAATTTACACAGACAGAAGTTTATTCAATATTTTAGGCCATATGACCTATAGTACAGAAGTGTTTTGTTTTTGTATCAACATTGTACAGAGTCGTGTAGGTAATAATAAGTTTACATATAATATTAACGTCTAATTTCAAAAATCTTCTTCAGGAATATTGACAGAGATGATATTGTATTAGCATTGCGGGAGTTCAACAAATTTTTAATCAGTTGTTCATCTTTGTACATAGTTGAAATCATAGAGAGGTATCTATTTCTAAGAAACTGATAATATTTACAAATGAGAAGTACATGAAACTCATCCTCAACAAAGCCTTCATTCAATAACGGCAAAAATCTTTATCTTGTACATTTTTCTTTCTGAGATTATTAACATTAAAATTATGTAATGATATACGAAATTTACACAAAGATCTTCTCAAAGTTCTATCCTGAAGTACAGATACATATTTTTCAGGAACAAGTAATGATTTTATATTCGTATAATGGCGAGGATGATATTTGACAGTGCCAATCTTGAAAATATATCAAGTAATCTTTGCTTAAGCATGAAGATAAATAATTTATCATTTCCAACATCTTGAGTTATACATGCAAGAGAAAAACCAGACATACAAAGAATATTCCTGATATCAGACACCCATAAACAATATTTACCCCTTTCATCCAATGCTTTTAACATATTATAACAATGAAGAGGAAATCTATTTGAATTCATACGAAGTAGCTTTATCCAATATTTAACTGCCCGTAGCTGGGATGAAACAAAAAGACTAGTACGACCAGTTTCTCCTAGAATGGCTTTGTTAGGGTATTATGGAGTTACATTTTGGCTGGACTAACGAGTCTATGCATAGTCCAATCAAAATCATGTACCACAATCTAAATCCGGTTAGTAAACTGTTGTGCAGATTTTGGTCGATTGCAGGATTTGCAAAGCATGTGCACCGCCAACTCGTTGTCAACAGATATTTTCCAAATCTGATCATGTCTTTAATCAAGGCGCTCACGTGATTTGATGCACTTCGCTCTGTTAGACCCGTTTTGTCACAATATAGATCTTTATTATTAATCAGATCATTTTGACTGGGCGCCGCCATTTTGTTTGAAACAAATGCAAGTGATACGAGAGGTTGAATCTGATTGTTCCATAGGAGAGGCTTAGAAGGGACATAACTCATATTTAACTGCACAACAAAGACAGGGCTGCACGAAGGAGGCAAATGGGTGCCAACCACACCCAGATTTCAAGAGATTTCAACTGTACAGTGCAACCTTCATCAGAGTGTTTAAACGTTACAGACAGACTGGCAGCACACATGATAAGATCAGGCAGTCAACACGTAACGACGCAACAGGATGACCGGTACTCGTGCACTTTGCATTTGTACAACAGGTTCGCCTCAGGGATGGAAACGGCAGCAACATGGTTCGAACGCAGCATCAGTCGACTCACTCTACAGCAGGGCTGTGTGTCGCAGGTATTCGAGATTGTCGCCCCTACCGTGGAATGGCCTCCACCGATGAACATCAACGTGGGCAAGGACAGAAGAACGCCCGCGGATCCCTGACTGACAGAGAGACCATCATTCTGGCGAAAGCAGATTCTGCTTATTCCGTAAGTATGGTCCTACTCTAGTTTATCATCCAGGATTTCTTGGATGCGTACAATCTCACCATTCCTCTATGGTCAGCCTCTTACGCATCAGAATTAGATGTTTCAACAGAAATTACATCACAACATTACACAATGACATGTTTAGATACCGAAGTATACCGTACACGTCAAGGCAAATGTTTGTGATCGTCTTCTGCAGTATAAAGATATTCAACAGATAAGTTGCAAATAATTCGCGATTGATCTGCAGATAAGTTGCGACTAATCCGCTGATGACAATTATATCGGTATTTTATGGAACTGTAACGCCGTCAACGTGTGGGGCCACGACAGTACTCCTTATATTATATGTTGCTGCGCTGTGATTGGATTGCAGGTAATGATTGATGATAAACAACAGTTTGTAAAATATTCCTGCCATAACAATGTAGTCCTCAAATGTACTTTTTGACATGAATACACGATTTATTATCGACTTGCTTTGTTTCTCTTGTCTTGTACAAATCTATACGTAATATGTACTTTCATATATAGGTTTGATACGTACCACAGTGACCACGGTTTTATCACAGTTGATACGTACTTGAGTATAAAAAACACATATGGAGAGACATCCTTATTAGTGTGGCCACGCACTTAACTTTAATAACAATATGAAATTAATTACTACCACCAGACTGGCAGTTATAAACGCATTTGCATTAGACACATATACTTCATTTCCCAAGTTATGAGAATAAAAACCAACTATTAAATAGGAATCACTCAGTGTGTAACATATATCAGTGTTATTGTGAAGAACGTGTTCATTCAAACACAGTTTTCATGCACTACACTGGGTATTACAATCAGAAAGGCGGTCAATAAGACAGGGTAATTATCTAGTTTGTAATTAATGTGTTATGTTTATCAAATGTCTTCAGAGCGTCCAAGTAGCTTCCTTCACCTTGATGTACCCTTTTATAGTATATTTGGACATTTGTACAAACACACAATTTTAAAACCGATGACTTAGCTACCTGTATCAAATACATCGCTCAAGATTTGTCTTTTTTTGCATTCAAATGAATAGATTACCATGAGTGACAATTAATCACATAAAATTGTACCTATGTGCACAATTCGGGATAGGGTTTAGCTGAATCCCGAAGAATTTGAAACCAGGGTCAAACAGGAAACCTAAATTGTGTGATCATGATACTAGCTATAGGACGATAATGATCATGCTTTAGATGGGAAGCCTTGTTTATTAAGCTGTATATATGGGTCAGGTAAATAATATCAATGTTTGTTTTCTCTAGATAGGATCCAAGTAGTGTTTCGAGAATGTGTGAGGTGGTGGCTGAAGCATTATTTTGTCACGCTAAATTCCGATTACATGTCTGATATGAGTATAATGCGTTATGTTTTTTTGCTGTGTGTTATCATGTTTATAGATTATATAGTTTCTATTTTATTTCTACATAGAGATGATTTGATTATATATGGTACCTTTCCTAACGTGTGCTTATATGTTGGGTTAATAATAGGCGTTAAAAGTGCATGTTCCCCAAAAAACACAAGCAAACTTAAAAAAATTAAACAAGTGCGTGTGCATTATTGGGATGCCAGTTTCTACGTCGTGTGCAGAAACCTTTCCAGATACCAATACTCTCTATTAATGCGTTCTACATGCATACATTTTATGGGGCGATGGGGTAGCCCAGTGGTTAAAGCGTTCACTGGTCACGCTGTAAACCCGGGTTCGATTCCCCACATGGGCACAACGTGTGAAGCCCATTTCTGGTGTCCCCCGCCGTAATATTGCTGAAATATTGCTAAAAACAGCGTAAAACTATACTCATTCACATACATTTACATGGGATATTGACGAATGGTTCCAGCTTGTGGACAAGAATTCTAACATCTTTTGTTGAACTTTGTATGTTCATCTGAGTCTTTTCTGTGGTATTGACGTTCATATTCATAGGGGGCCTCTACAAAGGGGGTAGCCCAGTCGTCTACGATTTGCTGTGCAGAGTTGCGACCCTTGGGCACGCCAGAAACCTATGATTGTGGGTTCTAATCCCGGTTCACTCCGATTATGTTTCTAGGTTTGTCAGCACCATACCCATTGGGCTCTTGGGTTTCACCGAAGTAGTAAACGTCTGAGACCTGCATCACTTCGGGCTTTCCTCCCACATTAAGCTGACACGCCGTGATATAACTGGAATACAAAGCGGCGTTAAACCCAACTCACTTACACACGGCCTCTACAACATGTCACGGGAAGGGAACGTCCCATTTATCAGGGTAACAGATTGTTACTTGGCAACATATCAATTAATGTGTTTCATGTAACTCCCATGGTGTAGGGGCGTATGAAAGCCATTTAGTTTTGCACACGGTAAGACGTTGATACAGTCGTTATGGTCTGTTTGCTTTCTGCTTACATATGGACAATGTAGACATATGGTAGCATCTAGGAGGATGTGTTGCAAATTGTGTGAGTGGAGGGTGCTATCGATAGGTCAGGACATGCTTACGCCTTTCTCGAATACCTAGCTAGTGTAATCACTAATTTTCAGTTGTCCACTCATATAAATCCACCGATATTTTGCCTTTTACGGCTAATGGATTCTATTTGAGCGGATTATCGAGCTATTACACTCTGGCATTTTGTATATTTGATTCTGCTTGTTTGTTTGTTCTTTTAACTCCGTACTCAGCAGTAACAATCTAGGTGGGTCAGACAATCCAGTGATTGATATCATGAGCATCATACTACGAAACTGGGATACGATAACATACATCAACCAGGTCAGTGAGCCTGACCAGCCGATCCCGTTAGTTGCCGCTTACGTAAAACATGGATTCTGCAGACCAATTCGAACCCTGATCTTCACGGAACAAAAGGAATATATGTTACAGAACCTTGTCATACTTGCAAAGCATCAAGGAAGTCGTACTAATATTCAATCAGTAATTGTTAAAGTTTAAGATTCCAAACCGCATTGAAAATCCGCACTGTTTGTTTGCATATAACGATTTCGTTCCATAGATCTATGCAGAGTGGCCATCATCCGTTTAATCTGTGGGTTTGAATATTATGAAAGTGTTTGAGAGACAGTCGAATGATGGAAACATTTAGCAACACGTTACGTCAAAAGCGATCGTTACGCTTATGTTTATGGAAGGTGTTATACGTGAGTGAGTATCACCGCGTCCTAAAACCAGTCTAGTTACGGTCTCGTGACCGCGTCGTTTCCCTCTCTCTTACTTGCCCTGCGTCGTCACCGTTCGGCAAAGTCCGACGGTCGCCGTACTCATCGTTCATTGTCAGAGAATTGGTGACCCGTATATTTTATTCTCTAGCGGTTTAGTCGCATAATTCTATCATGTATAGATTTGATATATGTTATGTCTCCAATATGTTTGCTACCTATGTTCATGTATGGAAAATGTTTTTAGCATTGATTTTCGCGGAGTAGCGGGATTATCTAGAACTGGTAGATGTTTCTCATGTATTTATGGCTATTATTGCCACCTCAATAATTGTACATATCTGGTTGTAAATCGTTAGTGGTATCGTTGTACAGCTTATGTTCAGCTCTCTATTTGGTAATTTCATCTTCCATAATGGTTTAGCAATTAGTTGGTTAGTTTGGTTTTGCCCAGGTTAGGAAACACACCTTTGTCACCTCAACATGCTATTGCATTCCCACGGCTGGGGTAAACCACCAATTGCAACATTTCTGCTGAAACATATGCCAGAAAATGTATTTCTGCAGAATATCTGGCAGAATTGTTTTTCAAAAATCTCAAGTTTTTTTGTTTCATATAATAGAAAATAATTGATCAGAAGCAGTGTCATGGAGCCGAGTTACCCAGATGCTGGTATGGTGTTGGTAAACCCAGAAACCCAGGATTCGAACCCATGATCATGGGTTATTGGCGTGCCCAAAGGGTGTAACTTTGCAACTGGGCCGTTCGTGTCTCCAAGGATGAACAAGTTCACTTTTGGTAAAGGCTGGAGTCGAATATATGTTCACATAAAAAACAACTCTTCCAGAAAACCAATAAAATCGCCCTTTTCAACACATGTTAGCATTACTCATACATTAGTATTGGTTTTAAAACCAAAACATGCACGTGTATTAAAGTTGAATGAACAAAGTACAGCTCTCTTTCATATGAACGCATGATATGTTCCATAATGATTTCTAATTATATAGGTTTAAATTTTGACCAGAACGTGCTCTTTTCAAACCTTGTCCTTTACATGTAGTTAGGCTGGCATCCCATCCTTTATGTGGCAAACGTGTGTAAGCCACGATTTTAAAAACAAATATGATCCATAACGGACGGAAGGGAAACACCCATTCCGATAACAAAGTGACTGAAGATTAAACAACTTGATTTAGGTTATAACGTAATGACTTAGGAGTAACAAGACCCATTTATATTCTAGGGCAGAACTGGCCCACATTAACATATATACTTGCCGTAAGTTGCAGCATCAACTGCTCTGCCAGTCAGTTTGATCCGCCTTGAAACTTGAATATTGTTGACTGCACGTAAGACAATATCATATTCATTTCACATAATAAGAATAAATCCTCACCAAGGAGAAGATATATTTAATCTCAGTATAAATACACACCCTCAACAGTTGATATCAAGCAATAAATACAGCTGTACATTTAATAAAATAACTTATTCAGGAATCTTACCAACAGGAATCATTTGAAAAGGGAATATTAAACGTCAATGTAAGAAAATAAGAAGTCTTTATTATTAATTCCAAAAAAATATGTTTTCATAAACATCGTTCAATGCTGCAAATTGTTAAGATTGGAAAATGGTAATTTCCTTAATACGATAAAAAAATTAAAACCTGAAACGTTTGACCTATTTCTAAGAAAGCTCTAACAAAATGAAGATATATATATGGTAGTGTTGTGACAGTAGTTAACGAGTGTTCCAGCTCACTTCCTGTAATGCCTATGGCTTCTTGGGCTCTAACTCATTCAGCTCCTGATCCCACAGCTCCTACAGATCTGGTTCGTTCAGCTCATGCTACATATCTTTTTCATCCCTTTACCATGACCATTTCATAAATAAATGCTTTGTAAAGAGAGACAAAGGATAGGACAGTTGCCTACCTCAATGTAGATAGACATTGTATTAGGAGGTTGAATTAAGATTTATTCACATATAGTGTCTTTTTCATATTTAAAGTGTGTAAGTCATGGTCAGATATAATATTGTAATATATATATACGGGAAGCTGGCTACCGTTTATGCGCGATTCCCCTGTGACGTCATCAGCGTTGCAGGGTCGATATCGCCGGAAGGAACATGTCGCCCACATGGTTAGCACTGCCCGGAAATGAGGTAGAACTCTCGTTTTGGCAACTGTTTGTGACCTTCAAATGCTTTTATATAAGGTATTTACGTAGTTAACATCTGCCTGCAAACGGAAGGTCTTTTCTCGGAAGTCTCGTCCGTGAAAACTGTATCTAAACGTGCGTAATCCTTGCTTCTTCATGGCCATGACACCTACATAAATGCCTACGTATTCCGATCTACTTGGATATGTTGGAAACAGATGCCACTCTACAGAAAATTGTATGACTTTGGAGAACATTCCAGATGCCGCCATGTCCTTCACTGCCGGCCATTCGCTTGTTTCAATGTCTATCTTCAAAACATCGATATGTCGCTGGAAAATATAAGGACGTTTCATAAAACAATGCCAATATTTCCATTCGTAACAATCTACCTGTGAATAACAATACCTGGTTACAAGTTATTTGTTTCATTACTTACAATTCTCATATGATCGACAGTGCTATCGATGTGAAACACAAACTTGATCAACTTGGTATCACGATCCGATGAGTTTAAGTATTTCACCCAGCAGAAACTCATTGTTAGCTCCATACACTGATACAATGTATACTTAATACATTACCAGGATTTCGTGATGTGTGGGGGATTCGATAGACAAACTTAGCTGCATGTCATTTGTGTGAGTGAGTATGGTTTAACGCCGCTTTTGGCAATATTCCAGCAATATTACGGCGGGGGACACCAGAAATGGGCTTGCCACATTGTATCCATGTCGGGAATCGAACCCGGGTCTTCGGCGTGACGAGCGAACCCTTTAACAACTAGGCTACCCGACCGCCACCATGTCATTTGAATCAACCTGTATTTGATAAATAAGATAGTTCACCCAAACTCATGCGCGTTATTAATGCGCGGTCTCTAAAGTTCCTTCATTGAGTGACATAACGTCGCGCACACTTATATCCTTTACGGTTTTGAATTATGCAGGAAGTTCCCTGTTCTATGATATCATTCGTAGTCATTTATCAACTCACCAATAATCATTCTGAAACGTCAGCGTTTCCCTAGAATCGTTCATCGTGATTTAGAAATTACACGAACATGAAAGCCGAAGTAAACATTCCGCCATATTATAAAATCACGTCGTCACGTGTGCTGGTTATGAGACGCCTATAATATCACATATGTTTCGCACTTGCTGCGATACATACATCCCTGAATTACGCATAAATGTTATCATCAAATTACAACTTGACTTTGTCACTAATACAAATGGCCTAGATGAAATCAAGCGAAATAAGCAGTTGTGACAACGACCTCTCTGTTCGGCCAAAAACCATACACTATCTTGTAGTTTTCTTTGTCGCCAGTTGTTGTGGTTGGTAGACATAACTTTGGTGTCTTCCCACATGATGTTATGGTCTTGGATCTTCAGGATGTGTTCGGAAATGGCGGATTTCAGTTTGAGTTTGTTGACAGATGTATGACAAAGAAAACTACAAGAAGCCATGGACATCAGGAGACACCAGCTAGCCACGAACCGTGACCGGGGCACGTGTCTGCCTTGTGGTTGGGACTTATTGGTTTGATCTTTGTCGGTGTTAATTGAACAACTAATACATTATTTTCCTTATGAGTATCGTTTCTAAATGCCATTCAAAGACTTCACCAAGTCATTGCCTAACAAGACATCAACACCTGAGATTGGCAATAAGTCCGTGACACCGACAATCACTTCACCTGTAACAAACTTGCTATCATGCCAGACTTAGAGCAGAGGGTGTACCACTAACTATTGTCTCATCTCTTTGTATATATGTCTCTCTTGTCAACATATTTATGTCACCACGGTGAGAAATTACCATCTTCTTCTTCTACTAGTAAGAATTGCGAAGTCACCGGTCGAGGCGAGCAACAGAGATTGCCAAGCTCTCGTGACCCGATACACTGACACCTCGCCTGGCTGATTCCTACTGAACACATCTGACACAGTACCACTATGCACATAGCGACCACCTGGACTGATCTACCTTCCAAGCCTGTTGCAGTCTGAACGAAACCTATTGCCGACTGATTATACCTTTTCCCTTTAAAACAATTTGCGACTAAGTGATAAGAAATCCCACAATAATTGTACCTAGGCTAAGGCACCCTGGAAGTAACACCTTGGCTACCACTACCAGCAGACAAACTAGACGTGCTAACATTCTGACTTCCACTCTTGCCACTGGCTTAGGCAAACTGACCGCTACTTAGACCGATAAGACCCTGACTTTGCCCACGGCTGTCATTGCCATTAGTATGTTACATTTTCAAACAATTATGTAAAATTGGCGAGTTGGCAAAAATGACCACAAATGTATGAGAAATATCTCCGCTACCGCGCGAAAATCAAAGTTACTTAACACTTTCTACACATGAATAAGCTTGCATACATATATGAGACTACAAATATCAAATCAATACATTATACAAACATGCGATTAAACTGCTAGAAAATACATTTATGGGCAACGAAGCCTCTAACGCTAATGAATAAAAACACACCGAACAATGCCGGATTTTCCAGAACGCCCGACAGCGGTGAGTTGGAGGCGCTACGGTCACCGGACCGTGACGAGTTTGGTTTTACAACCAGGTGACAATTTCTCTGTATTCTTAATATATCGTTTATAAAATGATAAAACACACTCAGCTAATGATATATATGTACTAGGCTCAAACCTTCATATAGACATGTTGCGGCCTGGCCGTATTTACATCTCGTAGCACGGCCGGTGATCATGATCAGTTACCTCCCCTAGATCATTCATCAACATTGTTACTGTCAATTGTTTTGTTTTTTCGTGTACGTACATTTGTATGTCCAAGCATATCCATGATAGTCTTGAGGCGTCTGATCTTCCACGTTGTTGTCTTTTTGACGTATGTATCCTTAGTAGGAACATACGTATCACTATCCTTCCCTGAGAGGCCCAGGTCATGGAAGTGGACGTTCTTGCTTCTGTTGAAGGACTTTTTTCCAATGCTAAACAAATAGTTTCTCATTGAAATGTAAGACATTCTAACCCTATCACACTTTATTGAGTGATTGGTATTTGAAGGTAGTTTAGAAAGTAAGAAGAATTACTTAAAGTGATATAAAATATGTGCATTGAGTAAGTTGGGTTGTCAGCTGACTTTTGAAACCTTTGTTAGTGTATATTGTAGAACCACACTTTAAAAACTTCTGTTCCAAACGAATTAAACGTTCCCCCGATCGGGATCAAGGAGAAAATTGTGTTGTTCGCTTCTTGTTTAGTTCTTGCAGAGACATTGCTTTCAAACAAAACTTGCTCTTTCCATGTTGACATAAAAACATTTGTTTGGATTGATTATATGTTTTATATGTTGTTAACACTATACAGTCAAACCTTGTTAGTTCAATCATTTCGATTCTATAATTTAAGTCGTTTGTGAACTATGATAATACATTGACACTCTGACATGGAGGTAGCACGGTTTCACAGACTGAGTGTATTCTATTATTCTTACCTTGGGTCAAAAGAATGAACTTCACAGCCAATAGCCCCCATTGCATCATCAAACGACCAGTCATTTGAAATCCTACAAAGATTTACAGCACTTACTAGTTACCATATTACCATAAATATATATTTGGATGTCGTGCCTATGTAATGGAGCTGGTTCTTAATGAGTGAGTGAATGAGTGATTGAGTGAGTATGGTTTAACGCCGCTTTTAGCAATATTCCAGCAATATCACGGCGGGGGACACCAGAAATGGGCTTCACATATTGTTCCCATGTCGGGAATCGAACCCGGGTCTTCGGCGTGAGAAGCGAACGCTTTAACCACAAGGCTACCCGACCGCCCCTGGTTCTTAATGAAATATGTATAAGTATTGTTACGAATTATACCATAGCTACATGTATCTACTGTTTTTTTCCTGAAGAGGCTTCCTTGTGGAGTCAATATGCACTAAAAAATCAAAAACATTTTTGTATATCCATGCACAGATGAGTACATTTGTCCATATGTCTTACGGAATAAGCACGATCTGGAGTCGACTAACAAGTACTTCAGGTTGAGGCTTAGAAAATAGTTTTTATATTAATATGTTTCTACTGACCCAAAGGAGTAGACTAGACATGGTGGCTTGACCTCAAAGGTTGTGTCGTTACATACGTGCCAGTTGCCCCTCTTCTCAATCTCACTGCACATGTACTCCGGGGGTTTCTCCCAGTCCCTGTATATAGGAGGTACATTACCTCTAAATGCCACCATACACATCTGTTACATATAATACAATTCATCTTCCAATTAGAGTAAATGAGAGAGTGAGCTAATAGTTACAAACCCTATATTATATATTTATATGAACTTCAAGAAACATAATACAAGCATGTTTTATTCTAAAACATTTATACACGATTTATGCTATGGACCGATTTTCACGTGACCAGAGCTCCTGATAAGAATAACCATTCACACACGCATGACACATTTTACATATGCACTGAAAAACTGTTCACATCCACTAACCATGTTCTAAAACTGTACATGTGGAGAAATCACATTTAAGCACATCAAGGTTGTTGTTTTACATATGCAATGAACTAGACATTAAAACGAATTAACGTCAGGAATGTTCATATTCTTAAATGATGCTCACACAAAGAACACAAAACACGGGAAATATCTCTTTTCCCTAGTAGGGGAACATGGGATATCCTATTTATTACAAACCTTGTGTGTATTTGTCTACCGGAAAATCACAATTCTTTCACCATAAACATAAAACCTTGAAATGTAATGTAATCTCCCTACCTAACACGTGACGTTTCACACACACACACACACACACACACACACACACACACACACACACACACACACACACACACACACCCCACCCCCACACACACCCCACCCCCACCCCCACCCCCCACCCCACCCCTCCTTGTAATTGCGATTTAAAAAGTTTTTCCGTGTTTGCCAAATTAACAAAAAAATATAAACGTAAGCAACAAAATATATTTGATGTCAATAAAACTCTTTATATTTGGATATGATTATATAAAAAATCAACTTCAACATATAATATTCTGAAAATCTTCGTGATCGTTGTTGGAAGCGACAGAATACACGCTGGTCAAATAACAAAAATGGCGCTTTGCAAAACGAACAGTTTCGATTGACAAGTGAAATGAGCAATGATTAATATAAACAAAGAATCATTTTCAAGAGAATTACAAACGACAAGAAGAGATATTAACTCCATAAAAGAATACCTGTCATTATTTTGCCATGTCAATGTTGAACAAACGTTAAAAGGAAGTCGACAGTTTGTGTACAGGTAGACACTTACTGTAAAGGGGAGAAAATTTTATGGGAGTGACTCTTGTAAGACAACAGTTCCGTCCAAGTGTTATGCTCACTGCAGTCAAATATCAAGCGTTATGTTCACTGCAGTGTAATATCAAGTGTTATGTTCACTGCAATGAAATTATCACTTTTCCCAACTTCAGCGAAGAAAAAATAATTCAAAGTATTTCCTACCTGTAAACAATGACTGGTAACATTGTGTAAGGTTTAGTCAATTGATACATGGATGCAGAATAACACAGCATGCACGAATGCGTTCTCTATTCGGCAAGGGACCTCGAATTGTATCCTTCTACAGAATAATATAAACGTTGATTGCCGCTAGTGTTTCGCCCTTTACCTACCACTTCAAAAGGGATGACGCTTGCCACCACTTCGTAATCTTTAAAGCGTCCTCGTCATCTTGAGGGTGGCCATCTTCCATCCGCGATGAGACTGGAAATATATGAGTAAATATAATTATTTTCACTGGTCTTCTATACCTACTCAATTAACAGGTTTTCGTCGGAAGAATATATGAAGCGCACACTCAAGCTTGTGTCCCTATGTTGTAATATATCGTGTAATATACTGATTACATGTTTTTTCCCATTTATACTTACTAGTGTACATATTAAGCAGTTACCCTTCTACCGTCAATAGACATAACAGCTAAACGATTATCTTGATTATCCTTGAAGGCTACTCTGTCAAACTGTTGGAAAGGCATTTAAACCTAATGGAAGGCTTAACTGTTTAAATGACATTTGCAAAAATAAACTCTTTTTACACGAGTCCCTGCAACATGATAGATCAATAATGATATTTCTCATATACTGATGTAATACGAATTCTCTCTGTAACTGTTGTTGAACTGTGCCATATATTATTAATGAAACGACAGCTAACAAATTCAATCTGAGCAATCCAGATTATCTCAAAAGAGAAAAACGGTTTCACACAGTGCAACCTCTAAATGTTGGTAAAAATATTTTATTTTATCTATTTTACGGACAGATTGTTGTGGTATATGCATGTTGACAAGGCAGCTTAACAAGCTTAGAAAATAAGCCCAATTTTGATGTATGGAGTCAAAATTTGGGGGTTCAGAAATATTAATACTATTGAAAGATTAATTTAAATACCAGTATGAACTTTCTCGGGTTTAACCTAGCACTCCAAATGTAATGGTCTACGGTGAATGTGGAATATGCCCATTGTACATGGCCGCTCATATTAGAGTTATTAAAAACTGGTTAAAATTACCAATGATGCCAAATTCCAGATTTCCAAAGGAATGATACAGTACATCGTTAGTCTACGATCGTAAGAGTAAATCTAATCGGGCATCGTATCTTAATTACCTCATCTGTGTATGGTTATGTTTGGACTGAACACAATGCAGATATGCCACTGCGATTTTATTATTGAGTTCTCACATACTTTAAAAAAAACCGCCCCTCCAAAAATGGTTGCCAACTCTACCCTTGTCTAATTAATTAAATCACTACTCAGAAAATAAAACAAATTTAAATAGAGAGCACTACTTGTTAAAATTATATTTAGAGAAATTCCAAGATGCAGCTCTCACGATCAAGCTACCGCATCAGGTTGACACTATGAAATCCAAAACATACTTTGTACATAATAAATACAAGTTTAACTCCCTAATATCACATGTTAGCAAACCGGCTATACGACATCTATCTCTATTTATATATCATGCAATGTTATTAAGAAATGAATCCCTGTAACGTTTTAAACCGTGTCCACATTGTCATGTATTCTGTACTATGGGTCTGTGTGGCCTTACAGTTATATATGAATAAACTGAATTGAAAATTGGGTTTGACAGATGAGAGGTATAATCACGACAAATAATAGGTATAATCATGACAAATGAGAGGTATAATCGTGTCAAATCAGATATTTAATCATGACAATTCAGAGGTATAATCATGACAAATTAGAGTTATGATCCTGACAAATGAGAGGTATTATTCTGACAAATGAGCGGTATAATCCTGACAAATGAGAGGTATGATCTAATCATGGCAAATCATCATGGTATAATCATGACAAATGAGAGGAATGATCTAAGCATGGCAAATGAGAGGTATCATCATGACAAATGAGAGGTATAGTCATGACAAATGAGCTGACTCAGGTATAATCGTGACGAATGAGAGGAATGATCTAATCATGGTAAATGAGAGGTATCATCATGACAAACGATAGGGTATAATCGTAACAAATAAGGGATATAATCGTGACAAATGAGTGAGTGAGTATGGTTTTACGCCGCTTTTAGCAATATTCCAGCAATATCACGGCGGGGGACACCAGAAATGGGCTTCACACATTGTACCCATGTCGGGAATCGAACCCGGGTCTTCGGCGTGACGAGCGAACGCTTTAACCACTAGGCTACTCCACCGCCCCCGTGACAAATGAGAGGTATAATCGTTACAAATGAGAGGTATAATCGTAACAAATGAGAGGTATAATCGTGACAAATGAGAGGTAAAATCGTGACAAAAGAGAGGTATGATCTTGACAAACGAAAGGTATAATCAAGACCCACGAGAGGTATAATCAAGACACATGAGAGGTATGATCTTGACAAATGAGATAGAGTCTTGACGAATGAGAGGTATAACCGTGACAAATGAGAGGTATCATCATGACAAATGAGAGGTATAAGCATGACAAAAGAGAGATATAATCAAGACACATGAGAGGTATAATCAAGACACATGAGAAGTATGATCTAATCATGTCAAATGAGAGGTATAATCTTGACAAATGAGAGGTAAGATCTTGACAAACGATAGGTATAATCAAGACACATGAGAGGTATGATCTTGACAAACGAGAGGTATAATCAAGATACATCAGAGGTAAGATCTTGACAAACGAGAGGTATAATCAAGACCCATGAGAGGTATAATCAAGACACAAGAGAGGTATAATCTTGACGAATGAGAGGTATGATCGTGACAAATAAGAGGTATAATCGTGACAAATGAGAGATATAGTCTTGACGAATGAGAGGTATAATCATGACAAACGAGAGGTATAATCAAGACATATGAGAGGTATAATCAAGACACATGAGAGGTATGATCTTGACAAACGAGAGGTATAATCAAGACACATGAGAGGTATAATCAAGACACATGAGATGTATGATCTTGACAAACGAGAGGCATAATCAAGACCCATGAGAGGTATAATCAAGACACATGAGAGGTATTATCTTGACGAATGAGAGGTATAACCGTTACAAATAAGAGGTATTATCGTGACAAATGAGAGATATATTGTTGACGAATGAGAGTGACAAATAAGAGCTATAATCGTGACAAATGAGAGATATAGTCTTGACGAATGAGAGGTATAATCGTGACAAATGAGAGGCATCATCATGGCAAATGAGAGGTATGATCTTGACAAACGAGAGGTATAATCAAGACCCATGAGAGGTATAATCAAGACACATGAGAGGTATTATCTTGACGAATGAGAGGTATAATCGTGACAAATAAGAGCTATAATCGTGACAAATGAGAGATATAGTCTTGACGAATGAGAGGTATAACCGTGACAAATCAGAGGTGTCATCATGTCAAATGAGAGGTATAATCATGACAAACGAGAGGTATAATCAAGACACATGAGAGGTATAATCAAGACACATGAGAGGTATAATCAAGACACATGAGAGGTATAATCAAGACACATGAGAGGTATAATCAAGACACATGAGAGGTATAATCAAGACATATGAGAGGAATAATCAAGACACATGAGAATACTAATGGGTATTTGGCTATAAGCAATGTCTTGCAAAGCCAAACATTCCAAGTCATATTCCACACGCATACCCTTCCACACACACGCGCGCGCACGCACACACACACACACACACATCACTCCACACATGCAAACACTTATTCTATTCAGTCTGCAACATCATCCTTATGTGTACATATTGTGTAATGTTCAGATTAGGGACAATTATTAAAACTAACATATGATACGCATCCCCCAACAACAGCCATTCATTCAACCTCAATACCTTCTACTTCAACCCTTTGTTCTTTGAATCTACCTCCCTCTAGCTGCAAACAGGTACATGCTTACTTTGCAATACTTATCCTTCCCAAAGCACATTTTCTGAGGCCAAGTTTTTCTAAGTTTCGTACCCGCACCGATATCAATGACCTCAACTAATCTAGTACGTGCACTGGGTTTGTCCTGACAAAATTTGTACTTATCCCGATTAATAATTAGTATCGACACTATCTTGACGTGTATGTTATCTGTCCTATTCTGTCATTTTCATCTGCATTGTCTTTAGCGCTTTGTACAGACTTTTCAATGATTTCTCCCAAATTTCTATTTGTGCGTTCTTGCCTACTTCATAAAATCCATTTAAAAGGATATAAGGAACAAAGCCTTCTCAGAAAAAAAGATCCATATGCATGTTTCTGTAAAATAACATCACCGTTTAAACATTATTAGCAGTTACTTTTCCCAACCAATTAACAAAACGACCGACCTTCTTGTTACATACTGAAGCAAATATTTGTAAACTTTGAAATAAAACAAGTGTGGCCTTATACAATTATAATTTTTGAAATCGTCAGCAACGAAATTTGTAGAGCTCAGAATTGAATTTGGTCTCAAGGTAACTTGTTTCACATATGCACTCGTGGGTTTTGCAAAAGTGGTAATTGTCTAAAACCTGCATCGTCACCAAGACCATCTCCCCAACTCCCAACTCCCAACTCCCAACTCTCAAACTAGCAACCAACCAACGCCCCTTGTTTCTGATTGAAAAACATTTACAATTTCCAACAAAAGATTCATGCTTCATTTTTCATTCTGTAACGTCAACCAAAATATTATTCGTTAGTCATGATGAGCCCTATTTTTAGGGACAAATAATGAATGTGGTTCGTGAAACATCACACAAAAAATGAAAAGACGATAGTTTACGTTCCTGTCTGATATCGATCCGCTGTAAAATTGATTACTGGAGAACGTTCTTGTTTTCAGTTGGAACTATTTTTGCAACTGGCATCTTCATAAAATGTCATTAAATGGGAAACATATTCTGTGCACACATCTTGAAAAGCCAGTCGATATATTTTAAATTTTGATATGTTCTCGTTTCTTGATCTCATTGTGACAGTGTCACAGTGACAAAGTAGCCTGTCTCGTACTAGCTTAAAGTGGCATATTTGGAAGGACACAATTGGAAGGTTGGACATTTATACCTGTAATTGGTAATATAACCGTGAAATTAGGATAGCTATTCTTTCAGTAAAATTGGCAAAATCACCAGATTGTTGATTGAGTGCCGTCAGAATTTGTTTTAAATATTTCGTGTATAGTGCCGTTTTTTAGAAATCGTGTTTAATAGTAATTTTGAAAAGGGTATGTTCCCTGACCAGTGGAATCGTGGTATGATAATGCCTCTGTTTAAGAAGAGGCAAATGACAGACCTACATAATAGTATCGCTCTGTTAAGTGTTATGGGTACGATATTTACTTCAGTGCTAGAAACAAGAATAAGAATGTGGTTAAATTAGATTATGGATGAGGCGAATCAGGAGTAATCATTGAAAGGTTTTTATGTGGCATTTGTAGATTTTCGAAAAGCCTTTTGCTTTGGTAGATAGACAAAAATCTCTTTATATCCTACATTTAAGAATATGCTTGTTTTAGAGAAGAACAAAATCAGGTTCATTCAGTACATCATGTGGAGGGCGTCAAGGCTGTTTGCTCAGTCCAGTTTTGTGTATCTTTTTTCATCAATGACTATACCAAAGGAGCTAGCATTTTCTGTTTCACGTGATACTGATGAAATCTTATCATTGTTGTTTGAGGATGATATATCTTTAATTGTATGATAGTGTTGTTGACTTGCAAAGAAAGCTGGATGCCCTTGATATGTTTTGTAATAAATGGGGTTCAGCGGTTAATATAGCTTAATCTAATATTATTGTCTTCAGAAATGGTGGTTACTTAAGCAAAACTGAGACGTGGCATTATAGAGGTTCGCAAATGCAGATTGTAGCACACTATAAATATTTAGAAATTGTCTGTTTCGTCCAGATTAATTTGGAGGACGTTTAATGTGTATTCTTACTAAAAAGATACTAATCATTGTCATTCCACACTGTTGTATCTTTGATACCAGATGTTCATGAAAAGCTGAGCGTATCCTTCCCCATTCACCTGTGAAAACACAGGAATATATGTTACAAGTCAAAATAGGAAATTGCATTGGACATCATTTGTGTCACTGATGCGTCAAATTTGGAAATATCCACCACATGTCTAACATAGCTTTTTGAAGGTTTTACTGATGTCTGTCATGTTGTAATAATGACATACGTGTACTGCAATCTTGGCTCATTACTTTTGAAATGCATGAAGGCTGGTCGGCGTAATTCAAACATAACACATAACACATAACATTAACGTATATGGAAACGGACTTCAATGTCGATCCACGTTTGCATCTTCACTATGGGCAAATATGATGAAGTCTGTAACATTTCTAATCAGTCCTTGTTGATAAGTATACGTGGAACTACCTAGGAAACAAGACAGAACCACGGTTGGCGATGTCACCGTAGCTTCTGGTACCGCGTCCACTAATACAAGTTTATTGACTCCATCACCACTCAGCATGTACATATAAATATAACATAATAGATCTGAAATGTTTCATTCAGGTGTATGTTTTTCTAAATCGTTATTTAATGGGAGCCATGGCACGAAACAGGGGTGTCAGTCGTCAGCTATACTGTCCAATTTCCTTAAACATTATTTGTTCTGTATTCTTAAACTCTTCTATACGGTTCTCGTTGCCTTAATTATCAGCTTCGACTGATATTTTATCTTTACTTGTTGACTACAGCGCCGACTCACATATTATAACTTTTAGTGTGTGCTTTTTACATGTTGTTGATATAAACATGGAAACGTCACACGATGTACATTACAGAAACAGACAGATGAAGCGTGTTTTAAGGCATGGCAACAATGTTATAGCGGTTGTTGTTATATTGTTAGCAGAGATGACAAGAAAATGACACGCACAGCTGCAATCGGGTATTTGGGTTACTAATATCTAGTTCAGTATAATTTGACAGGATTAAATATGAAATATATCCGATACAGACGCTGCACCACATTGCGTTCTGAATTCAATGTGAATTATATTACATACAAACCCTCCCCCTTTTACCGTTGTATTAAATATAAAATATATCCTTCAAAATGTATGTCAATATACCTGATATGATCCCCCCTCTAGCTTTATCAATGATGTATACAACATGTGCAGTGCATTACTTCTATAATATTCCGTTTCTGCATTTCTGCATGGAATGGTTAAACATAATTTTAATCATAACGGTACTAAACATAATCAACTAATAATTCCATGGTTAAAATGAGTAACCATTCTCGTTTAGTAACGAAATATTTGCGGATAACATTTAATTTAGATGCGTTATTTCTTTCGTTGTTAATTACATACAAAGAAACATACAAAACGTACAGGTACATAATCGTTTGTGAGGATCAATTCCTCTACTTCAGTATGTTCCGTTCCACCATTTTGATTGAAAGATTCACTTTTAGCTAAATCATAGCTTTACTTATATCACTTGTAGTTAATTTTCTCTGTGGTATCCAATACATACAACCAGGTATTACATGTGACACCTCGGAAATTGGTTCTAACTACACGATGACACATACTGATATAATGTTGTTACACTAGTGAGTGAGTCTAGTTTTACGCCGCTTTTAGCAATAGTAGTCCAGCACTATCACGTCGGGTGACAACAGAAATAGGTTATTAAACAAGTGTACCTATGTCGGGAATCGAACCCCCGTATTCGGTATGACGAGCGAATGCGTTAACCACTACACTACCCGACCGCCACTGTTACACATGTATAGATTTTGTCTGTCATGTGTATATAGAGATTAGTAGCAGTAAGTGTTTCCGTATCGTAAATCGAATTTGAAGAATACAAATAGTAGTAAGCGAAAACTTTGTCGAGCATAATTCATACCTTTTATTCCAAATATATGATGTTTGTGATACGTAAACGCATGAGTGTAATAATCTCCTTGTCACAATGTCATTCTTAAAATAATGGATGTTTAAGAAATAATTTCACTCAATCCAGTAGCTTGAGCAAACCATACATGAATACACTGTTTGAATGAACCGCACAATCCATCATATGGTGCCAAATGACACATTTGGAAACCCTTTCTCCAAGCATATTAGGAACGTTAGTCAATAGTTATTGAGAAAGAAGGCAGAGAAGATTGGAGGTTAAAAGTGATTCCTGCTGGGTGAATAACATCATATTATAAAATTGAGTGAGTGAGGTTTTACGCCGCTTTTAGCAATGTTCCTGCAATATCATAGCGGGGGAAATGGGCTTCGCACATTGTACCCATGTCGGGAATCGAATCCGGGTTTTCGGCGTGACGAGCGAACGCTTTAACCACTAGCACAAGGGAAAATTCCAATATATACAAAATTTACAATTTTGTATATTTGGTATTTCCAAAATATACAATTTTGAATAGTTGGTATATCCAAAAATATACAATTTTGTATATATGGATAGATTTTACCACTGCTTCATTGAATTTCTTCAGCCGTAGATAGGTATTCTTGTAGTTGATATTGAAAATATTACTAATGATACCGAACAGTATTATTGCACGTGAAATAATACTTTAATACTATTTTTATTATGGCAACTATATTTGGAGTGTTATGAAATAATTTGTATTTCTTTATGTTGACAGCATTTTACATAAAAATAGAACATTTGTGCAGATTTTAGTTAAAGATCAATAATATAAAAAATACCACCGTCTTAACTAGATCGCGGGTAGAAAAACACTGTTTGTATAATGAAAGGCTGCCGCTGTTTTAACTAGGTCGGGGTTTAGAAAAGCATTTTTATTTTAGCACTTGCGGTGCTTTTAAGAACATTAGTGTCTAATAGGTCCACGCTGGCCGGACGATATATATCTTTTAATATATTTTACCTCTTGTATAAATTGATGTAATTTTATGTATACACCGCTGGACACTTAAATAAACTATTTTTCTTCTTCTTCTTTCTTCTTCTTTAACTGGGGCGGTCGGGTAGCCTAGTGGTTAAAGCGTTCGCTCGTCACGCCGAAGACCCGGGTTCGATTCCCGACATGGGTACAATGTGTGAAGCCCATTTCTGGTGTCCCCCGCCGTGATATTGCTGGAATATTGCTAAAAGCGGCGTAAAACCATACTCACTCACTCACTCTTCTTTAACTAAATACGGATTAGAAATAGCACTGTTTGTATAGCGAAAGGCTGTCGCTGTTTTAACTAGGTCGGGGTTTAGAAAAGCACTGTTTGTATAGCGAAAGGATGCCGCTGTTTTAACTAGGTCGGGGTTAGAAAAGCACTGTTTGTATAGCGAAAGACTGACGCTGTCTTAACTAAATCGGGGTTAGAAAAGCACTGTTGGTATAACGAGAGGCTGTCGCTGTCTAAACTAGAATAACCAATAAGCGGAATAACAAGAGAGTAGCCTTTTCGCGATTGTCACGATCATTGCAAAATATAAATAGATAAAAATCCATTAATTTAAAATTGTACAAGGAAACATATTCACGACATTAGTTCTGGAGTTTTCAAAGTAAAATTTAATATTTATGTTTTCTGTTAATTCATGTAATGTTGATTCTAAATATAAAATTTCGGTATAAAATATTTTTAGCACACTATGTGCTTTTACTTGTACTTATGAGATATTTGGTGTCCCCTAGGCCATATCGGCCGGATGATATACAACAATTGTTTTTAACTGTATGTATATCATGCGACACCTTAATAAAATATTTTCTTCTTCTATAAAATATTGGTTGATATTGTTTGACAAACAGTTGTATACACCGTCCATTGTGATATTTCTACTTAAGGATGTTTGTTTAGTCAATTGACATGCGTTCATTGTAAACAAGGATTAGTGTGAAAGGATTACTAAGTTTGTCATCCAGTATAATAATGCACTTCCTCGATTAGCATAATAAGAACAGAGTTTGTAATTAGTTACATCCGGACTCCAGTTAACCAAGGCAGCTAGCATCAGTGGAGAGTGTGAGCAACTGGAGAAGAGGCGAGCAACTCAATGTGATTTATAAATTTAGTGGAATTTTAATAAATAAGCGAACGCCTGTCGCAAAAACGCTTTCGAATATTGAACAGGCACAATCGCAGACATTTCTATCGTACATTTGAGGGTGAACGTGAACGAAGCCGTGCAGGGTGCCTAACAGCTATTTGTCTTCAGAACACACAGTGAGCTCAGGTAAGTTTATTAATGATTATATTTTCATTCATTCATAGATATGGCAATCATGAGCGCTGACACTATATGTGTTCGCAATAGAACATTTGGAAGACTAGACACATATTGATTCATGATATGACAACATCAAATCCAGTATTTGTTTGAAGTAACAGGTTTAAAGCATTCAAAATTGTGCATTATTATAAAATACAATGTGTGTCGCTTAGTCTTTCTTGTCAAATACATTGATGACTTTTTTAAAATATAATTAAATATTACTTTGACTTTAACATTATAACTAAAATTATGGAGTCTTGCATGTCGAGCCAACAAACTATTGTACATAATATTCACATTGGAATTTCAGTTTACTATGTTTGCGGTGGGGGCCAGACAATTCCCCAAATGGACAATTCCAAATACTATTGCGTAAAATATTAATGCCGATTTGGAGAAAATTACCAAATGGATGAAAGTAAATAAAATTGAATCCAGAGAAAATAGAAACTTTTCAATTTTACGTTAAAGTCTTCCCAAGTGCAAAACCTAATCTTAAAATGAAAGGAATTAATATTTATGACTTTGGGAATAATATTTCAGTCAGATTCTGATATTGACTATAACAATGAAACCTGTGGTTGAGCATCAACCTTAACCAGCACAGTTTGTGTTATTATAAACCCCGTCAATTTCATTGACAATCATAACCTTTCTCGCGAATGCAGGCCTTCTTCAAAACGTTCATGTTTTGAATGTAGGCACTTCAACTAGATATACTTTAACCGCCTCGTTTCTTCGTAGCTGGTGATAAAAGAGCAAATATACTCCCGTATCGTTTAAAAGAAAACACATTAAACATTTGGGTTCACTGCAATTTATAATCATTGACATTTCGTATTTCACATATGTTGTTTTCCAATTTATAACCTCTGCAGATGACTATGATACAGTATTGCTGACAACAATAGTCTATGATTAATATTTATTGTTTGTGTTACTATTTCCAAGGAGGGACTGCACTGTATATGTATTTGCACCTTATATTTTCCTTGTATGTTCAATATTAACAATAGTCTGCTGTGTCGATTTGTATATTGAAAGTTGGACAACATTCGTCAAATCCATTTGACCATTTTGTGTCAATAAAATATGTTTAAAAAAGAAATAAAAAACCAAGGAAATCATACTAGGCTGATAATTATACACATGAACAACATTCATAGGTCAGTTTAACCCCAATTAAGAATAATATCACATATGTCAAATTAATACAGTATGCTTATTGCAAATATGATCAAAACTAATCTAAAATAGAATCATTCTTATTGTAACAATACACTACAGGTATCTTCCGTGAATACATAATATGGTCGTGTGCGGCACAAGATTATTACCTGTAAAGAACGTCTGAGTAAATTATTCATACGGAAAGCGTGGTAAGGAAGAAATCCAGAAACCGACAGGGGTCAAGTATAACAGCCTTATAAATAATCTAGATAACATCCAGACTGATAAATCTCGATATAACGTATGAACTCCCTGAACAGGAGCGATCAATGTCATCTATTATTTAGCCATGAAAATCAATATGTCCAATTTCATTTGCCTTTATTAAAGGGGAAAGCTGCACCCATAGTGTTGTTAAACCGCGCAAATGCAGTTTTCGATAAATAATTAATTGTTCACTTAACAACTGCAAATGGAATCATGCTTTGTTACGAAGTCGATTTTGTTATCAGTTTGCAAACTTTTTATCATCAAGCTGAACACCCTCCATCGATTTTGTGAAAAAATATCGCAGCTGAAGAGATGTATGTAGGCTGTTACCTCAGTACATCATAGCGTCAATACTTTCACAGTTAGAAGCATATTTTCCATTTTGTCTGTGCCAGCCATTACAATATTGTTTCGCAAAACCAAGCGTATAAGCCTCTCGAATTCTGCGAGAAAGGTTAAGTAACCACTAGATCATATTTTAACTGATCATGACATAGCTAAAACATATATTTCGGCTACATCACCCTGGTTTGACGGATACGTTTACAAAGACAAATAATGTGAGAGCAAATTAACTTTACTATTGCAAAACAGAAAACAATAACATGTTACTTCTGTATTATACCTAGACAATAACTAAAATTATATCACTACACCACTTTCTGATACATAACGCTTTTTCTAGTCGTAAGATCCACATGGTATCTTGTATACTTTCCTTACCGGGACAGCTAAAAGTGTAAATACCGCCCGGCTGAACCTAAAGTTTTTATTTATTACGTTACAATCTAAAGGAAATAGGCAAAGTAAGTCAAATAATACCGTTAGAAAGTGAAACTACATATAAATCTAAGCAGTCTTAAACCTTGTATTGGGATTAATTTAATGTCTTTACATCTTAGAGTTATATAATAATATACTCGAATGTCCAACTGAGTCTCAGTGACACTGCACCCACGAAGAAGGGTAACCACGTCAATAGATTGCGCAAATTTACACTTGGTGTATCCAGATAGCACAGGCTCCTAACAAGACAAATGTGAGGTGTTACATATTTTAACCATATAGCAACTATAAGAACTACATTTCCGGTATTCCAGACATAACATAATTATCTGTTTTTAACTTAACGATTATATAAATACTGATATCGTACAGACAATATTATCTGGTAAACGGGAAAAAATTGCTTTTATAAAGGTCACACTGACCTCAAATGTCGCTCGCGTGTTATCTTCTGATAAAAGTTAGCCTTGTTCCTGTTGTCGTGATTTCTTAATGCCCACAATTGCATGTATGATGTGGATATGTTTGTTACCTTTACTTGAAATCATCTGCATGATGGTATTTCCTGTTTCTCCAATCCTAACCTGAGCACTATATAGAATTACGGCAGCAAGCAAGGCGCCACCAACAAGGACTATGACCACAGTCTTCGTTCCGACAGCCATAATGATTGTACTTGCGTGAGCCTGTGACAGCCTGCAGCTTCCGTGTGCTCGTTGCGCAGTGTACTCAACGCTTCCCTGGTGTCCCACTGACTCACTTATTAACGCAGCTAGTCGTTATATACTATTTACAAAGGTAGGAATATCGATGATCGGCAATATATTGGAAATTATATGCACGTGTTCTATTTCTGTAATCCGTGGATAATTCCTGTGAATTATTTGACAAATCATGAGGTTGCGTCAGATGAACGTTCTGTTTACCCAATTAGCGGCGAGTTTTCTAAATTCTCGATACACGTGAACGAAGCATTCAGATAAGCATATCTGATTTCTGTATCTCAAAAACGAATACATTTAGGGAGTTTCGAAACAAGCAAATAAAGCCGAGTTATTATATTGTTGTGGCTAATTGATACACCCTGCCGTTTGGTTCAAAAGGTTTATATGCTTCATATATAAAAATAAGGGGGACCGTTTAAATGCAGAAAATTATCGTGTGATAAGGATTATAAGTTGTGCAGGATTTTTGTTTTCTGCACAAATAAATCCCACAAAAGCGATTTAAGATGTATACTAGTAGTTTATTTATCATATAAATGATCAACAGATTGTAATCGATTGTTCAAAATTGACACATATCATTGTAATTGGCTCGGATTCCATATGGCACTAAGAGAACGTTAAAATTCCAAGGTGAAGGTCATCTGTTCTCAATATCTTGAATGGCCACCATTAGAGGTAACTGGCTGGCATCATCGTCCCATGGAACCAATCAGAAAGCGAATTGTGGCCTGGGTGCTTGTAGTGCTGACCACCCGATCCCGTTAGCCGCCACTTGCGGCAAGCATGGGTATCATACTGTTACCCGGTTACTTACTGGATAACAAGCTGTAATCGTACGCAACCTTAAATTAAGAAGGGAGAATTCCACGAGTCAGTGATCAGTCATGTTCCAGTATTTTTTTTTTATCTTCCGTGATGTTGGTGATTTTCATCAATCCATTATGTATGAAATTGAAATTATTCTTGTATATAGGTATGATACTACATGTAGATGACAGTTGTGGAATTCACGTGTACGTACATTTGTATGTCCAAGCATCTCCATGATGGTCTTGAGGCGTCTGATCTTTCATGTTGTTGTCTCTTTGACGTATATGTCCTTAGTAGGAACATACGTGTCACTGTCATTCCCCGAGAGGCCCAGGTCGTGGAAGTGGACCTTGTTGCTTCTGTTGAAGGACTTCTTTCCAATTTGTTGTAGTATGCGCATATATCCTAACGGGGAAAAAGTAGCTTTGCTTCATATACAAAGTTTAATAAAAATACAAATATTCTAAAATATAACACCTAGTTAAACATTTCGTCACAAAAACAAATTGTTTTTTCGGCCACGCTGTAAGTTCGAACCAAATAAAACGCAAATGATGAACATAAAATTTAAAATATCCATTTACGTTGGTACACCAAGTAGTTACATGTAGCAATCCTTGGTTCAGTGTTCAGTCCAAGTTTTGTAAGCCACATCCTGGTCTCAGATCACATGATCAATTAATGTAGGACATGTTTACACTGGGGCAGGGACCTCTTTGGACCAAGACACAGGAGTGTAACGGTTTCCATTTATATGTGCTCAGACACACACCAAGAAATGATTTAAACCATGTTACGAAGTTTATTGAGATCACATATACCTCCATTAGTACAGTAAGCAATATCGGACATTCGGTTGCGTCATATATATATAGTTCCAACAGTAAAGTTGGAAGAACTTGTCCCCCAATCCCGTTCACTCCTTGTGAATAAATATGTTTAAATCAACAGTAAAGTTATAATGTCAGTACATTTTTTAAATAGGAGATATTGCTTTGCCTAACGTAGCAGTTATCGTGATTAGGATGGACTAATTGCGTCATGTAGCCACTTTTCCATTATGTCCACTGAACATTGTCTTTGTTATTGTTGGTAAATTTTGTGTTACCATGCCTAAAACTTGGTTTATACCTTTACTATAATAACTGTAATCAGTACACATCAACGACGTGTATCTTCGGCTTATGTAACGCAGTCCTACATTCTGCGTATGATCGATCATGCACTGTACATGCAAAACATCTGTGAATTTCGTTTGTATACAAGAGGTTTCGTGTGCAAATTGATCAAAGAAAAGCGACAAAACCCTTTCACTATTCACAAGAATTCTCACCGGTCGCACCCGTCATAAACACATTCAAAGGCATGTCAACTGTTTACCTGAAAGAAAAACACGGAAACATATTATGGTATAGATCCATGCATGGGTGAAAATGGAGAATTTATGAAAAGTGATACCATCATTTTCTTTAGAATAAAAGTGGGTATGTGATGTATCAGCATGGACATATTTGCCTTCACAGCAGCTCTTATTTGGATATTGCATAGTAGTGATGCTCGCCGTAAAAGGCGACTATGCTTGTCGTAAGAGGCGAATAACTGGATCATCTGGTCAGACCCGCTGACTTGGTAGATGCATGTCATCGTATCCCAAATGCATGGATCGATGCTCATGATACCAATCACTGGATTGTCTGGTCCAGACTCGATTATTTACAGACATCCGTCATATAGCTGGAACATTGCTGAGCGCGGCGTTAAGGGAACACCTCGCTGTGCCCTACAGGTGTAGTCAGCCGTGGTAAAGTGGGTAACAATAGAGGTATTACCTGTAGTCTGTTGCATGTCTGTATAGAGAAAATTACTATCTGTCAGATTCATAAAATTTCATATACATTTCAACAATACATTCACTTTACAGAAGCACATATTTCATAAAATTTCATATATTTCATATTGTTAGATTACGTATTGCATAAATAAATATACATCTCAAATTCTCTTTACAGCAGAAATATTCAGTTCACAATCCAACATATTCAGCCACAGCGTCAGCATATTCAATTGGTGTCAGTCTGCCAGTCAACAAGTTGTCCTTCTCTATCAGGATGTTGTCGTCAATTTGGAATTATTTCCTTCGCTTTGGTGGCAGTCTTCCTCCGGCATTAATTTGCATCAATAATGTCTCTGAACGTGATTGTTCATTCTTGATAATGTCAATAAATTTAAGGATGTTTGGATGATTTCGGCCCGATTTCTTCAGCTTGGAGTGCCAGCCTTCAAAGTGATTGGTTGTCCTGGCACCCATGGTCCTAAAATGGTTCCACGCGTCTCTCCTGTCAGCTTCCACTCACTGTTCTGTCACATAATCCGCAAACTTAAGGACTCTTGCATCTTCAAGATCAGCATCTTCTAATGCATTCAGCTAAACGTTGTCTATGTCACAAGGTCGGACTTGTGGTGTCGGACGCCAATGTATGGTGGTGTTACTTCTGTTCTTAATTCGGAATCTGTGTCCGTTGAGAACTAAGTTCTGTCCACCTTGGGCGTTAGCAACAAACCGAACATTTACTTAAGCATTAGCCATTTTGTTATGGCAGTATGACTTGCAAATGCCATTTTATACACTTCCAAGATTGACATCAATCACTCATATATTATTTTAATCATCCCTATGCATTTAATCATTTGGGGTGAGGGCACAGTGAGGTTAAACCGGCGTTAAACAACAAACAAACAAAGCATAGTTGTGTATAGCTTGTCGAGGACACGCCTCAGTTACGATTGTGGCGGCTTGCCACATCCGGGATCAGATCGCACAGATATGTCAGATATGTGGTTGAACTGGGTCGCATATCTTCAATCCAGTACAAGTAGGGATATTATCAACGTATGTGTTCGTACATATGGTGTGAGTATTTGTATCATACATATTTTGCAGATTGACAAATAAGCATGTGTTCCCCAGTTTAGATTAGATTGACTGAAAAACACAAAGAGAAATTTGTATTCGTAAATTCATGGCAAAATGTATTGTTATCAAATTTACTGGTAAGTGTTTAGTGCAAACGATATCACATTGAACTTCTATACTATACTGGGCATAGTTACAATAGAGTACCTGTTTGCTTGTGTGGTTATCTCTGTTATTTATCTCATCACTAGCCTTGATGAACTGTTTTCACAATAATTAGTGATCGACACAATAATCCACAGGCTCAATATATAAATTCAATTAACAGGAGAACCATACATTATGTTAATAAAAATTATATGCATTATTAAGGATACAAGAATAGTACTTAAACTTCAAGAATGTGCATGGAAATGACTTTATATAAACTCTATTATCCATGTCGTATAAGCATCCTTCAGAATAATACTCCAGAATGTACCATTATCAATTATGGATAAAAAGGAATTATACGTGAATAATAATAAATGAAATGTGAGTGAAAATACATTACACTATGAAGAGTTATAAAATTATGGCACAATACAACGCCATGCAAATCATTATCTGAGCAAACCAAACAGAGTTGTCTCCCGTTACCCGGGACAGATTCCTTTACACCATGACTTTAGAAATTTCATGTCATAACGATATAGAAGAGGGTAATCTGAAATATTTATACAACCAGGGAGATAGGTAACAATATTTTGATATTACAAGCTACAATAAATACCAGTACTATGCCCAAATAAAATCGTGGCGTATCACGCGGCCTCAGTAACCCACGAACAGCAGGTTTTGGACAAATATATACTGTTTGCACCCAACACTTACTTATATTTCCCAACTGAAAGCATATACAGGTTTGATAACGAATCTATACCTACATTATGTATGTGGATCTATGAAACTAGTATATATACTCACCGACAAAAGAAACGAGAATACCATACGATTTATACCTACGTAATGTATGTGAATCTCTGAAACTAGCATATATACTCACCGACAAAAGAAACGCGAATACTATTATACGATTTATACCTACATAATGCATGTGGATCTCTGAAACTAGTATATATACTCACTGACAACAGAAACGCAAATACCATACATGTTGGTCAATATATGAAGACTTACTCCTTATTCAAGAGATATCATTGGTTCGATGCGCAAATGAACATATTGGTACCATACTGGTGTGAAGCGATGCTCATGAACGCATCACATGTGACGTCATAGATCCATGACCCGACATGCACCATTTATCTCATGCAGGATGAGCGTGTAAATTACTTAATCAAAACATCTAGAAGACGTTACTAACATAGTATGTAAAATCTAAGTAAGCTTATGTACATTTTACTTTACAGAGGCTTATTTCGATCATTAATTGTAACATAAACCTGATTACGAGACGAGTAATTTTGGTCTGCATATTTGTATTCTGTATGTCTGCCAAAGCTACATCAGCCAATGAAGTAAGCGCATTTAGTCAGGAGGTTGTCACAGGAACCGGGGAAAATAGCACAGTTGTGCCCCTTTGCCCATTGCTGAGATAACTGATACGATTATGCCAACAATGATCCGTTCCTTTGGACTAAATTCCATCGGGAACAATTATTGCTGGTGTAAAATCTGTTCAATGCAAAAATTCCCCTGGAGAAAATTAGCACAAAGGATCAGTTGCTCTACAGGATCAGATGAACCGTGAAGATCCGGGGTAGAATAGATATTCAGCAACCCATGCTTGCCGTAAAAGGCGACTAGGCATGTCGTAAGAGGAGACTGACGGGATCGGGTGGTCAGGCTCTCTGATTTGGTAGATGCATGTCATCGTATCCAAATTGCGTAGATCGATGTTTATGATGTCAATCACATCATTGTCTGGTCAGGACTCGATTATTTACAGACCGCCGTCATAAAGATGGCGTGAAACAACAAACAAACAGGATCAGTCAATACGTACAGTGTGTCATTTTCGAGTACACTTTTCAAAAACGCACTATCCGCCAATCAGCTATTTCAGTTGAACTCGCATAATATCAGGGTGTCATTGATACAGGTTTGGACTAGGCATGATGACGTTTGAACATCTGGTGCTTTTCTCATCTCGTTCCCATTGTCCTTTTGTCACGCGATGTTAAATAAAACAAATGACCACTAAAAAGGGACAGCGTTGTTTTTATTATATACCAATAAACGTGACAAGACCCTTTTAATAATTGTAAGATATTTCGGCTAAAAACAGAATCTATTGTACGATTCCGACGATCATAAGCATACATATGTAGAACGGTTTTGCCGATCACCAAGAACACGGCTTTTCCATTATTGTTGTTTTCTTACCTCAAGAACAAATCTTGTCAACCACAATGACAGCTGCTCATCGTCCATCTTATCAACAGTAGTCAACTCCTTGTTCCGGCTGTTGTTCTGCCACGTTGCCAAGTGAGACAACCTTGTTTATCGCCCACTTGTTTCGTCGAAGCGTCTTCTTTGAGCACGGCTTTCAATGTCTGCAAACGACGACCCCAAATTTATAAACTAGATGAAACTAGTGAAAAAGCTAGTGTTGTTGACTGCGCGTAAGAAAAAGTTGCATTCATGTTAAAGTAATAATGATAAATCCTCACCACGGAGAAGATATATTTAATCTGAGTAAAAATATACATCCTCAAGCACAAATATAGCAATTAAACAACAACGCGGCAATCTCGTAAACACGATTTTCAAATTTAGTATCGCATACTATATTTCATACCTTTAGACCAATGTTAGGGGATGCTGTGGACATGTACGTATTTCCTTTGGAGTGGAATAGTCAATATTGTAATTTCAATTAATATGAATAGCCATTTCATTTTATTATAAAAGCATCAAAACCGTTTCCATAGTCGATTGTACGATTCCGACTCAATCATGAGAATGTGTTTATGAATCACAATCAAATAGTGATGATACCAGATGTTCGCGAATAGGTTAGCGTATCCTGCCCCACCGGTAGCACCCGTCATAAACACATGTGAAGGCAAGTTAATTGTTCACCTGAAAAAACACGGGAACATATGTGACAAGTCAAGATAGGGAATTGCATCGAACATCATTGTCATTGATTAATCAAATTTGGAAATGTCCCCCACATGCCTACCATAAACCTTTAGAAATTGTACTAATGCCTTGAATGATGCACAGCAAACAACACCTAAACAAGATTCTTATGACGCTATTTGAAGTCTCGGCAGATAGTGCATGTTCGATTGTACCTCAAGATTTGTGAAATGTAAACACCAAAGGCTCGAGCAACATAACTCTCTTTGTATAGATTTTGATGTAGCTTCGGAATCCAGTACAAAAGTGGAATGAACATGTTTTCCGATTTTAGAGTCAAGCTAAACGTTGACAGTACTGATGCATGGTTTTGGCAGATTTCTTCCTCAGTTAACATACTGGAATTATATGTGGCATTGTTGGATATGTCACGTATACCAAGTTCTTTGATGAAACAATTATTGTAGTGATGCTTACGTTATACTGGCGATGTTATTTGAGGCCTTATCAGTTAGAACATCAAACGTTTCATGAAGGAAACTGTGGATGGCAGCTGGCTGGGATAGAATGAGTTTATTCAAATAAAGTTACAACTACAACTGAATATATTATTTTTTTTAAACTGGATGATATTTCTATTAAACGTAGATGCACGCAATTGATGAAGGAATTATCTTGCTCTTGGAATTGTTTTGGACGTTTGACAGACAGAATATTGATTCTCGCGCTTTAGCAGCTGTGGGTTACCCACAAAGGATTTCTCGATTTGAATGCTTTTTTTTAAACATAATGACCACATTTGGTTGGTTGGTTGGTTTGTTGTTTAACGCCGCACTCAGCAATATTCCAGCTATATGACGGCGGTCTGTAAATAATCTAGTCTGGATCAGACAATCCAGTGATTAATATCATGATCATCAATCCACGCAATTGGGATCCATGACATGCATCAACCAAGTCAGCGAGCCTGATGATCCTAGGATGTTAAATTGTTTGCCTTTTTCAAAGACAAATGTGATGTTTTTGATGCTGCCAAAAATACCTCAAAGGAAATAAAGAGTTCAGAGTGTCCGAGGACTTTACACAGAGAGTTCGTGATACGAGATCACAGTTGTTAGTTTTTATGAAGCCAGCACGAGACGAAGGCAGGGTCGCTTTCCTCAATTATGACATACTTGTAATTGACGGGAAAGTTTTTGTCTATGATGAAGAAAACCATGATATTAAACAAATAGGTCAAAGACGTGGGTGGGTCTCCCGAGATATACACCGACTTTCTGAATCGTCTCATGTGGCGTCTGATTCGACTCAGTAGGATTCCGGCCATGACTTCAGTACTTACGGGAATTCCTCTATTCAATCTGACTTTAATGTGATTGACAACTTGAGATGCCACAATATTACCTCCTACACATCCTCGGATTCCTTACCAGTGGTAAATACATTTTGTACATATCCGCCTGACACAACAACAAACAGTGACAGTATATCTAAAACTGATCCCAGTATATCAAATGAGCTGACAAACACATCTGCTATTGATGGAGAAACCTAACCGCAGTACTGGTATTTGTATGTGGAACATCCATGGCTTGAAATCAAAAGTTAAGTATCCTGAGTTCATAACATTCTGCCAACAGTGTAATATCTTCTGTTTCTTAGAAACAATGTGTACTGATGCATTAGATATCTTGCAAAACATATTTAATGAGTATGATGTATTTGTCTGTAATGCCAAAAGTTCTGCAACTAAAGGTCGGTTTTCAGGTGGCATATATCTGTATGCATAAAGAAATATCTGTCGTCACAGTATAAACAAGTTTACTGCCAGTGGGATAATGCTCTTTTTTTCCGATTGACAAACTCAACCTCTTCTCTGCAATTATTCCTGATATTCATCTATATTCACCCTGAATATTCTCCTGTCTATGATAATGAAGATGGAACTGGAATCGACAAGTTGGAAGAGCAGCTCTGTCAAATAATCCATGACTAAGGGGAGGGGAGTACATTCATCTTATGTGAAGTGAAGTGAAGAGGACTTTATCATGAATGAGGAGACTGACTATTTACCCATTAATAAAGACCCCGTGGTAGATCATTGCTAGACCTATGTAAATCATTAGGTATCCATATTGCAAATGGAAGATCTACATCTGATAGAAATGGAGATTTTACTTTTGTCTCCCATACTGGGTGTAGTATTGTTGACTACTTTATTGTATCATCTGAGGTTTTCTCTAGGATTATTGATTTGGCGGTTCTTAACAGAACCAAGTCTGACCACTTGCTGGTTCTATGTAGTATAGAACATGTCTTCACGTCAGAGTTACAAAGTAAGCAAGCTACAGAGAACACTGTTGGTATTACCCTCACTCCTGTTCCTAAATATAGGCTTCCTATAGACAGAATACCAGCATATCAAAAATATGTTTTTAGCAGAGAAAGCAGCCGAATGTTTGACGATTTTATTTCTGTTTTGCAAACTGACATAAACGCTGCAGTTATGAAATTAGCTGATATACTTATCTACTGTGGGGAAAAGGCGGGGGCAGTCTGTAGATGGTCTAGAGATAAAACCTCTGAAGAGCAACCGTTATGGTTTGATGCAGAGTGCTGTCAACTTAAATCTAAGAAATACATGCTACTAAATCGTTTCAGATCATTCAAGAGTGACTCAAACTTAATAGACTATTTATGCGCAAAAACTGAATTCAGAAAGAAGTCTAAAACTAAACAAAATGAGTATAAAATACATATGAGTCAGAAATTAACCGAGGCAGCAAATATGAGTGATTGTAAAGGTGAGGTGAGGTGAAATGGGGTTTAACGTCGCGTCCAAGATTATTGCACTTATATAGCGACGTGATTGTAAAGAGTTCTGGAAGATTATAAAGCACTATTTGAGAAGTAACGCACGGCAAGGTGATATAACCCCTGACACTTGGTTTAGATATTTTAAGGATTTATTAAATCCAGCTTGTGAATGAATTTGATAAATCAGTTCAGGAATTTTTATATTCCCATTCATGTCAACATTGTAATGATTTGCCTTTATAAAATTCCAGATACTGGTGTTTTTCAAGATTCCTGGAATAGAAGGAATGATTATTTCTCTGCATAAATCTGGAAACATATCTGATCCAGGCAATTATCGAGGTATTTCTCTCTTAAATGTGACTGGCAAATTGTTTTCTGTTGTAATTGAAAAACGTATTAAAACATGGTTAGAATGACCTGTTATCAGAATCCCAAGCTGGATTTAGACCCAACTATTCTCCATCAGAAAATATATTTATTCTTCAATCTTTGTGTACACAATATTGTAGTAAACCCAATGGCCGTTTTTATTGTGCCTTTATCGATTTCAAAAAGGCTTTTGACTATGTGGATAGAAAGAAAATGATGTTTATATTAATTACTTAAGGATTAACAGGCAAATTGTCAAACGTTCCACAGAGCAAATTCTTCAACCTCACCTTCTTCCAATCATTGACCGCCAGAGGGAGCTGTTTCAACCGGACAACGCTCCACCACAGTGTCTGGGAGTGTCTGTGGCGTGTTCTGACGTTGACGTACACGTCGATCGAGTTCATCCCAGAGTTGTTCGATTGGGTTGTGATCTGGAAATCTCGACGGCCCGGGCAAATCGTTGTTGTTGGCATTATGAAGGTAGTCTACCGTGGCACGAGCTGTGTGTGGTGGAGCGTTGTCCGGTTGAAACAGCTCCCTCTGGCGGTCAATGATTGGAAGAAGGTGAGGTTGAAGAATTTGATTCATGTAGCGATTTGCTGTCAAATTTCCTGGAACCGCAACCAAGTCTGATTTCGTGGTGTAGGATATGCCCTCCCCCCCCCCCCCCCCTAACCATGAGACTACTGCCACCGAATTTGTCGAATTCACGTACACAATGTGGGGCAAAACGCTCATTTCGACGACGATAAACACTTTGTCTTCCATCTCGCCGGTGAAGAAGAAATCGTGATTTATCGCTAAACCACACTCGTCTCCAGTTTCTCAAATTCCATGGCTGTAAGGTATGGCGCCAACGCAAGCGTTGCAAAACAGGGACGATAACTGGTCTTCTGCCTCGGATTTCAGCCTCGCGAAGATGGTTCCTGACAGTCTGGTCCGATTTCCTCCTGAAACCAGGGATGCGTCCTGCAGTCTCCGTAGCTGTGGCTTGCGATGACGTAGGTGGAACAGTCGAATGTAGCGATCTTGTTCAGGGGTGGTAGCTCTTGGTCGGCCGGTTCTTGGACTGTCTGCAGTGGAATTGAACTGTGTGTATTGGTCACAAAGGCAGCAAATGGTGGTTTGGTGGACGTTGAAGTGGCGTGCAACAGAAGACTGCGATTCCCCACTTGGATACCTCCTAAGGCGATATTCCGATCGGCAGCGCTGAATTTCGCCATCTTGAAAAATGTTGACAATTCAATGACAAATTATTGACTTATGCTTGCCTTTTTATAGTCACTACCACGAGTAACGAGTGCCATAACTTTCACGTGCATTTTGCTTTACTGTTTTCCTCCATGACATGTTTGAACAAGTGTGAAAACAATGCCGTTTAAGACATTGCAAATCGACAATGGCTGCGTTTTGACGCACCGTTTGTCGAATATCAGGCCATCAACATTTTCCAATAACATATATCCAATTTATATACCGGATTGTTTGTGTAGTCAGGTTCAATTACCTACATGCTACTTGTGCGTTTCCTTTTTGTGAAGGGTGTATTTGTATGTTATAATGTGGTTAAATCTTTTCATCTCGTCTCAGAATTATACATGAAAGATGCTAAAAAACTTTTGTGAGGAATTATGATACAATTCGTTTTGAAATAAAGTAAACAATTTACACAGACAGAAGTTTATTCAATATTTTAGGCCATATGACCTATAGTACAGAAGTGTTTTGTTTTTGTATCAACATTGTACAGAGTCGTGTAGGTAATAATAAGTTTACATATAATATTAACGTCTAATTTCAAAAATCTTCTTCAGGAATATTGACAGAGATGATATTGTATTAGCATTGCGGGAGTTCAACAAATTTTTAATCAGTTGTTCATCTTTGTACATAGTTGAAATCATAGAGAGGTATCTATTTCTAAGAAACTGATAATATTTACAAATGAGAAGTACATGAAACTCATCCTCAACAAAGCCTTCATTCAATAACGGCAAAAACTTCTATCTTTATCTTGTACATTTTTCTTTCTGAGATTATTAACATTAAAATTATGTAATGATATACGAAATTTACACAAAGATCTTCTCAAAGTTCTATCCTGAAGTACAGATACATATTTTTCAGGAACAAGTAATGATTTTATATTCGTATAATGGCGAGGATGATATTTGACAGTGCCAATCTTGAAAATATATCAAGTAATCTTTGCTTAAGCATGAAGATAAATAATTTATCATTTCCAACATCTTGAGTTATACATGCAAGAGAAAAACCAGACATACAAAGAATATTCCTGATATCAGACACCCATAAACAATATTTACCCCTTTCATCCAATGCTTTTAACATATTATAACAATGAAGAGGAAATCTATTTGAATTCATACGAAGTAGCTTTATCCAATATTTAACTGCCCGTAGCTGGGATGAAACAAAAAGACTAGTACGACCAGTTTCTCCTAGAATGGCTTTGTTAGGGTATTATGGAGTTACATTTTGGCTGGACTAACGAGTCTATGCATAGTCCAATCAAAATCATGTACCACAATCTAAATCCGGTTAGTAAACTGTTGTGCAGATTTTGGTCGATTGCAGGATTTGCAAAGCATGTGCACCGCCAACTCGTTGTCAACAGATATTTTCCAAATCTGATCATGTCTTTAATCAAGGCGCTCACGTGATTTGATGCACTTCGCTCTGTTAGACCCGTTTTGTCACAATATAGATCTTTATTATTAATCAGATCATTTTGACTGGGCGCCGCCATTTTGTTTGAAACAAATGCAAGTGATACGAGAGGTTGAATCTGATTGTTCCATAGGAGAGGCTTAGAAGGGACATAACTCATATTTAACTGCACAACAAAGACAGGGCTGCACGAAGGAGGCAAATGGGTGCCAACCACACCCAGATTTCAAGAGATTTCAACTGTACAGTGCAACCTTCATCAGAGTGTTTAAACGTTACAGACAGACTGGCAGCACACATGATAAGATCAGGCAGTCAACACGTAACGACGCAACAGGATGACCGGTACTCGTGCACTTTGCATTTGTACAACAGGTTCGCCTCAGGGATGGAAACGGCAGCAACATGGTTCGAACGCAGCATCAGTCGACTCACTCTACAGCAGGGCTGTGTGTCGCAGGTATTCGAGATTGTCGCCCCTACCGTGGAATGGCCTCCACCGATGAACATCAACGTGGGCAAGGACAGAAGAACGCCCGCGGATCCCTGACTGACAGAGAGACCATCATTCTGGCGAAAGCAGATTCTGCTTATTCCGTAAGTATGGTCCTACTCTAGTTTATCATCCAGGATTTCTTGGATGCGTACAATCTCACCATTCCTCTATGGTCAGCCTCTTACGCATCAGAATTAGATGTTTCAACAGAAATTACATCACAACATTACACAATGACATGTTTAGATACCGAAGTATACCGTACACGTCAAGGCAAATGTTTGTGATCGTCTTCTGCAGTATAAAGATATTCAACAGATAAGTTGCAAATAATTCGCGATTGATCTGCAGATAAGTTGCGACTAATCCGCTGATGACAATTATATCGGTATTTTATGGAACTGTAACGCCGTCAACGTGTGGGGCCACGACAGTACTCCTTATATTATATGTTGCTGCGCTGTGATTGGATTGCAGGTAATGATTGATGATAAACAACAGTTTGTAAAATATTCCTGCCATAACAATGTAGTCCTCAAATGTACTTTTTGACATGAATACACGATTTATTATCGACTTGCTTTGTTTCTCTTGTCTTGTACAAATCTATACGTAATATGTACTTTCATATATAGGTTTGATACGTACCACAGTGACCACGGTTTTATCACAGTTGATACGTACTTGAGTATAAAAAACACATATGGAGAGACATCCTTATTAGTGTGGCCACGCACTTAACTTTAATAACAATATGAAATTAATTGCTACCACCAGACTGGCAGTTATAAACGCATTTGCATTAGACACATATACTTCATTTCCCAAGTTATGAGAATAAAAACCAACTATTAAATAGGAATCACTCAGTGTGTAACATATATCAGTGTTATTGTGAAGAACGTGTTCATTCAAACACAGTTTTCATGCACTACACTGGGTATTACAATCAGAAAGGCGGTCAATAAGACAGGGTAATTATCTAGTTTGTAATTAATGTGTTATGTTTATCAAATGTCTTCAGAGCGTCCAAGTAGCTTCCTTCACCTTGATGTACCCTTTTATAGTATATTTGGACATTTGTACAAACACACAATTTTAAAACCGATGACTTAGCTACCTGTATCAAATACATCGCTCAAGATTTGTCTTTTTTGCATTCAAATGAATAGATTACCATGAGTGACAATTAATCACATAAAATTGTACCTATGTGCACAATTCGGGATAGGGTTTAGCTGAATCCCGAAGAATTTGAAACCAGGGTCAAACAGGAAACCTAAATTGTGTGATCATGATACTAGCTATAGGACGATAATGATCATGCTTTAGATGGGAAGCCTTGTTTATTAAGCTGTATATATGGGTCAGGTAAATAATATCAATGTTTGTTTTCTCTAGATAGGATCCAAGTAGTGTTTCGAGAATGTGTGAGGTGGTGGCTGAAGCATTATTTTGTCACGCTAAAATCCGATTACATGTCTGATATGAGTATAATGCGTTATGTTTTTTTGCTGTGTGTTATCATGTTTATAGATTATATAGTTTCTATTTTATTTCTACATAGAGATGATTTGATTATATATGGTACCTTTCCTAACGTGTGCTTATATGTTGGGTTAATAATAGGCGTTAAAAGTGCATGTTCCCCAAAAAACACAAGCAAACTTTAAAAAATTAAACAAGTGCGTGTGCATTATTGGGATGCCAGTTTCTACGTCGTGTGCAGAAACCTTTCCAGATACCAATACTCTCTATTAATGCGTTCTACATGCATACATTTTATGGGGCGATGGGGTAGCCCAGTGGTTAAAGCGTTCACTGGTCACGCTGTAAACCCGGGTTCGATTCCCCACATGGGCACAACGTGTGAAGCCCATTTCTGGTGTCCCCCGCCGTAATATTGCTGAAATATTGCTAAAAACAGCGTAAAACTATACTCATTCACATACATTTACATGGGATATTGACGAATGGTTCCAGCTTGTGGACAAGAATTCTAACATCTTTTGTTGAACTTTGTATGTTCATCTGAGTCTTTTCTGTGGTATTGACGTTCATATTCATAGGGGGCCTCTACAAAGGGGGTAGCCCAGTCGTCTACGATTTGCTGTGCAGAGTTGCGACCCTGGGGCACGCCAGAAACCTATGATTGTGGGTTCTAATCCCGGTTCACTCCGATTATGTTTCTAGGTTTGTCAGCACCATACCCATTGGGCTCTTGGGTTTCACCGAAGTAGTAAACGTCTGAGACCTGCATCACTTCGGGCTTTCCTCCCACATTAAGCTGACACGCCGTGATATAACTGGAATACAAAGCGGCGTTAAACCCAACTCACTTACACACGGCCTCTACAACATGTCACGGGAAGGGAACGTCCCATTTATCAGGGTAACAGATTGTTACTTGGGAACATATCAATTAATGTGTTTCATGTAACTCCCATGGTGTAGGGGCGTATGAAAGCCATTTAGTTTTGCACACGGTAAGACGTTGATACAGTGGTTATGGTCTGTTTGCTTTCTGCTTACATATGGACAATGTAGACATATGGTAGCATCTAGGAGGATGTGTTGCAAATTGTGTGAGTGGAGGGTGCTATCGATAGGTCAGGACATGCTTACGCCTTTCTCGAATACCTAGCTAGTGTAATCACTAATTTTCAGTTGTCCACTCATATAAATCCACCGATATTTTGCCTTTTACGGCTAATGGATTCTATTTGAGCGGATTATCGAGCTATTACACTCTGGCATTTTGTATATTTGATTCTGCTTGTTTGTTTGTTCTTTTAACTCCGTACTCAGCAGTAACAATCTAGGTGGGTCAGACAATCCAGTGATTGATATCATGAGCATCATACTACGAAACTGGGATACGATAACATACATCAACCAGGTCAGTGAGCCTGACCAGCCGATCCCGTTAGTTGCCGCTTACGTAAAACATGGATTCTGCAGACCAATTCGAACCCTGATCTTCACGGAACAAAAGGAATATATGTCACAGAACCTTGTCATACTTGCAAAGCATCAAGGAAGTCGTACTAATATTCAATCAGTAATTGTTAAAGTTTAAGATTCCAAACCGCATTGAAAATCCGCACTGTTTGTTTGCATATAACGATTTCGTTCCATAGATCTATGCAGAGTGGCCATCATCCGTTTAATCTGTGGGTTTGAATATTATGAAAGTGTTTGAGAGACAGTCGAATGATGGAAACATTTAGCAACACGTTACGTCAAAAGCGATCGTTACGCTTATGTTTATGGAAGGTGTTATACGTGAGTGAGTATCACCGCGTCCTAAAACCAGTCTAGTTACGGTCTCGTGACCGCGTCGTTTCCCTCTCTCTTACTTGCCCTGCGTCGTCACCGTTCGGCAAAGTCCGACGGTCGCCGTACTCATCGTTCATTGTCAGAGAATTGGTGACCCGTATATTTTATTCTCTAGCGGTTTAGTCGCATAATTCTATCATGTATAGATTTGATATATGTTATGTCTCCAATATGTTTGCTACCTATGTTCATGTATGGAAAATGTTTTTAGCATTGATTTTCGCGGAGTAGCGGGATTATCTAGAACTGGTAGATGTTTCTCATGTATTTATGGCTATTATTGCCACCTCAATAATTGTACATATCTGGTTGTAAATCGTTAGTGGTATCGTTGTACAGCTTATGTTCAGCTCTCTATTTGGTAATTTCATCTTCCATAATGGTTTAGCAATTAGTTGGTTAGTTTGGTTTTGCCCAGGTTAGGAAACACACCTTTGTCACCTCAACATGCTATTGCATTCCCACGGCTGGGGTAAACCACCAATTGCAACATTTCTGCTGAAACATATGCCAGAAAATGTATTTCTGCAGAATATCTGGCAGAATTGTTTTTCAAAAATCTCAAGTTTTTTTGTTTCATATAATAGAAAATAATTGATCAGAAGCAGTGTCATGGAGCCGAGTTACCCAGATGCTGGTATGGTGTTGGTAAACCCAGAAACCCAGGATTCGAACCCATGATCATGGGTTATTGGCGTGCCCAAAGGGTGTAACTTTGCAACTGGGCCGTTCGTGTCTCCAAGGATGAACAAGTTCACTTTTGGTAAAGGCTGGAGTCGAATATATGTTCACATAAAAAACAACTCTTCCAGAAAACCAATAAAATCGCCCTTTTCAACACATGTTAGCATTACTCATACATTAGTATTGGTTTTAAAACCAAAACATGCACGTGTATTAAAGTTGAATGAACAAAGTACAGCTCTCTTTCATATGAACGCATGATATGTTCCATAATGATTTCTAATTATATAGGTTTAAATTTTGACCAGAACGTGCTCTTTTCAAACCTTGTCCTTTACATGTAGTTAGGCTGGCATCCCATCCTTTATGTGGCAAACGTGTGTAAGCCACGATTTTAAAAACAAATATGATCCATAACGGACGGAAGGGAAACACCCATTCCGATAACAAAGTGACTGAAGATTAAACAACTTGATTTAGGTTATAACGTAATGACTTAGGAGTAACAAGACCCATTTATATTCTAGGGCAGAACTGGCCCACATTAACATATATACTTGCCGTAAGTTGCAGCATCAACTGCTCTGCCAGTCAGTTTGATCCGCCTTGAAACTTGAATATTGTTGACTGCACGTAAGACAATATCATATTCATTTCACATAATAAGAATAAATCCTCACCAAGGAGAAGATATATTTAATCTCAGTATAAATACACACCCTCAACGGTTGATATCAAGCAATAAATACAGCTGTACATTTAATAAAATAACTTATTCAGGAATCTTACCAACAGGAATCATTTGAAAAGGGAATATTAAACGTCAATGTAAGAAAATAAGAAGTCTTTATTATTAATTCCAAAAAAATATGTTTTCATAAACATCGTTCAATGCTGCAAATTGTTAAGATTGGAAAATGGTAATTTCCTTAATACGATAAAAAAATTAAAACCTGAAACGTTTGACCTATTTCTAAGAAAGCTCTAACAAAATGAAGATATATATATGGTAGTGTTGTGACAGTAGTTAACGAGTGTTCCAGCTCACTTCCTGTAATGCATATGGCTTCTTGGGCTCTAACTCATTCAGCTCCTGATCCCACAGCTCCTACAGATCTGGTTCGTTCAGCTCATGCTACATATCTTTTTCATCCCTTTACCATGACCATTTCATAAATAAATGCTTTGTAAAGAGAGACAAAGGATAGGACAGTTGCCTACCTCAATGTAGATAGACATTGTATTAGGAGGTTGAATTAAGATTTATTCACATATAGTGTCTTTTTCATATTTAAAGTGTGTAAGTCATGGTCAGATATAATATTGTAATATATATATACGGGAAGCTGGCTACCGTTTATGCGCGATTCCCCTGTGACGTCATCAGCGTAGCAGGGTCGATATCGCCGGAAGGAACATGTCGCCCACATGGTTAGCACTGCCCGGAAATGAGGTAGAACTCTCGTTTTGGCAACTGTTTGTGACCTTCAAATGCTTTTATATAAGGTATTTACGTAGTTAACATCTGCCTGCAAACGGAAGGTCTTTTCTCGGAAGTCTCGTCCGTGAAAACTGTATCTAAACGTGCGTAATCCTTGCTTCTTCATGGCCATGACACCTACATAAATGCCTACGTATTCCGATCTACTTGGATATGTTGGAAACAGATGCCACTCTACAGAAAATTGTCTGACTTTGGAGAACATTCCAGATGCCGCCATGTCCTTCACTGCCGGCCATTCGCTTGTTTCAATGTCTATCTTCAAAACATCGATATGTCGCTGGAAAATATAAGGACGTTTCATAAAACAATGCCAATATTTCCATTCGTAACAATCTACCTGTGAATAACAATACCTGGTTACAAGTTATTTGTTTCATTACTTACAATTCTCATATGATCGACAGTGCTATCGATGTGAAACACAAACTGGATCAACTTGGTATCACGATCCGATGAGTTTAAGTATTTCACCCAGCAGAAACTCATTGTTAGCTCCATACACTGATACAATGTATACTTAATACATTACCAGGATTTCGTGATGTGTGGGGGATTCGATAGACAAACTTAGCTGCATGTCATTTGTGTGAGTGAGTATGGTTTAACGCCGCTTTTGGCAATATTCCAGCAATATTACGGCGGGGGACACCAGAAATGGGCTTGCCACATTGTATCCATGTCGGGAATCGAACCCGGGTCTTCGGCGTGACGAGCGAACGCTTTAACAACTAGGCTACCCGACCGCCACCATGTCATTTGGAACAACCTGTATTTGATAAATAAGATAGTTCACCCAAACTCATGCGCGTTATTAATGCACGGTCTCTAAAGTTCCTTCATTGAGTGACATAACGTCGCGCACACTTATATCCTTTACGGTTTTGAATTATGCAGGAAGTTCCCTGTTCTATGATATCATTCGTAGTCATTTATCAACTCACCAATAATCATTCTGAAACGTCAGCGTTTCCCTAGAATCGTTCATCGTGATTTAGAAATTACACGAACATGAAAGCCGAAGTAAACATTCCGCCATATTATAAAATCACGTCGTCACGTGTGCTGGTTATGAGACGCCTATAATATCACATATGTTTCGCACTTGCTGCGATACATACATCCCTGAATTACGCATAAATGTTATCATCAAATTACAACTTGACTTTGTCACTAATACAAATGGCCTAGATGAAATCAAGCGAAATAAGCAGTTGTGACAACGACCTCTCTGTTCGGCCAAAAACCATACACTATCTTGTAGTTTTCTTTGTCGCCAGTTGTTGTGGTTGGTAGACATAACTTTGGTGTCTTCCCACATGATGTTATGGTCTTGGATCTTCAGGATGTGTTCGGAAATGGCGGATTTCAGTTTGAGTTTGTTGACAGATGTATGACAAAGAAAACTACAAGAAGCCATGGACATCAGGAGACACCAGCCAGCCACGAACCGTGACCAGGGCACGTGTCTGCCTTGTGGTTGGGACTTATTGGTTTGATCTTTGTCGGTGTTAATTGAACAACTAATACATTATTTTCCTTATGAGTATCGTTTCTAAATGCCATTCAAAGACTTCACCAAGTCATTGCCTAACAAGACATCAACACCTGAGATTGGCAATAAGTCCGTGACACCGACAATCACTTCACCTGTAACAAACTTGCTATCATGCCAGACTTAGAGCAGAGGGTGTACCACTAACTATTGTCTCATCTCTTTGTATATATGTCTCTCTTGTCAACATATTTATGTCACCACGGTGAGAAATTACCATCTTCTTCTTCTACTAGTAAGAATTGCGAAGTCACCGGTCGAGGCGAGCAACAGAGATTGCCAAGCTCTCGTGACCCGATACACTGACACCTCGCCTGGCTGATTCCTACTGAACACATCTGACACAGTACCACTATGCACATAGCGACCACCTGGACTGATCTACCTTCCAAGCCTGTTGCAGTCTGAACGAAACCTATTGCCGACTGATTATACCTTTTCCCTTTAAAACAATTTGCGACTAAGTGATAAGAAATCCCACAATAATTGTACCTAGGCTAAGGCACCCTGGAAGTAACACCTTGGCTACCACTACCAGCAGACAAACTAGACGTGCTAACATTCTGACTTCCACTCTTGCCACTGGCTTAGGCAAACTGACCGCTACTTAGACCGATAAGACCCTGACTTTGCCCACGGCTGTCATTGCCATTAGTATGTTACATTTTCAAACAATTATGTAAAATTGGCGAGTTGGCAAAAATGACCACAAATGTATGAGAAATATCTCCGCTACCGCGCGAAAATCAAAGTTACTTAACACTTTCTACACATGAATAAGCTTGCATACATATATGAGACTACAAATATCAAATCAATACATTATACAAACATGCGATTAAACTGCTAGAAAATACATTTATGGGCAACGAAGTCTCTAACGCTAATGAATAAAAACACACCGAACAATGCCGGATTTTCCAGAACGCCCGACAGCGGTGAGTTGGAGGCGCTACGGTCACCGGACCGTGACGAGTTTGGTTTTACAACCAGGTGACAATTTCTCTGTATTCTTAATATATCGTTTATAAAATGATAAAACACACTCAGCTAATGATATATATGTACTAGGCTCAAACCTTCATATAGACATGTTGCGGCCTGGCCGTATTTACATCTCGTAGCACGGCCGGTGATCATGATCAGTTACCTCCCCTAGATCATTCATCAACATTGTTACTGTCAATTGTTTTGTTTTTTCGTGTACGTACATTTGTATGTCCAAGCATATCCATGATAGTCTTGAGGCGTCTGATCTTCCACGTTGTTGTCTTTTTGACGTATGTATCCTTAGTAGGAACATACGTATCACTATCCTTCCCTGAGAGGCCCAGGTCATGGAAGTGGACGTTCTTGCTTCTGTTGAAGGACTTTTTTCCAATGCTAAACAAATAGTTTCTCATTGAAATGTAAGACATTCTAACCCTATCACACTTTATTGAGTGATTGGTATTTGAAGGTAGTTTAGAAAGTAAGAAGAATTACTTAAAGTGATATAAAATATGTGCATTGAGTAAGTTGGGTTGTCAGCTGACTTTTGAAACCTTTGTTAGTGTATATTGTAGAACCACACTTTAAAAACTTCTGTTCCAAACGAATTAAACGTTCCCCCGATCGGGATCAAGGAGAAAATTGTGTTGTTCGCTTCTTGTTTAGTTCTTGCAGAGACATTGCTTTCAAACAAAACTTGCTGTTTCCATGTTGACATAAAAACATTTGTTTGGATTGATTATATGTTTTATATGTTGTTAACACTATACAGTCAAACCTTGTTAGTTCAATCATTTCGATTCTATAATTTAAGTCGTTTGTGAACTATGATAATACATTGACACTCTGACATGGAGGTAGCACGGTTTCACAGACTGAGTGTATTCTATTATTCTTACCTTGGGTCAAAAGAATGAACTTCACAGCCAATAGCCCCCATTGCATCATCAAACGACCAGTCATTTGAAATCCTACAAAGATTTACAGCACTTACTAGTTACCATATTACCATAAATATATATTTGGATGTCGTGCCTATGTAATGGAGCTGGTTCTTAATGAGTGAGTGAATGAGTGATTGGGTGAGTATGGTTTAACGCCGCTTTTAGCAATATTCCAGCAATATCACGTCGGGGGACACCAGAAATGGGCTTCACATATTGTTCCCATGTCGGGAATCGAACCCGGGTCTTCGGCGTGAGAAGCGAACGCTTTAACCACAAGGCTACCCGACCGCCCCTGGTTCTTAATGAAATATGTATAAGTATTGTTACGAATTATACCATAGCTACATGTATCTACTGTTTTTTTCCTGAAGAGGCTTCCTGGTGGAGTCAATATGCACTAAAAAATCAAAAACATTTTTGTATATCCATGCACAGATGAGTACATTTGTCCATATGTCTTACGGAATAAGCACGATCTGGAGTCGACTAACAAGTACTTCAGGTTGAGGCTTAGAAAATAGTTTTTATATTAATATGTTTCTACTGACCCAAAGGAGTAGACTAGACATGGTGGCTTGACCTCAAAGGTTGTGTCGTTACATACGTGCCAGTTGCCCCTCTTCTCAATCTCACTGCACATGTACTCCGGGGGTTTCTCCCAGTCCCTGTATATAGGAGGTACATTACCTCTAAATGCCACCATACACATCTGTTACATATAATACAATTCATCTTCCAATTAGAGTAAATGAGAGAGTGAGCTAATAGTTACAAACCCTATATTATATATTTATATGAACTTCAAGAAACATAATACAAGCATGTTTTATTCTAAAACATTTATACACGATTTATGCTATGGACCGATTTTCACGTGACCAGAGCTCCTGATAAGAATAACCATTCACACACGCATGACACATTTTACATATGCACTGAAAAACTGTTCACATCCACTAACCATGTTCTAAAACTGTACATGTGGAGAAATCACATTTAAGCACATCAAGGTTGTTGTTTTACATATGCAATGAACTAGACATTAAAACGAATTAACGTCAGGAATGTTCATATTCTTAAATGATGCTCACACAAAGAACACAAAACACGGGAAATATCTCTTTTCCCTAGTAGGGGAACATGGGATATCCTATTTATTACAAACCTTGTGTGTATTTGTCTACCGGAAAATCACAATTCTTTCACCATAAACATAAAACCTTGAAATGTAATGTAATCTCCCTACCTAACACGTGACGTTTCACACACACACACATACACACACACACACACACACACACACACACCCCACAGGTAGACACTTACTGTAAAGGGGAGAAAATTTTATGGGAGTGACTCTTGTAAGACAACAGTTCCGTCCAAGTGTTATGCTCACTGCAGTCAAATATCAAGCGTTATGTTCACTGCAGTGTAATATCAAGTGTTATGTTCACTGCAATGAAATTATCACTTTTCCCAACTTCAGCGAAGAAAAAATAATTCAAAGTATTTCCTACCTGTAAACAATGACTGGTAACATTGTGTAAGGTTTAGTCAATTGATACATGGATGCAGAATAACACAGCATGCACGAATGCGTTCTCTATTCGGCAAGGGACCTCGAATTGTATCCTTCTACAGAATAATATAAACGTTGATTGCCGCTAGTGTTTCGCCCTTTACCTACCACTTCAAAAGGGATGACGCTTGCCACCACTTCGTAATCTTTAAAGCGTCCTCGTCATCTTGAGGGTGGCCATCTTCCATCCGCGATGTCACTGGAAATATATGAGTAAATATAATTATTTTCACTGGTCTTCTATACCTACTCAATTAACAGGTTTTCGTCGGAAGAATATATGAAGCGCACACTCAAGCTTGTGTCCCTATGTTGTAATATATCGTGTAATATACTGATTACATGTTTTTTCCCATTTATACTTACTAGTGTACATATTAAGCAGTTACCCTTCTACCGTCAATAGACATAACAGCTAAACGATTATCTTGATTATCCTTGAAGGCTACTCTGTCAAACTGTTGGAAAGGCATTTAAACCTAATGGAAGGCTTAACTGTTTAAATGACATTTGCAAAAATAAACTCTTTTTACACGAGTCCATGCAACATGATAGATCAATAATGATATTTCTCATATACTGATGTAATACGAATTCTGTCTGTAACTGTTGTTGAACTGTGCCATATATTATTAATGAAACGACAGCTAACAAATTCAATCTGAGCAATCCAGATTATCTCAAAAGAGAAAAACGGTTTCACACAGTGCAACCTCTAAATGTTGGTAAAAATATTTTATTTTATCTATTTTACGGACAGATTGTTGTGGTATATGCATGTTGACAAGGCAGCTTAACAAGCTTAGAAAATAAGCCCAATTTTGATGTATGGAGTCAAAATTTGGGGGTTCAGAAATATTAATACTATTGAAAGATTAATTTAAATACCAGTATGAACTTTCTCGGGTTTAACCTAGCACTCCAAATGTAATGGTCTACGGTGAATGTGGAATATGCCCATTGTACATGGCCGCTCATATTAGAGTTATTAAAAACTGGTTAAAATTACCAATGATGCCAAATTCCAGATTTCCAAAGGAATGATACAGTGCATCGTTAGTCTACGATCGTAAGAGTAAATCTAATCGGGCATCGTATCTTAATTACCTCATCTGTGTATGGTTATGTTTGGACTGAACACAATGCAGATATGCCACTGCGATTTTATTATTGAGTTCTCACATACTTTAAAAAAAACCGCCCCTCCAAAAATGGTTGCCAACTCTACCCTTGTCTAATTAATTAAATCACTACTCAGAAAATAAAACAAATTTAAATAGAGAGCACTACTTGTTAAAATTATATTTAGAGAAATTCCAAGATGCAGCTCTCACGATCAAGCTACCGCATCAGGTTGACACTATGAAATCCAAAACATACTTTGTACATAATAAATACAAGTTTAACTCCCTAATATCACATGTTAGCAAACCGGCTATACGACATCTATCTCTATTTATATATCATGCAATGTTATTAAGAAATGAATCCCTCTAACGTTTTAAACCGTGTCCACATTGTCATGTATTCTGTACTATGGGTCTGTGTGGCCTTACAGTTATATATGAATAAACTGAATTGAAAATTGGGTTTGACAGATGAGAGGTATAATCACGACAAATAATAGGTATAATCATGACAAATGAGAGGTATAATCGTGTCAAATCAGATATTTAATCATGACAATTCAGAGGTATAATCATGACAAATTAGAGTTATGATCCTGACAAATGAGAGGTATTATTCTGACAAATGAGCGGTATAATCCTGACAAATGAGAGGTATGATCTAATCATGGCAAATCATCATGGTATAATCATGACAAATGAGAGGAATGATCTAAGCATGGCAAATGAGAGGTATCATCATGACAAATGAGAGGTATAGTCATGACAAATGAGCTGACTCAGGTATAATCGTGACGAATGAGAGGAATGATCTAATCATGGTAAATGAGAGGTATCATCATGACAAACGATAGGGTATAATCGTAACAAATAAGGGATATAATCGTGACAAATGAGTGAGTGAGTATGGTTTTACGCCGCTTTTAGCAATATTCCAGCAATATCACGGCGGGGGACACCAGAAATGGGCTTCACACATTGTACCCATGTCGGGAATCGAACCCGGGTCTTCGGCGTGACGAGCGAACGCTTTAACCACTAGGCTACTCCACCGCCCCCGTGACAAATGAGAGGTATAATCGTTACAAATGAGAGGTATAATCGTAACAAATGAGAGGTATAATCGTGACAAATGAGAGGTAAAATCGTGACAAAAGAGAGGTATGATCTTGACAAACGAAAGGTATAATCAAGACCCATGAGAGGTATAATCAAGACACATGAGAGGTATGATCTTGACAAATGAGATAGAGTCTTGACGAATGAGAGGTATAACCGTGACAAATGAGAGGTATCATCATGACAAATGAGAGGTATAAGCATGACAAAAGAGAGATATAATCAAGACACATGAGAGGTATAATCAAGACACATGAGAAGTATGATCTAATCATGTCAAATGAGAGGTATAATCTTGACAAATGAGAGGTAAGATCTTGACAAACGATAGGTATAATCAAGACACATGAGAGGTATGATCTTGACAAACGAGAGGTATAATCAAGATACATCAGAGGTAAGATCTTGACAAACGAGAGGTATAATCAAGACCCATGAGAGGTATAATCAAGACACAAGAGAGGTATAATCTTGATGAATGAGAGGTATGATCGTGACAAATAAGAGGTATAATCGTGACAAATGAGAGATATAGTCTTGACGAATGAGAGGTATAATCATGACAAACGAGAGGTATAATCAAGACATATGAGAGGTATAATCAAGACACATGAGAGGTATGATCTTGACAAACGAGAGGTATAATCAAGACACATGAGAGGTATAATCAAGACACATGAGATGTATGATCTTGACAAACGAGAGGCATAATCAAGACCCATGAGAGGTATAATCAAGACACATGAGAGGTATTATCTTGACGAATGAGAGGTATAACCGTTACAAATAAGAGGTATTATCGTGACAAATGAGAGATATATTGTTGACGAATGAGAGTGACAAATAAGAGCTATAATCGTGACAAATGAGAGATATAGTCTTGACGAATGAGAGGTATAATCGTGACAAATGAGAGGCATCATCATGGCAAATGAGAGGTATGATCTTGACAAACGAGAGGTATAATCAAGACCCATGAGAGGTATAATCAAGACACATGAGAGGTATTATCTTGACGAATGAGAGGTATAATCGTGACAAATAAGAGCTATAATCGTGACAAATGAGAGATATAGTCTTGACGAATGAGAGGTATAACCGTGACAAATCAGAGGTGTCATCATGTCAAATGAGAGGTATAATCATGACAAACGAGAGGTATAATCAAGACACATGAGAGGTATAATCAAGACACATGAGAGGTATAATCAAGACACATGAGAGGTATAATCAAGACACATGAGAGGTATAATCAAGACATATGAGAGGAATAATCAAGACACATGAGAATACTAATGGGTATTTGGCTATAAGCAATGTCTTGCAAAGCCAAACATTCCAAGTCATATTCCACACGCATACCCTTCCACACACACGCGCGCGCACGCACACACACACACACACACACACACATCACTCCACACATGCAAACACTTATTCTATTCAGTCTGCAACATCATCCTTATGTGTACATATTGTGTAATGTTCAGATTAGGGACAATTATTAAAACTAACATATGATACGCATCCCCCAACAACAGCCATTCATTCAACCTCAATACCTTCTACTTCAACCCTTTGTTCTTTGAATCTACCTCCCTCTAGCTGCAAACAGGTACATGCTTACTGTGCAATACTTATCCTTCCCAAAGCACATTTTCTGAGGCCATGTTTTTCTAAGTTTCGTACCCGCACCGATATCAATGACCTCAACTAATCTAGTACGTGCACTGGGTTTGTCCTGACAAAATTTGTACTTATCCCGATTAATAATTAGTATCGACACTATCTTGACGTGTATGTTATCTGTCCTATTCTGTCATTTTCATCTGCATTGTCTTTAGCGCTTTGTACAGACTTTTAAATGATTTCTCCCAAATTTCTATTTGTGCGTTCTTGCCTACTTCATAAAATCCATTTAAAAGGATATAAGGAACAAAGCCTTCTCAGAAAAAAAGATCCATATGCATGTTTCTGTAAAATAACATCACCGTTTAAACATTATTAGCAGTTACTTTTCCCAACCAATTAACAAAACGACCGACCTTCTTGTTACATACTGAAGCAAAAATTTGTAAACTTTGAAATAAAACAAGTGTGGCCTTATACAATTATAATTTTTGAAATCGTCAGCAACGAAATTTGTAGAGCTCAGAATTGAATTTGGTCTCAAGGTAACTTGTTTCACATATGCACTCGTGGGTTTTGCAAAAGTGGTAATTGTCTAAAACCTGCATCGTCACCAAGACCATCTCCCCAACTCCCAACTCCCAACTCCCAACTCTCAAACTAGCAACCAACCAACGCCCCTTGTTTCTGATTGAAAAACATTTACAATTTCCAACAAAAGATTCATGCTTCATTTTTCATTCTGTAACGTCAACCAAAATATTATTCGTTAGTCATGATGAGCCCTATTTTTAGGGACAAATAATGAATGTGGTTCGTGAAACATCACAAAAAAATTGAAAAGACGATAGTTTACGTTCCTGTCTGATATCGATCCGCTGTAAAATTGATTACTGGAGAACGTTCTTGTTTTCAGTTGGAACTATTTTTGCAACTGGCATCTTCATAAAATGTCATTAAATGGGAAACATATTCTGTGCACACATCTTGAAAAGCCAGTCGATATATTTTAAATTTTGATATGTTCTCGTTTCTTGATCTCATTGTGACAGTGTCACAGTGACAAAGTAGCCTGTCTCGTACTAGCTTAAAGTGGCATATTTGGAAGGACACAATTGGAAGGTTGGACATTTATACCTGTAATTGTTAATATAACCGTGAAATTAGGATAGCTATTCTTTCAGTAAAATTGGCAAAATCACCAGATTGTTGATTGAGTGCCGTCAGAATTTGTTTTAAATATTTCGTGTATAGTGCCGTTTTTTAGAAATCGTGTTTAATAGTAATTTTGAAAAGGGTATGTTCCCTGACCAGTGGAATCGTGGTATGATAATGCCTCTGTTTAAGAAGAGGCAAATGACAGACCTACATAATAGTATCGCTCTGTTAAGTGTTATGGGTACGATATTTACTTCAGTGCTAGAAACAAGAATAAGAATGTGGTTAAATTAGATTATGGATGAGGCGAATCAGGAGTAATCATTGAAAGGTTTTTATGTGGCATTTGTAGATTTTCGAAAAGCCTTTTGCTTTGGTAGATAGACAAAAATCTCTTTATATCCTACATTTAAGAATATGTGAATGTTAAAGTGTACAATGTACTAAGTAGTACGTATAGTAAAGTTAAAGCTTGTTTTAGAGAAGAACAAAATCAGGTTCATTCAGTACATCATGTGGAGGGCGTCAAGGCTGTTTGCTCAGTCCAGTTTTGTGTATCTTTTTTCATCAATGACTATACCAAAGGAGCTAGCATTTTCTGTTTCACGTGATACTGATGAAATCTTATCATTGTTGTTTGAGGATGATATATCTTTAATTGTATGATAGTGTTGTTGACTTGCAAAGAAAGCTGGATGCCCTTGATATGTTTTGTAATAAATGGGGTTCAGCGGTTAATATAGCTTAATCTAATATTACTGTCTTCAGAAATGGTGGTTACTTAAGCAAAACTGAGACGTGGCATTATAGAGGTTCGCAAATGCAGATTGTAGCACACTATAAATATTTAGAAATTGTCTGTTTAGTCCAGATTAATTTGGAGGACGTTTAATGTGTATTCTTACTAAAAAGATACTAATCATTGTCATTCCACACTGTTGTATCTTTGATACCAGATGTTCATGAAAAGCTGAGCGTATCCTTCCCCACTGGTGGCACCCATCATAACCACACGCAAAGGCAATTCAATTATTCACCTGTGAAAACACAGGAATATATGTTACAAGTCAAAATAGGAAATTGCATTGGACATCATTTGTGTCACTGATGCGTCAAATTTGGAAATATCCACCACATGTCTAACATAGCTTTTTGAAGGTTTTACTGATGTCTGTCATGTTGTAATAATGACATACGTGTACTGCAATCTTGGCTCATTACTTTTGAAATGCATGAAGGCTGGTCGGCGTAATTCAAACATAACACATAACACATAACATTAACGTATATGGAAACGGACTTCAATGTCGATCCACGTTTGCATCTTCACTATGGGCAAATATGATGAAGTCTGTAACATTTCTAATCAGTCCTTGTTGATAAGTATACGTGGAACTACCTAGGAAACAAGACAGAACCACGGTTGGCGATGTCACCGTAGCTTCTGGTACCGCGTCCACTAATACAAGTTTATTGACTCCATCACCACTCAGCATGTACATATAAATATAACATAATAGATCTGAAATGTTTCATGCAGGTGTATGTTTTTCTAAATCGTTATTTAATGGGAGCCATGGCACGAAACAGGGGTGTCAGTCGTCAGCTATACTGTCCAATTTCCTTAAACATTATTTGTTCTGTATTCTTAAACTCTTCTATACGGTTCTCGTTGCCTTAATTATCAGCTTCGACTGATATTTTATCTTTACTTGTTGACTACAGCGCCGACTCACATATTATAACTTTTAGTGTGTGCTTTTTACATGTTGTTGATATAAACATGGAAACGTCACACGATGTACATTACAGAAACAGACAGATGAAGCGTGTTTTAAGGCATGGCAACAATGTTATAGCGGTTGTTGTAATATTGTTAGCAGAGATGACAAGAAAATGACACGCACAGCTGCAATCGGGTATTTGGGTTACTAATATCTAGTTCAGTATAATTTGACAGGATTAAATATGAAATATATCCGATACAGACGCTGCACCACATTGCGTTCTGAATTCAATGTGAATTATATTACATACAAACCCTCCCCCTTTTACCGTTGTATTAAATATAAAATATATCCTTCAAAATGTATGTCAATATACCTGATATGATCCCCCCTCTAGCTTTATCAATGATGTATACAACATGTGCAGTGCATTACTTCAATAATATTCCGTTTCTGCATTTCTGCATGGAATGGTTAAACATAATTTTAATCATAACGGTACTAAACATAATCAACTAATAATTCCATGGTTAAAATGAGTAACCATTCTCGTTTAGTAACGAAATATTTGCGGATAACATTTAATTTAGATGCGTTATTTCTTTCGTTGTTAATTACATACAAAGAAACATACAAAACGTACAGGTACATAATCGTTTGTGAGGATCAATTCCTCTACTTCAGTATGTTCCGTTCCACCATTTTGATTGAAAGATTCACTTTTAGCTAAATCATAGCTTTACTTATATCACTTGTAGTTAATTTTCTCTGTGGTATCCAATACATACAACCAGGTATTACATGTGACACCTCGGAAATTGGTTCTAACTACACGATGACACATACTGATATAATGTTGTTACACTAGTGAGTGAGTCTAGTTTTACGCCGCTTTTAGCAATAGTAGTCCAGCACTATCACGTCGGGTGACAACAGAAATAGGTTATTAAACAAGTGTACCTATGTCGGGAATCGAACCCCCGTATTCGGTATGACGAGCGAACCACTACACTACCCGACCGCCACTGTTACACATGTATAGATTTTGTCTGTCATGTGTATATAGAGATTAGTAGCAGTAAGTGTTTCCGTATCGTAAATCGAATTTGAAGAATACAAATAGTAGTAAGCGAAAACTTTGTCGAGCATAATTCATACCTTTTATTCCAAATATATGATGTTTGTGATACGTAAACGCATGAGTGTAATAATCTCCTTGTCACAATGTCATTCTTAAAATAATGGATGTTTAAGAAATAATTTCACTCAATCCAGTAGCTTGAGCAAACCATACATGAATACACTGTTTGAATGAACCGCACAATCCATCATATGGTGCCAAATGACACATTTGGAAACCCTTTCTCCAAGCATATTAGGAACGTTAGTCAATAGTTATTGAGAAAGAAGGCAGAGAAGATTGGAGGTTAAAAGTGATTCCTGCTGGGTGAATAACATCATATTATAAAATTGAGTGAGTGAGGTTTTACGCCGCTTTTAGCAATGTTCCTGCAATATCATAGCGGGGGACACCAGAAATGGGCTTCGCACATTGTACCCATGTCGGGAATCGAATCCGGGTTTTCGGCGTGACGAGCGAACGCTTTAACCACTAGCACAAGGGAAAATTCCAATATATACAAAATTTACAATTTTGTATATTTGGTATTTCCAAAATATACAATTTTGAATAGTTGGTATATCCAAAAATATACAATTTTGTATATATGGATAGATTTTACCACTGCTTCATTGAATTTCTACAGCCGTAGATAGGTATTCTTGTAGTTGATATTGAAAATATTACTAATGATACCGAACAGTATTATTGCACGTGAAATAATACTTTAATACTATTTTTATTATGGCAACTATATTTGGAGTGTTATGAAATAATTTGTATTTCTTTATGTTGACAGCATTTTACATAAAAATAGAACATTTGTGCAGATTTTAGTTAAAGATCAATAATATAAAAAATACCACCGTCTTAACTAGATCGCGGGTAGAAAAACACTGTTTGTATAATGAAAGGCTGCCGCTGTTTTAACTAGGTCGGGGTTTAGAAAAGCATTTTTATTTTAGCACTTGCGGTGCTTTTAAGAACATTAGTGTCTAATAGGTCCACGCTGGCCGGACGATATATATCTTTTAATATATTTTACCTCTTGTATAAATTGATGTAATTTTATGTATACACCGCTGGACACTTAAATAAACTATTTTTCTTCTTCTTCTTTCTTCTTCTTTAACTGGGGCGGTCGGGTAGCCTAGTGGTTAAAGCGTTCGCTCGTCACGCCGAAGACCCGGGTTCGATTCCCGACATGGGTACAATGTGTGAAGCCCATTTCTGGTGTCCCCCGCCGTGATATTGCTGGAATATTGCTAAAAGCGGCGTAAAACCATACTCACTCACTCACTCTTCTTTAACTAAATACGGATTAGAAATAGCACTGTTTGTATAGCGAAAGGCTGTCGCTGTTTTAACGAGGTCGGGGTTTAGAAAAGCACTGTTTGTATAGCGAAAGGATGCCGCTGTTTTAACTAGGTCGGGGTTAGAAAAGCACTGTTTGTATAGCGAAAGACTGACGCTGTCTTAACTAAATCGGGGTTAGAAAAGCACTGTTGGTATAACGAGAGGCTGTCGCTGTCTAAACTAGAATAACCAATAAGCGGAATAACAAGAAAGTAGCCTTTTCGCGATTGTCACGATCATTGCAAAATATAAATAGATAAAAAATCCATTAATTTAAAATTGTACAAGGAAACATATTCACGACATTAGTTCTGGAGTTTTCAAAGTAAAATTTAATATTTATGTTTTCTGTTAATTCATGTAATGTTGATTCTAAATATAAAATATCGGTATAAAATATTTTTAGCACACTATGTGCTTTTACTTGTACTTATGAGATATTTGGTGTCCCATAGGCCATAACGGCCGGATGATATACAACAATTGTTTTTAACTGTATGTATATCATGCGACACCTTAATAAAATATTTTCTTCTTCTATAAAATATTGGTTGATATTGTTTGACAAACAGTTGTATACACCGTCCATTGTGATATTTCTACTTAAGGATGTTTGTTTAGTCAATTGACATGCGTTCATTGTAAACAAGGATTAGTGTGAAAGGATTACTAAGTTTGTCATCCAGTATAATAATGCACTTCCTCGATTAGCATAATAAGAACAGAGTTTGTAATTAGTTACATCCTGACTCCAGTTAACCAAGGCAGCTAGCATGAGTGGAGAGTGTGAGCAACTGGAGAAGAGGCGAGCAACTCAATGTGATTTATAAATTAGTGGAATTTTAATAAATAAACGAACGCCTGTCGCATTCGAATATTGAACACGCACAATCGCAGATATTTCTATCGTACATTTGAGGGTGAACGTGAACGAAGCCGTGCAGGGTGCCTAACAGCTATTTGTCTTCAGAACACACAGTGAGCTCAGGTAAGTTTATTAATGATTATATTTTCATTCCGTCATAGATATGGCAATCATGAGCGCTGACACTATATGTGTTCGCAATAGAACATTTGGAAGACTAGACACATATTGATTCATGATATGACAACATCAAATCCAGTATTTGTTTGAAGTAACAGGTTTAAAGCATTCAAAATTGTGCATTATTATAAAATACAATGTGTGTCGCTTAGTCTTTCTTGTCAAATACATTGATGACTTTTTTAAAATATAATTAAATATTACTTTGACTTTAACATTATAACTAAAATTATGGAGTCTTGCATGTCGAGCCAACAAACTATTGTACATAATATTCACATTGGAATTTCAGTTTACTATGTTTGCGGTGGGGGCCAGACAATTCCCCAAATGGACAATTCCAAATACTAATGCGTAAAATATCAATGCCGATTTGGAGAAAATTACCAAATGGATGAAAGTAAATAAAATTGAATCCAGAGAAAATAGAAACTTTTCAATTTTACGTTAAAGTCTTCCCAAGTGCAAAACCTAATCTTAAAATGAAAGGAATTAATATTTATGACTTTGGGAATAATATTTCAGTCAGATATTGACGATAGAGTTAAAAAGGTAAGCCCTATGATTAATTGAATTAGAAGTCTTAAATACCTTTCTGGTGTCCACCGCCGTGAACCATACTCACTCACTCAGTTAAATAACTCCTTTCACATAAATCGTTAGAAGTTATGTACAAGCATATATTGCCCATATTTTGGATAATTGTACCAAGTACAAGAATTAATCCCAGAAAGTTTACACTAAGATTCATTACGGACGCTATATGAACATATGTTTAATTTTTCAATTTGTGTGAAGTCGGCCATAAATACGAGAAACAGTTGATTCTGAAATTCTTTACTCATGTACTTTTAAGTATATTTCTCAATATTATATTATCCCCAAAAGGGCAATTATATTCATGTTATATTTTTTCAGTCAATTTTTGAATACGAATTACGTAACATTTACGTTACTTTGATTTTATAAGACCAATGTTGTTGTTACAGACCCAGGGAATGACTAGGTTCATAACATGTCACTAAAGCGCCTGGACATGATGTGGTGGCAATACATTCTCTAATTAACGCCTGTCACAAAGGGACGGGCCATTTGGGTTTGTCCTCAGGGAGTGTGTTATGCAATTTGTGTATTCACGAAATAACATTCAACAAACTATGTACTTAGTCCTGTGATGTAGGATTGATGCATTCGTACTTCGTATAAATAAATTAATTACATTTTTTTTCTTAACTGTGTGCGAAATACGCATAATGTCGGAAAGCGCAAGTTAAATCCCCAAATACTGACTTCGTTCCTAAATAATTCCAACCCTCACTTATAATTGTATCACTGTAGATTATTTAATATTTTAATGATGCAAATAAGGTTCCGTCACCTTTAATGTAGAATACGTCAGTCACTCAACCAGTTCCACTATTATTTTCCCAAAAGATCAAAGATTAATAACAGTTATCAAGATGTATATTCCATATATTTAGAAATACGTAATCTTTACAATGAAACTGCCATCTTGATGTATTATTCTGTATTGAATGACATTAGATATATGCTCCTATACCGCCGCTGGTGTCCTAATTTGCGAGAATTAAACATTTGGTTTGCACCCAACCATGCGCGTGCCAAATAATACAGCGTCAAGCTTTCAGAGCACTAACTTAGTTTTCCAAAGTAGAAATTAAGCAAAATGAATATTTGTCAAGATTCCTTTTGCTAGAACATATGCATGCTGTTGTGTTTTTGAAAAAAATCTTCGTTCTCTCTGTTGTTAACAATATTAAAACAACAAGTACTATAAAATATAATACGGCTATATATTACATATTATTTACACTTCCGGCTGCTCACAATACAATGCTAGTAACCAATATCTGTGTCCCAGGGAGTGAATACCAATTCGACCAAGCCAGCTCTACAGACACTGACTCTCTCAAAGACAGCAAGGTACATTAGACAGTTAATTGAAAACTGTAATCTCAAACATATCTAATGCTACTTCAACATTTTATCATATACTAAGCAGTTGAATCTTCTGTATAATTGAAATTAATCCTCTATTAGTTTACAGTGACAATTCTTGCAGGCTATATAATGCAGGCACGGCCATTATGTATCATTCAATCTTTATCTTTCTCACTTTCTTATAAAGGCATAATGATCGATAATCTCTTGTGTTGCATTGTGGAATGTTAATTTATTGTGACTAAGGCTAATACCTTTCTCCAGACATTACTTGATCACTCACCAACAACTGACAAGGGATTAATCCTCGTTAAGGCAGTGCCAAGTGATACAGTATACTGCAGGTTAACTAGACTAATGAGATTGTTTACTTTGAGTGTGGTGTAATCCGTTTGATATCGAATTACAAAGAGTGAATCTTCAAAAAGGGTAAGCATACCCAACACTACCGGTAGCACCTGCCATTCACAAAAAGTGTTGTTCTCATACACTAATCATGCTATAATACTGACACGTTACTTCAGGGTTATCGGAATAAATTTGAATTTGATTTTCACATATTTCCCTCCTTTGCTCATGAGCATATACATGGATATACATGCATATGCATTATAAATTTGAAATGCAATTGTAAATATAGTTGTTGTTTTTCTTCAGAAGAGTCGTAACCGAGTCCTCGGGATACGCCATCGCGACCTTCCGTCCAGAAGAAACGGAGGTACGAGGACGCATAAAAGATAGCTCAGTTGATGTCCTCCGAGGAAAGTAACTATGACGAAGGCGGCATAAAGATTTTTACAGTACGGCCAAAGAACTGCGAGGCGACGGAACTGCAGATGGCGAAGAGGCTCGCAGGTGAGACATACATGAAGAAGCTGGACAGTACAGCAGCCTTCCCTAAGGCATGACGTGTCCGTTGACCTGCATCCAAAAACCCATCCCTGACATGACGAAGGATCTGTCATGGGTCAATACCGAGTATGGAATGCTGTAGTGGTGTGGTATGGTGTGGTGTGGTGTGGTGTGGTGTGGTGTGGTGTGGTGTGGAACGTAATATATGTGGGTGGGTTAGTGGAAGTGTGTTCGTGGTACTTCTATGGGGGTGTGAATGTGTACTATTCTTCTTCTTCTTCTTTTTGTTCATTGTCAAAATGCCGTGTATAACTCCCCAGAATGCTGACATGTGTAATTTATTAACTCTTGTTGGACGATAAATTCATATCTAATTTAGTAAACATTAAATAAATGTACCACACGCAGAAAAACAAGCATGGAATTCTCTGCGATAATTGGGTTTGCATTGAAGAGGCGAGTAATAAAATACGAAACGAGCCTCCGTGTAATACAATGTTTGATTAAACTCGCGAAACCAAACAGTTGTTACCAAACTGTTCACTCGTTTCCTAGAAATTGTACGACACGGGGGATCATTTAGTGTTCGAAATACGAAGAGATACTGTTGTTCTCTCATCGATATTAATCATATTATCTCATCTTCATATTAATCTCATTCAATATCTTGAAGCTGCCAATGAAAGCATAAACTCAATTACTGTGCAAATATAAGTATGAAGTATGAAGTTATCATTTTCTATCTTCAAATACCACGATGAGCCCACCGATGCCGTGATTATGTTGAAGGCCTGATTGTTAAGAACAATCAGTTGCGATAAATTATATAATTGCTTTGTATAACATCGGCATGCTGTTCACTTTCATTGTGACTGGATTCTTTGCGCAATAGCCAGAGTATCTCACTCTTGAATAATTTATTTTATCATTTTCATTTACATAAGTAAAGAAAATATCAATTTAATCTGAATATGTCAATGTGACAATTTCCTGTTCTAAAAGTACAGGTATAAGTATTCATATTCGACTTCTTATCATTTGTATTTGTAATAATTTTGTTTAATCTTCTTGCGTCTGTTGTACATTTACGGTCGTAGTTTGTTGACTTTGCAAACGATATCAGGCTGAGCCCCCAGAAATGTTTGATTGCATTTTAAGCAACTTCGCGCCGTTTGGACAATATTCATACCAACAAATGTAACAGTGGCAAAAGTCAAATAAACAAAGATGGCGGATGCAGTAAATTTTCGTAGTTAAATCAGTACTTTTAAAAAATCGGGATGGCTTCCGCAATACTTCCACAAACATGCAATGTCCCTTTTCCCATTATGAAGCATATTGAGAAAAGCTTACCTTTGTACTTACTTACCATTTCTAAAACATAAGACATGAATACAACACATACCCCCGTGTTATGGGTTTTCGGACGCTGAATAAACATTCATAGTTTTTTCACATTAACAACTTTAAAACATATCATTCACTTATAAAAGACAACTTTATCATAACAAAAGTCATAATTGGAGTATTAATTTCTGTGTGACGCCACCCCCCCCCCCCCCCCCCCCCCCCACCCCCCATTATAGTGCAAGTATTCATGATAGAAAACGTATGATGTCCGGAAAGCTCTGATCGAAAACAGGACAGTTCGCCACGGTTGTCCGGCAACACGATATTTTTGGAATATTTTATCCAATTTTTTTTTCCAAGGACTGCCGTTCTAAAAAACGCGATTTTCCACGTTCCGCTGAGATTTGACATTATAACAATGTATACCCTACAATTAAACCCACAGCTCAGAACAAACCAAATTCAACACTTTTAAGTATTGATAAAATAGTTTTCATCCTCTGTGCAATCCACTCTGTTGGCTAATCTGCTATGTGCACGAGAGCATGTTACAAATCACATCGCGGGCTCCCCGTACAAACGAATCCAAGCTCCGCACAATTCGATTTCAACACTTTCAATACAGAAGTCACCGCCAGCTAATCCTTTCTTTGCATTTGACCACAAAGTCTACTCACATACCAAGCACCGTGCCAGGAAAAGTACCAGACACCTCAATCGCTTACCCGTCAATATCATTGCAAGGAGAGTATGTACTCCCGCTAACTGCGTGGAGTACTGATTAAACATTCCAGTAATGTTACACGCCAGCTAATACTATTTTGCACATACAAAACAATTATGGAACAATACATAGCAATTACCCCCGTTACCAACATATACAAAGAAACACAGTGCTCAACTTAAAACACTTCATTTTGAACATATATAATAATTATACACGAATACATAACAATTATCTCCCTTTACCAATATATACAAAGAAACAAATTTGGATACATAATATATACAAAATAGTATATTTTGGGATATGTCATATATACAAACTTGTATATTTTTGTATATCTCATCATTCCAAACTTGTATATGCTTTGGATATATCATCATTCCAAAGCATATACAAGCTTGTATAAATGGATTTTTTTGCAGTGTAGGCTACCCGACCGCCCCTTATGTGATAAAATATTGTTATGTTGGAATATTTGGCCAAGCTGCATAAATTAACACTGTGAAACAAGAAGAAGTATAAATCAATGATAATAGAAAACAAAACTGTTGGCAGCTTGTGAGTATGACAATTTAATGCACCAATTTCTCTCAATACAAATACTGGTAGTTAATTGTATTAAATAAGCATGCACACCAGGGTCCATTTGCACAAAGCGATCTTAGCGCTAATACTACTGTAAGCCTATGTTAAAGTATGGGAGTTACGATCATCTTAGTTCTAAGATCGCTTTGTGCAAGTTGGCCCAGGTGGTTTTCAACAAAACAAACTCCAAAGATCGATTTCATTATGCTGAGACAATCGATTTCAAGTTCAGCAGATGTTTATCAGGTGTTCGGAAAGGGTCGATGAATATCTTCAATAACATAATGATTCAGGTTACTTTCGACGAAGTTGGGATCGATCAATGATTTTTATTAGCCTCTCGAACTGTGATATCATACGGGTGTTAATCGTAATTGAAATAACTTAATATTATTTCGGTATGTAGGACCTAATATACTCGGTTCTGAAAGATATGCCAATTATTTGACTGAAAACAAATACGATAACTGATAGAAAAAGCAAATGGGGTCTAATCAAACACGAGAAAGTGTGCGTTTTTTTTATCCATCCATATCATGCCAACACTGTTTTGCCAATTACGCCCAATGAAATCTGTTTCAGCAGATAATCGACGTTTTATATTAGACGTTTACCACTTCGGTGAAATCCACCAGCACGGGTATATATTGTAGCGAGACGGGATAATAGTTTTCAGGCACGCCTGAAGAAAACTGCACAGAAAATTGTGATGCCTTAGAGAACTGGGCAAAACGTGCGCCAACGTTTCTAAAATATTTTAAAAATAACTTTGCGTGAGTACTGATTCACAACGTTTGTGATGTTTTGATATTTTTGGCATTGTGAATTAGCACGTTTCCTTGGATACTTGAATATTCAATATAAATATGTTTTTGAGTTATGTGACAATTTCAAAATATTACATTTATCACTCAAACAAAAATGGTTCTGACATCTTAGAAATAGCGAGGAATAAGGTTTGAAGTAAATATAGGTAATCATAAGATAGTCAAGGAGACTCTAAAAGAAACATTACATGAGTATGCTGATAGCAAATATACTGAAGAGGAAATTGATTCTCATATTAAAAATTCAACATTGCAACTAAAAATTTCTAATTGTCTTTTTCTGGAAACTTTCTTAATGAAGCTAAGAGGTAAAACTATCTCTTTCTCTTCCCTTTAAAAGAAAGATAAGAACAAGAAACTAAAAGACTCGGGAGAAAATATTAGGGTTCTGGAAGATAAAATAAGAGATGATTTCCAAAATATAGATGAAAAAATATTTTCCGATTTATCAACAATGAAAAAACACTTAGAAAAATACCATGAAGAGGAGGTAAAAGGATCCCTAATTAGGAAAAGAATAACCTGGTATGAAGAAGGAGAGAAACCTACAAGTTATTTTTGCCACCTTGAAAATAGACATTATACCACTAAACTAATTAATAGCATTAAAACAGAAAAGGGTGAAATTATTACAGATGGTAAAACAATCTTAGATGAATTAAAGGACTTTTATTCTAAACTATATAAACAGACCTACAATCATAATAATGTTAATAATAACCTGTTAGAAGAAATCAACACACCAATAATTAATGCAAAAGAATATCATCATCTATGAAAAATAATAAAAGTCCAGGAATAGACGGTTACCCTATTGAGTTTTTCAAATTTTTCTGGAATGATTTAGGAGAATGGATATTTAGATTCATACAGGAAACCTTAGATGACAACTCATTATCATGTACAATGAACAGGGGAGTTATCACCTGTCTTCCAAAACCAAACAAAGACAGAAAATTGTTAAAAAACTGGCACCCAATCTCATTACTAAACGCTTCATGTATTGCTAATAGAATTAAAAAACCTTAAATACAATCATACACCATAACCAAACAGGATTTATTCCAGATAGATGTATAAGTGAAAACACTAGGAAGCTCTATGATATCGTCTTTGAAACTAAAAGACTGGCCTACTCCTATTAATAGATTTTGAAAAGTAATGACAAAATTTGGTTTTGGACCGAATATCATTAAATGGGTAGGTATTTTGACTTTTAATACCACTGCATCTGTTATTCAAAATGGACATTATATCATCATTTTTTAGGTTTGAGAGGGGATGTAGACTAGGAGATCCAATTTCACCCTATTTATTTATTATCGCTGTAGAAATTCTAGGTATTATGATAAGAACAAATCCAGATATAAAAGGTATAACAATTAACGATAAGGAAAGTAAACTAGGTCAGTATGCGGACGATGCTCAATTATTTCTAGATGGATCTGAAAAAAGCCTCAATACTTCAATGGATACCCTCAACAAATTCTATCAAATGTCAGGACTTAAAATAAATGTAGAAAAAACAAAAGCAATTTGGATAGGATCATTGTCTGAAAGTAATGTAGTTTTAGCCCAAGACTTTAAACTTGATTGGCATAAGGGAGATTTTGAAATTTTAGGGATAACTTTAAATACATCATTGAACAACCTTTGGGTAATCAATACTAAAAAAAGAATAGAACATATTAATAGACTACTAGCTAATTGGCGTAGAAGAACCTTAACTCTTATTGGAAAAATTACGGTTATCAAAACTCTTGCTATATCAACTCTGGTACACATCTTCTCTGCTCTACCCAATCCACCTAAAGCTCTTATTACCGACCTAAACACATTAATTTTTAGACTTCTTTGGAATAACAAAAACGACAAAATTAAGAGATCAACTATTAGTAGAAATTATGAAGATGGAGGTCTAAGGATGATAGATATTGAATGTTTTATCAATGCTCTCAAACTATCTTCATTACAAAAGTATATAAAAAAGTATGAAGATTCTACAACAATCTTCCCTCTAAAACATCTTTTCAAACTTGGTTCTAATGCTGTAGAATGTTTATCTAAACATGACAACCCTTATTGGAGAGATGTATTGTCTGCTTGGAAGATATTTTACCAAAAAATGAGTTTGTATGAATATGATTTAGACCACATTCTGAATCAACCACTCTGGCTGAATCATTTATTTAAATCATCTTATAAAAGAACTGGTTTAATCAAGGTGTCCAGAGTGTTAGAGACCTTTGCGACAACAACGGTTTTCTTAGTTTTGAAAATTTCAAACAAAAATATGTGATCCAGGGAACTTTTCTAGACTTTCAAAAATTACTGAACAATATTCCAAAGAGTTGGAGATTTCAAATCAGAGACAAAACCCTTGATGTTAATGTAGTTCAGCTGAACAATATATGTAAACACTTCTTTAATAACGTTAAAAAATCAAGGACTTTTTATGATGAACTAATTAGGAAGGATACTGTACCGAAATCATTAGAACACTGGAATATGGTTTTTCCTCACGGTTTGGATTGGAAAGATGTACTTCTATGTTATAGAAAATGCACGCGCGATTGTAAACTTTTAGATTTTCAATATCGATTTATAAACAGAATAATTTACACTAAGAAAGAATTATTCAAGATGAAACTTATCGATGAAGATATTTGTACTTTCTGTAAAACTGCTTCTGAAGATATGTCTCATGTATATTTCGATTGCCAATCTGTTCAACAATTTTGGCCTAAAGTTGAAAACTTCCTAAATAACAACCTGCAAACAAATTTTATCCTTTCGAAACTTAATATCTTTTTTGGTATTTCCACTCAAAACCATGTAACAAATCATATTATTATATTAGCAAAAAGATTCATCTACATATCAAACATAAAACAACAAGATTTATCTTTCGAGCAATTTCTTTCACTACTAAAAGACACAATTTGTTTGGAAAGTTTTATCGCTAAAAAAAATCAATTCAACCAATATGCTCAGAAATGGCAAAACTTACATCTCATTATCTAACGAAACAGTTGAAACATACTACCTGTTAATTAGTAATCATCTATTTCCCTGTAAACAAATATTTATAATCTCCCTCTCAGTTTGAGAAGACGACATATCCTACACAACCTGCCTGTCCTCACCTATGAAAACTATAACTTGTGTTAATACTGTCATATATATACATGTTAATACCTACACTTGTAACAATATACATGAAATGGAATAATAAAAAAATATATAAAAAAAATATTTAAAAAATATAGGTAATCATAGGAATAATTGGTAAATCTGCAACGCGTGATACTTTACATGTGCATGCATGACCACTTTTAAGAACCGAATTGAAACTTACTGATAGAGTGGAACAAACGTTTGCAAGTTGACAGAACATCTCTGTCAATATGAAGGTCAGTTGCATTTTAAAAGGTAACAAATGAGAGATTAAGGCACGACTGTCACAATGTTCCAGCACAGCAATAGGTTTGGCGATATGACATATTTGTTACCTTCACTTGAAATCATTTCACTGATTTGGTTGTTCGTGTATCCAATTTGATCCTGTGCAGTATAGAGAACTACTGCTGCAATCAGTGCGGCGCCTACAAGAGCTGTGACCACTGTCTTTGTCCCGAGAGCCATGGTAACCGAGTGCGCCATCAAACCCTGTCACGACGTTTTACCATTCAGATGCAACACCTGTTTGAGCATGCGTGGACTCATCGATTGGTTGTTTTATCGATAATATTGCAGGACAGTCTCAGCTTTCTGGTAACCGTACTGTACATGTATATGTAGCGTTTGTTTGTTTGTTGTTTAACGCCGCACTCAGAATTATTCCACCTATATGACGGCGGTCTGTAAATAATCGAGTCTGGACCAGCCAATCCAGTTATTGACATCATGAGCATCGATCCACGCAATTGGGATACGATGACATGCATCAACGAGCCTGGTCACCCGAATCCGTTAGCCGGCTCTTACGACAAGCATAGTCGCCTTTTATGGCAAGCATGGGTTGCTGAATTATGTAGTGAACATGGTTTATTTTTAAATAATTATGTAATAACGTCGTCTTCATTATTCCATTTCGATGTGGGATTATTAAGCTTGATGGTTCTGTTATAGTGCAAACCATTTCAATACTTTTACTTAAATAGTGCAAACCTTTTATTTTACATTTCATTTATCTAAATACCTAACTGGTTCAATATGTTTCCAAGTGCACCGAAATTCTAAGCCCTTTGTCTGCTTAATACATTCAGCAAACATTCGGCGTATCCCCTCTTATCATAAGCCCATCCGGGCAGGACCCTTAATCTCCAGCGCTATCTATATATTTTAATTAACACCTCCTAACGTCGCCGGATCTTACGTATATACATACACGTGGGACAATGACCTTGCCACACGTTACGTAATACCTTGCTCTACAAAACCCGACTGACATGGTCAGTCAGGGAGACAGCCACAAGATCGACTCGTGTAAGTGACAGAACGGTTCTTCCAACCGGGAAGATTGGCCACGCGGTCCCGGTGTGCGTTCTGTCATGTTATTATCAACATGTACCTTTTCGAATTATTCCAAACCGTCAACAATAAACATGGCTGCTGTCGTCTAAACTTCACCCTGAGTTTTGTCTTCCGTCATCACCCTGAGCCACCATCCGAGGGCCGAAATTTACGCCCTTGGACAGTTCTGACAAGATTATAACATGGACTGTTTTAAACGGCTGAAATTGTTACCATGAGGGTAATTCTATCGTCGGAAAGATACACACCCTCAGTGCTATTTACTGATAAAATTATTAATTAGTTTTTTGTTTTTCTTAAACGTTTTTATTGTTCCCAGAGTTGTAGATTAATATAGTATTCCGTCAAAGACATATTTCGGATTGCACAGAATGGCACAATACACTCTTTAAAAAATTAAAGGGTTGGAAACTAACATTGTTCTATTTCAAACCAAAACGGTTGCAACACATGTACACAATCAGACTCAAACATATCATATATCAAGCTATGAATCAAATGCTGAGAATAAAGGTGACCATTTTTTGGTAAAGTTATTTTTGTCATCCTTTTCTATAGCAATAAATTTCTGAATTGAATATATGTTTTTAAATAGTTTGAAAGTATATCTAATTTCGGTTTGGTTCCTTTAATTCCACTTACATGAATATTCCCTTTTCCCAATAAAACTATATGATTGATTAAAGTGTTAGAGTAGTTAGAACCAAACCAAATAAGATATTTTGTCAATTATTTTTTTTGTGAGGGATAACTGTTACGCCAAAGTTCGAGATCATTCCAAAATGGTTTAGTTTCATTACATTCCCAAAAGACGTGGCTGACGTCCTCATTGACAGCATTACAAAAGCTACAAACACTGTTGTCCACAAGATTCATTGTTAATAGTTCCTTCTTTGTGTAGATAATTCCATGTAGAAATCCGTATTGAAAATCTAAAAGTTTTACATCCTTCAGTTTATATCTATAAACAGTAAATGTCGTTTTCCAATTAAAATCACAGTGAAAAATTGATTGTCATTTATCACAAACTTTAAGATTATTTACATTTGATATTAATTTATCATAAAAGATTCTAGCGCCTTTTACAGGCTTCATCAGATCACTTAAGCAACTGTTTTTATACAAATTCTGTAAAATTATTTTTCTAGTTTATCTTGATTGTTGTTTTCCATGATTCTGGTATATTGAGGATTACATATCTATAGTCTAATATTGTACCTTTTATCGGATATTTTAGTTTCAGTTCTTCAAATGACATCAGTCCGTTTTCATTGCATATATCTTTAATTGAGTAAATTCCACTATTAGCCCATTGCTTTATGTAGCATGTTGCTTGTTTGAAGTTGTGGTTAAGCCATAATGGTTGGGACAAAAATTCTTCGATATTATCAACGTTAATAATATTATTTTTACAAAAGTTGTTCCAAGCTTTCAATACATCTTTCCAGTATGGGTTTTTAACAAAACATTGCTTGTCAAATTATTAATTAGTTGGTAAGCTTCACTTGGTATGTTAGGAGCAAAATAGGTGTGACTGTAAAGACACATGGTGTAATAACCCACAGTGGTTTATTACATGACAAATTATAAACGTGAAAATGACCACATTTTACAAACGTTATGAAAACGTGTCATGGCTGAAAACAGATGCTGAACCATTGTTGATCTGTCCCTCTTCAGGACTCGTGTGTGTGAATAGGGTACACATATCTATTGTGTGTTTTAGTATTGATACAATTTCTGTTTTTCTTGTATTGATTGGATGGCTTTGGAGACATGGTTTTCAATTGGAATTGGTGTTTTGGGAAAAATTATTGCATAAACGTCTCATATAATCAACACAAGTGCTCTACTTTATGGATGTCATCTTCTTTATTATGAGGAACGATGTGTGTCTCATAATACCGACATTCAAAACTTCTCTTCCTTACGTGTATCACATCGAAATACCATTCAAAGACTTGACGTGCTCTACTTGCAAAACTCCACACCCCGCTCCAAAACTTAGCTTTGTTCCTCAGTATTTCAACTATACTTACATTTCTTGATTTTAAAAAACCGTTATTAATCTTATTCCATTGCTATGTGTTGATGTGAATAAATACTCTACTATTAATCTCTATATTGTAGCGCGGTCTAATGTTGTCCCACCCTACACACACCTCTGCCGTAGATAGTCTCTCCCAAAATGAGTCTACGGATCAGCGACCACACGAATTACGCTGAGTCATAATGATAACCCACTCATACATTCAGGCATCCCGAACTAACACTTCAAAAGGTCACGGGAAATGAACAACGTTCTGTGTGTTTGAATATATACTCAAGTATCAATCTCTATATTGTAGCACGATCTTATGTTGTCCCAACCCAAACAAACCTCTCCCATAGATAGTCTCTCCCCAAAAGATTGTGCGGGTCAGACAAGAATTACGCTGATTCACGATGATAAACCACTCATACATGGCTAAACAATTCAGGCGTCCCGAACTAACACTTCAAAGGGTCACGGGATAGGATCAACGCTCTGTAAAGAAAACGTCCCATTTATCAGGATAACAGATTGTGACTTGTCAAAATAAAAATAAAAGTCATGTCTCCAACTTGACATCCCTTCACCTCGCACTTGTGTCGATTCACAGTTTACAGACAGTGTTTTCATATAACTCCTCTGTGGTGTATGGACGCACGAGTGCCATTAAATTTTGCAAACGGATTAAGTTTTTACACACTGTTTATGGTCTGTGTTTGCTTTCTGCTTGCACGATATGGACATGTAGCAGCCAGGAGGATTGCCATGTTGTCAAAACACAGGCACATACATTTTGTGGCTAATTGTGTGAGTTGCAATATCTGATTCTGTTTGTTTATTATTTTTTTTAACGTCGGACTCAGCTATATATAGGACGGATGCCTTTAAATAATCGAATCTGGATCAGACAATCCAGTGATTGACATCATGAGCTTCTCTCTACGAAATTGGGATAGGATAGGATATTGGGATGTATCAACCAACCAATTCAACCAGTCTGACCACAAGATCCCGTTAGTTGCCTCTCACGACAAGCATAGTCGCCTCTCACGTAAAGCATGGGTTGCTACAGAACAATTCTAACCAGGATCTTCACGGGTAGCTCGTGTTATCTGCCAATAATTATATAACAAATTTCACAATTTATACTATACACCATTACGTCGGATATACACTGAAGCAAAACGTAAGGAACCACCCCTAAAACCCGACTATGGGTTATTTAAATATTAAATTACCGCTTCGTACCTGTGATTCGGGATAATTGATCGTTCCTAATTCGTTATAGCTCTAAATAGTGTTCATTCATGTCGTCTGATTATCGCTTAAAGATCAAAGGCACTGTGAGTACTTTCATCTGTGATACCGGGTCCTCATCCTTTAGATATAATGGTGCAGGGCCAAACTATACCTCATTAAAGAACACATGGGGCTAGAGCAATCTTTATTAGTTAATTACAAAGCACGTGTACCTTTGTCTTATGAAACTTGTGTCCTCTCTATCATGTGCTTTATCCAAAGTCCACCATTCTCACGTTTGTCATTGTTCATGGCGTTACGAATATGGCATTATAAACATAATACTAGACTAACACTTAGTCAATAAAAACATGTCTATAAAATAATTAAAAAATTTTTTTTCGAAAGATCTTTCCTCTTCTGCTGTGAGCAAACTAGACTTGGTTAGTTTGATCTAGACTTGCCTAGGCTCTTAGTTACAGAAAATACCTACAAAAATATTAATTCCACAGTCACGGTGCAGGACTAACACGATACAAGCACATGGTTTACATGTAGGCATTAATCTTTATTTGACTGTCGATGTTATTACACACACTGATATGGAGACGGCTGGAATATTGCTGAGTGCGGTGTTAAACGGCACTCAAACACACAAATAAACAAACATTATTGAATATAGATATGGAAAGTAATAATGCGTTAATGGTAAATCGTAAGTTCGAAATATGTATAATTTCTATTTTCTCAAATCTAACCCCTTAAGTTTTCATGTTGATGATTCCTTTTTTATTTTTTGGTTTTATGTCCATGTTTTCAGGTACAGGTAAGCAACAAATGGTACATTATTGTTACAGTATGCATATTATATTTGACTTAATAGAAACAAATACATTTATTATGCATTCAACATATTGCTGAAATTGTCATCGAAAGCTATACAAGCTAGCTGTGTATATATACAGATACATATCGTTTTCCTAAAAAGGTACATATAAAATGATAACTAGAATGAACATCACAATAAAAAACGCGTATAGGTTTTAGAAACATTATGGGTCGTTAAGACATGTTTATACTTAACTTAGAAATAAGGTAAAATGAGGTAATTGAGCAAATTACTTTATTTAAACAGTAAGTATAGAGATGGCCAGAAGGAAAATAACTTTCTTTTTCTCTACTAGAAAAATAAATAAATTTAGTAAAGTCATAATACCTTATAATATCTCGTTTTATGTGTTCAACATTTGGTGTATTTTTTTTTCTGCTAGATCTATACATAATTTTCTTAACCAATAATATGATTACATAAAAGGATTGTTGTTTTTACCTTTAATGCCTGATTTTGTATGATTCTCTACTATATAGCAAGGTAATTTTACAAATTTGGAATTCGTAAACGTAAAGCGTAAACTCTGATTGAGACCAATCAAATTTCCATTCCATACATTTCAATTTGTACCTTGTTCACGTGTTAGAACCAATCCCAGTGAGTTTGGTTTTGTCATTACCCTTTAAACGCGAGAAACTTGCAAATAACTGCAATGTATGTAAGACTGCATAGAACCATCTACAGTTAGAGTAGTATCGTCAGCCAATTGTGATGGTATATACTCAGTGTTTCCTAAATTAATTCCCTTTATCTTTTTATTATTCCGAATCGTGATTCCTAGGATTTCTACACAAAGCATAAAATGGTACGGGACTATCGGATCTCCTTGACACCGCCCGCGTCCTATTTTAAAGGATGACGTGACAAAATCGTTTACTAATGAAAACTCTGGATTCAATATCATTATTAAGAGTTTCTATCGACTGAGTAATTCTAAGTCCAAAGTTAAAACAAACTTCAGGACATTAGCAACATATTGTCTGTCAACTGAATCAAATATATTCTCAAAATCAATCAAGAGAAGCAGCCTGGGAATTTGAAAAGTTTCAGTATGTTCCATTGGATCATACGTGTATATAAATCTGGTTACTTCTCCAATGTTGATGATTCCTGATAATTTATTCTTTTAAATATTCTCAACTGGTTTTAAAGCAAATCTTTGATAACATAGTTATTGTACTGTGCATTGATGATAAATTTTTATTTCATCTAAATATATGTATTATTGTAAATGTATAATTTTTTTCTCGTCACGATATGGCTGGAAAATTAGCAGTGTGACGTTAACTTTTAAGTCACTAACTCATGTTGATGATTCTTTGAAGAGTTTTTGAAATGTCCGCACCTGGAATATACATGTACGTGGGATATTATTATTCAAAAGCCCATAAGCTTTGGTTTATTGAAGTAGCGTTAATCTCTTGCAGGTGCTTTACCCCATGCCTTGACGTCCTCTATTGTCTGGGGAAGTTCTCGTCCCTCTGCTTCAGGGAGCATATAATTGAGCGCGGCTGTTACCAAACACGCTACCCCGAAAATAATTCCAGGAGCCCAGGGTGCAATAGCTGCCTGAAAAAAGTTTACGGTACAATTAAAAGATTTGAACGATTGTATCAATCGAGGCTTAAGTTGCCAATTTACAAGCACATGTACATGTACAAGCAAATGTAGGTAGAGTCATGACAGCCTGAAAACATACGCTGATCTTACTGCTCTACAGTTACAAGTAACACAACGCAACGGTATGAATATGCCATTGTATTGATAGATGTCATCATAATGACATAACTTGTTTCTCACGATCATAACTTGTAGTGTTATTAATTAGGAAAGTTTCATTAAAGGAAGTCATACGGAAACAGGTGGCAAAGAGAAGGTAAATGTTGATTCTCACCAGTATAGATATGAAAGGTGCGATCATCCCTCCAACCCTCGCAGCTGTAGAACCAGATCCCATACCAGCCGATCTGTCGAATAGTTAGAAATGTAAGTAGATATATACACTTACAATGTATACCTGAGTATCCACATCTTAATGCATGCCTCGGCTACGGCATAAATCCCTTACATTCTCGATGTTCATGACCAAAACATATACTTCGTACGAAGAGAAACTGTGCTTTTATGCGATATGTTCAAATCCGATCTGTCATAGCGTTTCATCAACGTCATATACCCGGTGCTGTTGTGCAGCAGGACAATGTACATCGACCCAATGCAGCAGTCGTATAGCAGTTTCGTCAACAAACCAACATACACATGCTTCCCCTCCGGCTGCTGCCCCTAATGTCTCTCCCATCGAAACTTTTGTTTGTTTGGTTGTTTGTTGATTGATATCAGGAACATCGATCCACGCAATTAGGATTCGATGACATGTACCAACCAAGTCATCGAGCCTGACCACCCGATCCCGTTAGTCGCCTCTTACGACAAACATAGTTTTTTGCAGCAAGCATGGGTTGCTGAAGACCTATTCCATCCCGGATCTTCAGGGGTCAAAGCATCTGCCCAGGGAGCAAAAGGTCGGGGTTCGATCCCTGGTCGAGTCATACCAAAATACTGTAAAAGGTACCTGGAGAAAACAAGAACTGGCCGACTTGGAGTCAGTATGTTGTGTCTGATACGGATGGGCGATCACTATAAAGATTGTCCGAACTAGTACAAGCAGACACAGACACACGCACGCACACGCTGACACACACACACACACACACACACACACACACACACACACACACACACACACACACACACTAATTCTATTCCGTCGGTAACATCCTCATTATGTTCAGATATTGTATAATGCACGTCGGTATGGAAGTGCGATAATCTTTGAACGCGACGTTACAGCCCACATCATCTCACCAAACCTCAACATGTATGGGGTGAAATAGAGCGACCATCCCCATGATAACGTTCGAGATTTGGCAGATGCACTCACAAGGATAAGGAATGCCATTCCATAAGACTTCCTTACGAATCAAGCGTGGTCCTTCCGACGCAGATGCACTGCAGTGATCCATGCTCAGAGTGAACACACTCAATACTAACTTTGTGAATTCGTGCATTCATCCCCTGTGATTTCGTAAGGACATGACAGGTATGTCAGTGTCAGGTTCATGTCAGAAATTGTTACATCGGGTAAATAATTAAACGATCATGATCTACAATGTACTTGTCACTTTTCGTTTGGTTGACTCAACATTTGTGTTAATGTACTGCACACCTATACAGTTTCTTTTTGTGGGTTGTATATAATATAATATATTATATTTATTGTCGAGTTATATTTATTTAAAAAAAAGATTTGCAAGGAGAAAATTCAAAACAGAACTTAGGAATACCTTTGACCATTGACCATTACGTAATAACCTCTCACGTGATGAGAACAAGCATCTAGCAATGAGAAGCCGCAATGATGAAAGGAAGCACTGGTTCCTCTTGACATTATTTGCATGTTCATGTATTTATACTGTATGCTTGGCAACATAACCAATAAACGCGAAAAGTATACACAGCGCAAATAAACCGATAACATTTACACTGCACCCTGGACATAATACATGTTTCCTGATGCATTTAACCAAGGGAAAAGGTAGCTGTGTCTTGTGTAACTAACCTGAGATTTGTCGGGAAGATCTCGGGCGCATACACAAACATTGCATTGAAACAGGCACTGTTACCGATCTTCCCTATGAAAGCCAAGACTGTTGCTGCCGTTGACGCTGCTTGTCCGACTGAAGGTCAAAACATTAAACAATTAACCGAAACATGTTCTATGTGTAGGGGAACAGATTAATCTGCATCAACTTTCCTCCACTTTGAGCTCACACGCCATGATAGAACCGAAATAATGTCCGAAGCGGTGTTTTACATAACCTTCTCACTTCATTTGTAAGTTGTGTTTGTTTGCCTGTTGTGTAACGCCTCACATACATCAACCAATGTCACCGAGCCTACAACCCGATCCCGTTAGTCGCCTCTGACAAACATAATCGCCTCTTACGGCAAGCATAGGTTGGCGAAGACCTATTCTAACCCGGATCTTCAGGGGAGCTAAGTAGGTAAGTAAAGTAAAGTGCCAATAAATATATAACCAATCTCATGGCTGTGTTAAATTAACAAAAGGTTAATATTCTTTCCACCATTATATCGGATAGATACTTAAGAAAAACGTAAGGGATCATGAGAATACTTTCATATGTGTATGAAATTGTGTGCTGTCTTCACTACAAAAGAATATGCTCAAAATATTAATGATTTCAACTCATTTTGTTCAGTATGTTCACATCTACATCAAGTACGCGTAAAGCATTTAAATTGAATATAATATTCAATTTAATATCTTCGGACATAGCCTATTAATAATAATGTTGACTACGCTTGACTAAGTTTTCGAAAGAATATTTACAACCAGTGCAGCCCAGTTTGTGGTTTACATCGAAGGCTATTGCTGCATTTTCTCGATTTTTTCCTAGAATGTTTTGTTTGGTTGTTGTTTAACGCCGCACTCAGCAATATGCCAGCTATATGTAAATAATCGAGTCTGGAACCGACAATCAAGTGATTGACATCATGAGCATTGATACTCATAATTAGGATACGACGACATCCATCAACCAAGTCAGCGAGCCTGACCACCCGATCCCGCTAGTCGCCTCTTACGCCAAGCATAGTCGCCTTTCATGACTTAGATTTTGTCTTGCATCAATCAGCATTGCAAATAATCAACAAAATCTCACCCACAAATGTTCTGATTGCTGTTGCCGAAAGAAGACATACACCGGCCAGTACATGGAAAAACATGAAAAACACTCTCCTTCCCCACCTACAACATAGAAACAGTAGATACAACTGTTTGATATAAACGGTTTTTTCCAAAGAAGAAACTGATTTGATGCAAGTGACTCTGTCTGCAAGCAATCACATAACCTCCTTGCAATTGCATTATTGTTAAACATGTTTTGTTTGTTTGTCGTTTAACGCCGCACTCAGCAATATTCCGGCTTTATGACGGCGGTCTGTTCAATAATCGAGTCTGGACCAGACACTTCAATGATTGACGCCATGAGCATCGATGCACGCGATTGAGATGTTCAACATGTATTTAATTTAGGCATGGTGGGGTATACAGTACACAACTTTTCTTTTTTGAGGAAATTGAAAACATGATGCACATAAAACATACCTTTTCCCGACAAACAAGTTAAGTGGTCCTGATGGTATTTCAGCCAGCGAGTTGAGGAAAAAGTTCAGATAGTGATCATCAGCAAGGGACGAAGAGGTAAGATAGAGGCTGAAGTACGTCAAGCTGTCAATCAACCTGCAATGTTAAAGCTTCAATAATAAGAACCTTTGGTTCTCTTTGGTTATTGGTTAAAAAGGAGTCTCAGGTTGCAGGAATTGACAAACGAATTCTCCTGCTACGATATGACCTCAATAACTGCATTCGTATATTTTAGGGAAACATGCATCTCTGACCACTAGCCCTATCTACTTCATAAACTACGATAACAGCTTTGTAAAATTAATGTTATTGATATGTATTAATCTTATTGATATTACTAATATTATTGATAATATGTAAAATGTGCACATTCGAGTTTTAGTGACTGAGTGAGTTTAAAATGGCTTTAAACAGTATTTTGCAAATAACATGTCAGCTTAATGTGGGATAAAAGACTTATGTATTGCAGGTCATAAAATTTTACAACTTTGGTGAAACTATGGTGCCGAAAAAAACCCAAGGATAAATGCAGATCTTGAATCCTCGGATTCTGGCCCGACTAAGATCCCCACAGCTAATTTAGGTGCATCAAATTATTGGACCACCTGAAAGGGGTTACTACCATTGACTGACCTGGCTATTTATTAACCTGTTGCAATAGTGAAATAGTGTTTTCTTCCACCAAGTATTTGTATACTCACCAGGAGAACCACACGACAGCACATATCTTCAACATAAACTTGGTCCGCACCAAGTCAAGGCAGCTGTATTTCACTACTTCTGTATGTTTCTCTGGTGTTTCCGCATATTTACTCTTCGTGCTGCTCAGTTCAACAGGTGCTGTTTCAGTTCCAATACCGGGCAATGGTACATTTGACACCTCAACTTTGTTCATCTTCGCCGCCCTCTTGAATATCGCAAAGGCTCCTTTGGCCCTTTTGTTGGTGATCAACCATCTCAGGGACTCTCCCAAAAAGCTAAAAAAGTCAAAACGTGAAAATATCTAACCATTCCCTTTCCTGTAAGTGGTTATTAAATTTGCATTGATGTAACTTCAGAATACTTTTTAAGTATATACTTATTACTGGACAAAATCCATACATCAGAAATTGATAATTATCCTATCTGGTATTGTTGATAACTCAATAACGTGTGGACGAATAGGATTTATCAAATAGTTTCAAAACGAGAAACTAATTAATAATGCAAAATAAATCTTACCATTGTCTTATGTTTTAGTGGCTGTTTCTCAAACTTAAGTAAAAGCGACAAACCCCTTTTCACCATTATCAGAAATCTCTACTTAAAGCAGAGTCTGACTATACCATAAGCATATGTTTATGAGTTACTATCAAATAGGTAGTGTATTTTGCCCCATCGTTGGGACCCGTTACAAACACATGAAAAAGAATGATATGAATATGGATATGAAGCAAGATGAACTCACAAGATGTGTAGAAGTACAGTGATAGACACAGACACAAAACACAGTTGCATGGTTCTCCAGTCCGCATCACGTAACAAGTAGGCCGTCCCTGTGAGGAGTACCGTGCTCATACTCCAAGATAAGGCGTTGAACATAGCCACTTCTAACCGCCTGCTCCTCGGGAACGCTTCCATTAGCATAGTGTAAGTTGTCACAACGATGCCCTGGAACAATGAAAACAAATCCTCATTGAACGGTGCCGGGGGGTGCGACTTTACATGATGCTTACTTTGATACCCTATACGATTTTAACCTTTGGTCACGTGCTTTTAACTCGAACTTGAATACGTATTATTGCTATTATTGTAACCAAGTTGAATAGTGTTCAACCAACGTATGATTAAAACAACAGTAAGTTTATTTTCAAACATGATACTAACTAAAATACATGCATGCAAACACTTACAATGATAGGAAACAAGCAAATTGGTATCTCTACGCCTATTTACGAAATTAACAATATACCCCAGATTCTTACTGTTTTATAAAGAATTAAACAAAAGGGAAGTTACTCTAACCCTATGCCCTCACCTAATTATTACTCAGGCTCGCCCGAAAATGCCCATTGACAATAATTTCACAGTATTCACAGTAAAATTACAAATACTAGTCACTACAATGATGTGATTAAACAACATTACAGTATAAGGAAGTTAACAGGACGAGACGCAGTAGTAACACTATCCCGTTTCAAACAAACATATAAATCATGAGTCAGAATCGTACAGAATCGAAAATGGAAAGGGTTTTGCCGTTTGTATTTATTGAGTTCTTATAGTTGTACGCATTATTCTTATGAAATAAATAAAAGACTTTCAATAAATAATAAGTGCTATTGTCAGGCGCTAGTGTACTTTGACTTGATGTTTTATACTGTTGGTTGGTGGGTGCACTCAGCAATATTCCAGCTATATGATGGCGGTCTGTAAATAATCGAGTCTGGACCAGACAATACAGTTATTGACATCAAGAACATCGATCCACGCAATTGAGATCGATGACATGCATCAACCAAGTCAGCGAGCCTGAACACCCGATCCCGTTAGTCGCCTCTTACGACAAGCATAGTCACCTTTTACGGCAAGCATGGGTTGCTGAAGACCTTTTCTTCCCCGGATCTTCACGGGACCACGACTCATGTGAAGCAGAGATGTAATGAATAAAAGCATAAAAGCAACTTATGTACAACCATTATGTATTTCAATGCAAAGACTCTGCAATGACCAAATTTGCATTTGTCTTCCGTTCATATGATATTCAGTAGTTTAATGTACGCCTTCATCATCGCGCCATTTCCTGCAGTGCCCTCTAGACATATCACATCGGCCATACCAATCGAGGTCATATTTTACTTACAGTAAACTGCAAACTATATTTATGTCAATAGTGTACGTTTACCTGTTGGAAAATTCCATTCACCAATCTCAGAGCAGAAAAAGCTGCGATATTCGGGGCGAACGCTAAAGCAAGCCCCGCGCCAGCGGTCAACACGTGTGACATTACAAGGAAAGGTCTCCTCCCGAATTTGTCCGACATCAGCGAGACCGTGGCTGCGCCAATCCCCTGCCCTACGATGAAGAGAGACTGGGGGAGGCGGGCGAAGAAGACATTCCCGCACACGAGATCCCACTAGAAGTTAAGAAAAATTATATGAGCTTATTTGTATTGACGCTAAAAATGTTTATTGCTGTATTGTCCAGAAATCCAGTATTTATGCACAGCGTATAATCCTATTTGTTTCTGTTGTAGTCGATCTAGCGATATCTATTCTATGGGTAAACGTCTGAGACCTGCATCACTTTGGACTCTCCTCCCACCTTAAGCTGACACGCCGTGATATAGCTGGAATACTGTTAAAAGCGACGTTAAACCCAACTCACTCACTCACTATTCTATGACGCCTTCTGAAAATACCTCTTACCTCCGACACTATTGAATAATCATTCTTGACACCATGCGTCCAGGCATTGCATGTGTGTGTTGTGGTGACGTTGGTGGTGCTGTTTAGTACTGACACGTCACAGGTGCCGTAGTTTGTGTCCGTGCTGTTGCCATACAGTGGAGTCACTTCACACTGTTCTTTTGCATCCTGGGCTATTGCATAACACATGACAATATACCGTTTCTTTAAACTGATTGAAACTAATTTTTATGTATTTAACCTATTTTGTGATAAGGGTAAAAGTTATTTTCGCAAAGTGCTTCCGATTCGTTAATATATATGTTATCTGGCATCGTATGTATGGTCTCAAATGTTGATACCGTTATATTAATGAACAATGAGCTAAACTTACCTATGAACACGAAGTTGAGAAGATGGAAACAAATTGACAGATTTCCAACAGCTAGCAGGACAGCTTGAAACAGCTGATAACGTCCCAGGCTGCCCAGTAGTTGTAGAACGTTGTCAATAGTCCGTGGGGGTTCCACTTTGGTGTCTTCCATGTCGAAACCTTAGATATAAAGATGCAAGATGGTGTTTTCATGCCCAAACAACTGCGACAAGGGTGAGTCACATAAAAAATGATAAAAACATGGTTCTTTCAGTATTACCCTGAGCAACATCTCCAGCCCCAATCCTTCACCTTCCCAGTGACAAGACAAACCGACTGGCATGGCACATAAATGTAGGTTAAACTATCTATGTTAGGAAAGAGGTCGTGGAGTTACACCCACGTTGTCTTACTAAATTCTTGATGCTTCATACATTTTAGACCGCCTCCGTGGTTTCGTGGTAGGGCGTTCGCCCGAAGAGCGGAAGGTACGGGGTTCGATCCCCGACCTCGTCATACTAGAAGGCGTTAAAAGATGGTACTAATGGTTACCCTGTCTTGCGCGCGGCATTAAAGAGGTAAAATCAAGGACTGGTCGACTCGGAGTCAGTGTACTGTGTCCGATGGGGGTATTCATGTTAAACTGCGGCATTGTATCACAGTGGGCTTGCACTAAAAAAAATCGGCCTGACTAGTACAAGCAGCAACACACACACACACACACACACACACACACACACACACACACACAGACACACACACACACACACACACACACACACACACACACACACACACACACATAGAGACACACACATAGAGAGAGAGAGAGACACACACACACACACATAGAGACACACACACACACACACAAAGAGACACACACACGTGCATGCACGTCGCAATAAAAGTGCAATAATCTTGAACGCGACGTGAACCCCATTTCATCTCACCACCTCATACATTGTAAAATGGTTTCTTTCTTACCTGTGGGATTCGTTTATCAGCTGCATTAATAACCGCTGCTTGGATACAAATTGTGTTTCCTCGTCATATTATCTGCCCGAGGGCATTTTCATTGCTCACGTTTGGACGTTCCCTGCATAAATGTGTTTAACTTCGACTCCTGTTATAAATCATTCGTGATAAGACAGCCTTGAGGGGTGATTCAGTAACTGTCAGGCCTCGGTTCTGGGAATTAGCCATTGGGAGCTAGCCTTGAAACAAGAGAGGAGAGAGCTGTGAGGTCCTTAGGGTTTATTCAAGCAAGTGTCATATCATTCAAGTTACATCAATTAATATATAATAGTGACATACAATGATAATAATGATAATAATATGCTAACACAGTGTCCATCTCATAAAGGCATAATAATAAAAGCAATGTAATTAATATTGGAGTATGTACAGTAACATTATACAACAGATGCGGTATTTACTAGTATAATAACGGTAATGCCAAATAACATTTCTTAAAAGCTAAATTGAGTAGACGTAACATTTTAATAGAGCATGTACGGTAGACTGCACAAACTGCTTAGATGAGGAACATGACATTTACTTATGAAAAGACGGTAAACATTAATATTTGTAGTTTCAGTAATAATTATCACAACATAATAATTTCGGCAAATACGGAAAGTAAATACTTGATCCAAATAAAGGTACGAATGTACGCGGTAGAAGATATAGCTCGGTTTTAGTTGTGTAATTATTAGTTTTAGTAGTGATTACTTTGGTGACTACGGTAATGAATCACGGCGGCTGTGTTGCTATTGACTACGCGCATTTCCTAAATATATACGGAGCTAGACGATAACAGCTAATGGAGTGAATACGGTAATTGTATACTTGAACGGTGCGCGTTTGAATGTACGTTATTATGAAGTATAAAAGATGACTTTAACAGTATTTAAATGACTACGATAATGAAATTGTGGTATAGGCTGTGTTGCAGCGTATGCAACTATATGAGGGACGGGACTCTTTACAATATATTCAAATACTTACTTGATGAAGATAAAACCTAAGAAATATGGAATGCGTTGTTATAGCCTATTCTGTAAGCGCACACGGAAGGTAAAGCTGCACATATAACCTTTGATCGGTGGACTGTCGGAAAATATGGAATAACCGACCTACGTATAGAATAAATTTTTGCTTGAAACAATTGCGTTAACTTTAGGAACAGTTTTGTGACTAAGCTACATGTACGCTACGCTACTGCACGGAAATACAAACTGCATATGCATCTGGCATTTTGAACAGATGATGTTAGACATGGAAGGGGAATATAATCATTGATGTCGAAATATAGGAGAGAACTATTGGTGCCGAATATTAATGACACATAAACTGGAGGAGCCCACGACGCATTATACTTCAAACAACACTGGAAAGTGCCTGAGTATTAAACGGTAAATAATATATAATGAACATTCATTTAGAACTTGTACACAGTAGATTGAGAGTAACAATATGGCAGTACTGATTCAACTTAACTATAACATTTTCTACACAATAATAACAATGAAATAAGAAGTTTAGTCATAACATCGGAATATTTAAATGTTTCTTACCTTGAAACAAGAGAGAAGAGAGCTGTGAGGTCCTTAGGGTTTATTCAAGCAAGTGTGCTGAGGACCAACACCCAAGGAGTTATATACCCCCACAGCTCTACTCGTATCACATTAACAATTACTTTTAGTTGTAATTTCGGTCTCTGTTATCTGCCCTGGGCTGTCAAAGTTGACTACACAAAGCCAGGTGGTAATAGAATGGTATCAGTATTGCCTAAGAAGAGTTTATTTTAATTACAGTTTATGTCCCTCCTCTTCAACCTTCACTTTGAAGGAGACAAACATTCAACAAGCATCACTGACACAAATTCTCTTCGCAGTTTTGAATTCTGTGGGAACTTCCTTGTTCTGTCATATAAGTGTGTCATCCGCTATCATATTAGGCAAAGCAATATTACCTCTGAAAATAAGGTACATCGTAAATGTCGCCATTTTTTTACGCTTTCCGAAATCACAATTAACGGCGTTATTTACAGTATGTTTTGAAATCTTATTTTCGGATATTCACTCGGAGAAATTAATTTCAAAAATAGCATATTAGTGATCACGGATATCTGTATTTTATCAAATAACCAATGATCATTCCAAAACGGCGCTGATAACCCTAGAATTTGGAATGATTGGAAAATACGCAAACACGAACGCCGAAGTGAGTTCCCGCCATATTTGGATGGCGTTTACAAAATCGCATTTCGCGTATGCCGGTTATGAGACGCCTATTACATCACGTATATTGTTTGCTGTGCTGACGTCACAGGGGGCACGGGTTGCCAAGTCGTCTAAGGCGCCGCGATTCGCTGTGTAGAGTTGCGTCCCTTGGGCTCGCCAGAAACCTATGATTTTGGGTTCGAATTTGGGTTCGCCCCGATTATGTTCCTAGGTTTGTCAGCACCATACCCGTGCCCGTACCTCTTTCACGGAAGTGGTAAAGGTCCGAGACCTGCATCACTTCGGGCGTTCCTCCCACATTAAGCTGACACGCCGTAATATGACTGGAATACTGTTTAAAACGGCGTTAAACCCAACTCACTCACTCACTTACGTCACAACAAGACTAACGAAGGTTTTGAGGTTACTCGTGGTTTAATGCCATGCTGGGCACTCCGGTGTATTCCGTGCTAAATATAGATTTGCGTAATCATGGTAATGTTGGTTTTTTGTTTAACGCTGCACTCAGCAATATTCCAGCTATATGACGGCGGTCTGTAAATAATCGAGTCCGGACCAGACAATACAGTGATTAATATCATGAGCATCGATCCACGGAATTGGGATCGATGACATGCATCAACCAAGTCATCGAGCCTGACATCCGATCCCGTTAGTCGCCTTTTACGACAAGCATGGGTTGCTGAAGACCTATTCTACCCCGGATCTTCACGGGTCCATGGTAATGTACATGTACCAAAATATTCCATTCTTTTAAAAAAAAATTAACTTGTTGGAGAAATACTATTAATACTGAAAGAAATCCAATTATCACGCTCCTCCTGTTGTGTGGCTAAATATGCTCATCATGTCCCACATGTCTGTATTGTGTCCTTGATTTCTCCTGACATTCCAGGCCAGAATATTATATCTCTAGCCAGACGAACGCATGCTTCTTCGCCTAGGTGACTGGTATGAGCTTTTGTCGATCATTTGAGCCCCAATGACGGACGGGATAACCGCCGTCATCCCTTTGTCTAGGACGCCCCCTTGAACTGTTAATTCATCGCGAACTAGCCATCCCGTATGCAGTTTGGGACACCATCTCTTAACTCTCGCCAGCCTGCTATGACTGTATTCAAAATCGTCTTGTTAGTTCGGGTCTGAACTTGTGCATCTCTTGATCAGTGCATGTGTGCCTTCTTAGAGACGCATGTACTCTCCCTGATTAAATTAGGAGAGATACAATATGGAATAGCCCGACATCCCCAGGCTTTGCCTAAACCTCGACAGGGCCTGACATCACTCACTTCACACTTCACTCACATCAGAGCCCCTTTCTCACGGTTGTTAAATACAATCGCTAAAAACATAGAAAGATGTTAGACACTTTCTACCATCAAATGGCCTGTCTTTATTTGCATATATCACTGATACACCCTATCCTTCCATCGTTTGTACCTTATAATCAAATGTCTGCAGCGACCAGAACTGGGATAAACAGTGGATAGTTTCGTAAAGCTTTCGGTTAACTGTAAAACGTTTGGCGATATATACTAGTATGCGGAATATGATTTAGCTTATACTATTGTGGGGAACCATACTGAATATGATCCTTTATATATTTACATGTTCCATTTCTTATGTATAACCCACATTAAATTCTCCATTATAAATTGGAAACAGCTTGAAGGTTTAATATTAAATTTGTGCTTGTCAAATATTCTGAACCGCAAAAGAAACGTCACCCCAAGTAACATTGCATGAAAAGTTGTCTTTTAAATATCTGGGTATTTTTTTGTCAAATCTCTAATTTAACATTACCTTGTCCGGAAAAATGAAATGTGATGATAAAATACAAATTGGACAATAAAACCGATCGCCCAAACGCATAACGGCAACGGCCATGGTAACCCGATGCACGTAAGTTCCGTGCAAATTGAAATGCACATACGTTCCCAAATTTCTTGCCCTATAAAAATCCACCCAGATCGGATAACATTCGTTACTGAATTGCTACCACATGCCAAGTTTGACAAGAAATCAGCGACACCAAACCCTTGGACGATTGCAAGCTGGACAAACCGTCCAGCAAGTAGCCAATGCATTTCAAGTCCACGTAAAGACCATATACAGGCTCTAGCTACGGTACCAGACCACCAACACTACAGATGACCGACCACGTAGTGGAAGACCAAGGGTCATCACCCGACGTCAGCATCGTCGGATTGTAATACAGCATCTTCACGATCGCTTTGTTACTGCTGCGGAAACTGCTCGACAGACCATGGGGAGACACCAGCGACACATTAGTGCGGACACCGTGCGTCGACGATTGACGAGCAGACATCACCACTATCACAGGCCACATCGAGGACCTATTCTGACACCACGTCATCGCCGGGACCGTCTTCAGCGGGCAACACAGCACCAGCATTAGCGCCACCAGCAGTGGAGAAGAGTCCTCTTCTCAGATAAGAGCTGTTACTGTATCTCAACAGAAGATGGCAGAGAGAGAGTCTGTCGACGTCGTGGGGAACGTTATTCGGATGCTTATGTTGTTGAGGGAGACTCGTGTGGTGTTCCAAGCATCATGGTGTGGGGTGGAATTTGTCTTGCACAGAGGGTCGGCCCTGTGGTCTTCAAGAACATCGGTCCAGGGAGACGCAATGGTGTCACAGCATCTCGGTACATTAATCAAGTCTTGAGACCACAAGCCATACTTCATTTGGCACGTCGCCGAAACCACGAGTTTCAGCATGATAACGCCCGTGCCCACACTGCGAGAGCAACAAGAGACTTCCTCCAGCAGAATGGCATCAGAACCATTCAGTGGCCTGCCCTCAGTCCCGATTTAAATCCCATTGAGCACCTGTGGGACGAGATTCAAAGACGGCGGAATGACGTCCGACCAAGGCCGACAACTGCAGCTGAACTGCGTCAGGCGTTCCTCAGAGTGTGGGCTCAAGTGCCTATGGCCTTCATCAACTGCCTCATCCATTCCATGTATCGACGTTGCAAGGCAATCATCAATGCACATGGCGGACACACGAGATATTGACTTGTGATGCCATTTTGTCAGAGACTAGTGTTGTGTTTCACTTTAAGAACATTTGACACATTAATTTCAACCTTGAGGATCAGTTTTGCCTATTTTTATCTATTTAATGTGTCTCAAAGTATGTTTACAGTGTTTGGACAAATAAGGCTTCTCATATATCTATCCATGGTGACGTTTCTTTTGCGGTTCAGTATACTAGTATTTAAAAGCAATTGCGTCCGTCGTCACATTCATGCGCAAATGTTACGGTGTCTGTAAGATATTCTTTTTCATAAATGTTATATTGAGACGTATACGTAATATAATCCAATGCTTTTTTAAAGGGAATTTCTGGAATCAGGTATGTGTTTCTACATCACATTGTGGTCACAAAAGTATCATAGAATACTCCATTTTACAATCGTAAAAACAGTAATTGGAGAGGTTTCTGGAATATTTCTGATTGTGGCCGTTGAATATTGGGATTCCAGATATTTTTTTTCTCAGCCACAGCTACAAAATCATATATTTGTTTTATTTAAAACTAAGAGCAGAAAAAGAGAAAAAAAGACCTTGCAGCAATGTATTTTTTTGTGGTAGGCATAATAGTAATAATTTATTAATTTTCATGGACAATAATGGTTTTGGGATAAACACATACATATTATTGAGTGCTGCGTTAAACAACAACAAACAAACACACTGGTAACCGATTCTTACCCGGGGCCGCAATCCGATAAAGGGAATATGACCCGCACGCTCGTTTTTGCTGTCAACTGGTATTGGAGTAAATGTTGGTCTACATCGGCAGAGAGCCCGCCTTGTAACTTCTATAAATCCACATCGGGCTGCTGTTGTTTATACACCCGATAGTTCAGTTTTATGAAGGCGGCCTATAAATCTGGCCCTGGCAAGATGGTGATTGACAATAATAAGCAGGACGTCTGAGTACGTTGAACCTGAACACCTGATCCATGAAATCACCTACAAAAACAAGTATCTGTTGCTTGGGATCACTTCTAAACCGCACCAAATACCTCCGTGGTCTAGTCGATAGACCGTCTGCAGAGGGAGTAAGTGGGTGAATATGTTTTTAAGCCTCTTTTAGCAACATTCCACCAATATCACGTCTCGGGACACCAGAAATGGGCTAGGCTTACCTATCGCCCCATGGAGTGCGGAAGGTCAAAACAACGTTAACAAATAGTACTCTGCCTGACGATTGGCATGAAGTGGATAAAAGAAGACTGTAGATGGTATATATTCTATTTTACGAAACTCGTGTTAGAATTCATGTATTCCCCTCAATCTCGCTCGGTAAATAATAATTCTGACACCCGTTTCGAAAAATCAGTATGACACATGTGCTCATATAATAATTGCTATAAAAGTATCAATCATGACTCCTCTCAATATTTGATAAAAAGTATGTAGCCCTAATCACTATCATCAGCTAAAACTAATAATAAATATTCCACACTTAATAGACTTTAAAGGTGGCATGCCACTTCTACACGTCTTAAATATCTGCTTCTAAAAGCATCTAATAAGAAAATCTTAAGATTCCAGTAAATTGTAGATTTTAAAGGCGTTATCCCACATATGGCCGAGGGGACATGAGTAATAATATAGCAAAAATATCTTAAAATAAGCAGTATTCATCCATGTATTCATCATCTGTAATCTGCAAATGTACAATATATTCAGTGTGCCCTCTATTAGTTTGCAGGTGTAGGACTGTAGTCTACAGGCGTGGGATGTGCTCAGTAGTCTGCAGGCGAAGGGTGTAAAGGGTGTGCCCACTGTAGTCTGCAAGTGTATGATATATAGAGGGTGTCCTCGGTGGTCTGCAGGTGAAGGATGTCCCCTGTAGTCTGCAGGTGTAGGAAGTATAGAATGAGACCTATGTAGTCTGCAGTTGTATAATTGCTGTGTAGTATGCAAGTGAAGCTTTATAGGTTGTGTCCTCTGAAGCCTGAATGTGATTTGTGTATAGAATGTGCCATCTGTAGTCTGCAGGTTTAGGATGTAAAAGGGTGTGCTTTCTGTTGTCTGAAGGTATAGGATATGCACTGTAGTCTGCAGGTGTAGGATCTATAGGGTGTACCCTCTGTAGTCTGCGGGCGTAGGGTGTATAGATTGTGCCTTCTGCAGTCTGCAGGTGTAGAATATATAGAGTGTGTTCTCTGTAGACTGCAGGTGAATGATGTACGATTATAGGATGTGCCCTCTGTAGTCTGCAGGTGTGGGGTGTGCTCTGTAGTCTGCAAGTGTTGGAAGTATAGCGTGTGCCCTTTGTAGTCTACTTCTACTACAAAGAAGGGCATGTTCATTGCAGCCGGCCCCTACAGCAGTTCATTCACCACTGTCCTTATTGTGTGAATGTGAATGGGACACGCAGTCCGCAGTAGATGTGGTACTATTAATTTACATTGAATCTAAATCATATAAGATCTTTGTTACATTTGTCATGCAGTGACTCAGTTTTGACATTATAGATTTGACCTATAAAGGAATGAAACAGACATTGGGATGGTAAAGTCAGTAGCTTGTAGGAACAAAAGAAAATGTGATAACATCATTATTAGCATGTCCTTTCTACAATGAGGCACATTGTCGTGTACGTTTTTTTGCACCTTTTCAAATTCACCGAACTAGATTACAAATATCTAGACAAAAAATGTTCAGACATGGAGTCACATCTTGTGTTTTTGATGCTTGGTTCAGTTTTGAGGCAGAGGAGCTGAGGAGCAGGAAAACTTGTACATTTCACACATTGTATGTATGGAAACTGTAAAAGGAGGAGTGGTGGACAACGTTCCTTGTGTTAGTTTGGTTTAAGTGACACAGGTGCCATATTGTTATAATGATATCAAGTATCAGGTGAATAAATAGGCATATCTTGAGTAGAATTGCCACTTCTTCATTAAACACCTTATAATGACCTTGTTTTGTAATTGTAAAGCAAACATAGAGAGCAATTTTCACTTTTGACAGCATTTGTTAATGCATAATGGTTTTTTGTTTCACTGCAGCATCTTTAAACATGTATGTATACTAATTGTTGAACATAATGTTGATCCTGATGATGTCATAACATGTATCTAATGTATCATGCAATGTGTCCTGTTACCGGGTAGAGAATGAAATATCACATGTTCACATAATTCTTTACTGACCTCTATGCACTGATGGTATGACCTCACCCAGAAGGGACATAACACGTTTAAAATCTATACTATTATCTACAATTAATTAATTAATTAATTAATTAATTAATTAATTAATAAATAAACTAAATAATGGAATCTTAAGCTTTTCTTTTCACTGTTTATAGTAAATCACATTTCAAACTTGTGAGCAGAATCTGAATGCATTGGGTCAATATCCTTAATTTCAAGAGATCTTTTACTGTATTATTACTTATGACCCCTCGCTCAGAAGTGGTATAACGCTTTTAAAATCTGCAATTAATGGAATCCTAAGATTTTATTATTGGCTGCTGAAAGTAACAGATATTTCAAACTTGTGAATTCATTTGGTCAATATTCCTAATTTTAAGAGATGTTTTACTATGTTATTACTCATGTCCCCAAGGACAGAAATGGGATAACGCCTTTAAAATCCACAAATTAATAGAATTACATTTCTATCGGCTAATGATAGTAAATCACATTTCAAAATTGTTATCAGAATCTAAATGCAATGATTTAATATTGCTGGTTTTAAGAGATTCTTTACTATACTGAACATAAAAAATCCTGTCACATTGAATAAGATTTAATGCAAAAATATGTTTTTTACCAAATCTGAAACAATCTCGGTTTGCAACAGATAAAAGACTCCTGTAAGTGTTCAAATGGTTTTATTTGCCATACTGAGTACAGAAAATGCCTGATTTCATAAAACAAAACATGAACATGCCAAAATGTCAATTTACAAATCAATAGCGTGTGTGTCTACCTCTGGTTGCGATGCAAGCAACACATCTTCGTCTCATGGAATGGTCCAGGCGTCGCACAAAGTCGTGTGGGATATCTGTCCATATTTGCTGGAGCATGTTTCGAAGTTCCTGGAGTGCTGTGGAACACGTGGTTGACGTCGAGGGCGCCGATCCATCTCATCCAACATCTGCTCGATTGGTGAGTGATCAGGGGAGCGAGCCGGCCAGGTGATGACATTCACGTTGTTTTGTTGAAGAAAATCCTGAACAAGCCGAGCAATAATGCCTTGGTCATGAAGACGCAAAAACGGTAGAACAACAGGGCCGATGATCTCGTCGCGGTAGCGCTGTCCATTGAGATTTCCCTCTGTCACTATCAAACGGGTCCTCTGTCTTGCTGTAATCCCACCCCATACCATAACGCTGCCGCCCCCGAACCGATCTTCTTCCATGACACAATGATTGACGTAACGTTCACCTCGACGTCGGTACACTCGAATCCTTCCATCGCTGTGGCTGAGGTGAAAACGAGACTCGTCAGTGAATAGAACTTGTCACCACTGCATGGCCGTCCAGCGTAGACGCTGTCTGCACCACTGTAGACGTGTTTGACGGTGGTTTCCCGTCAAAATGGGACGTCTAGCGGGTCTTCTGGTGACAATCCCTGCACATCTGAGGCGACGATGTACGTTTTGTGAAGATATTCGTCGAAGGCCAGGGATGCTTCTTGCAGTCACTGTTGCTGGCTGGAATCGATTTCGTAGGTGTGTTGTTCGAATCCAGTTGTCTTGTCGTTTATTGGTTACGCGTGGCCTGCCACTCCGAGGATGGTCTCTGACTGCATTCGTCTGTTGCCAACGTTGCCATAAACACCAAATGGTGTTTCTGTGGACGTTAAATTGTCTTGCAACATCACGTTGACTCGATCCTGCTTCAAGCATACCAATGGCTCGCAGACGCTCATTTTCGGACAGGCGTGGTATTTCGTAATGTTAAATATTTTCGTAATTTTGTTGTTTTTTCTCAGTGGTTGTTGCCAGCACGATGCTAAACAATGCATATGGAATCCCGTTAACGCACATGTTTTTTATACCCATTCTTGGGTAGTGAAATGCATGGGGCTTGCATAAAAGTCAACGTTTGCATGGAATGCATCCTTTTCTGTAGCAGTTGCGTTTTTGTGACTTGATTCCATACATGTACTACAATATTGAAAACCAAACATTTCTTGTTTGAAAAATACACTAAAATACAGGAACTTTTGTTGTTGAGTATATATTACTCGTATCCCCTTGGTCAGAAGTGGTAAAATAGGTCTTCAGCAACCCATGCTTGGCGTAAAAGGCGACAATACTTGTCGTTAAGAGGCGCGATCGGGTGGTCGGGCTTGCTGACTTAGTTGACGCGTGTCATCGATCCCAAACGCGTGGATCGATGCTCATGATGTCAATAACTGGATTGTCTGGTCCAGTCTCTATTATTTACAGACCGTCGTCATCTAACTGGAAGAGTGCGGCGTAAAACGGCGAACAAACAAACAACAAGAAGCGGTATAAATGTAATACTTTCAAGAATGAATGGAATCTTGGGCGTTTTGTTTGCTGATAATTGTCATTCTCTTTTCAAACCTGTGAGAAACTTGTACTTTGATAAGTAGTTTTGTATATGAAACTGCATAGTTTAAAAAAAACTTCGCCCCCTGTAACAATTATTGATCATTAAGGATCGATTGCCTGGACCAAAGCACAGAAAAATCGTGAAAGTTAAAGGTATAATCACTTACCTTTACAGTCCAAACTTTAAAACCAATATCCTGTCTTAGCACCAGCACTGCTACTTGGCCTTCTACTGTAAGGACCCGACGACCACCTTGAAGATTTGATGGGAGGACAACTCTCGCTATTGCTTTGATTTGTCTTTCAGTCGACATGCGTGTCTCACGCCCGGTGTTGACACCACCATTATTTGCGTTGACAAAGGAGGGGAAACCCTTTGAATGTTGAAAGTTTACACATGCTAATGTTGCAACCATGAGATGGTAGTTTTACGGTCATTATCCACAGGTTACAGGGTGTGAGTTAGATATCTGTTCATTCCAAAGCTCACTCCACTCTGTAATAACAATTACACAATATACATAACAGAACATAACACCTGGTGGAATTAACAAGAATTATTAGTCAGCATATTGGCCAGATTAAACAAATAGAAAATAAACTCATGCATATTGTGTTTTTACTCACATGCAATGATTCATTTTTGACTTTAATTTACAATGTATATAACAACTAAACTGTATAATAACTTACCTTTGGGTTGGACAATACTACAACCGGTGTGCAGACCTCATGCAGTGATAGTGTGGTGCAACTAATTACTAACATGGCGGATGAGATGTATATGTGGAACAGGACCAATCAACTGAGAAGCTAGGGCTGGGCTGTTGTTCAATCACCAAAGACAATGATAAAAAAAATAGATCAAACCAAATTGACATAATACCCTTAAACCTAACATGAACCAGCTCTGTGACACAGAACTGTGCAGTAAACACAAGAAACAAAAGGCAGACAAATAATTCTAACTTTTATTTAAATATATATCAACATGTCGTCATCTGCCAGATCACTTTAACCTGAAACAAGATTAGAATGATTAGTCATACATTTACCTACACAATATAAAATCATCCCAGTTACACTGACACCATGCAAAAGATTCATAATTGCGGATTTAAAATAAAACCTTGACAGTTAAAATTCAATCTTTCGATTATTTGGTTCGAACACTCACTATATACCTGTTGTGCTGTGACAACCGTCGCTGAATATCTCACATCACAACAGCTCTGACTGTACTACCATCGTACGACAATTTCGAAGGACGAATTACATGCCAAGGCAATATTCTTGCCTTAACTGAACCAACCATCACTAGACAATGCAATTAATGTTCGTTTGTAGCAAAAGACATTTATCCTAATTGCTTGGCATAACACAATAAACAATGTTTCAATCACAACATCACATCACATCACCTACCGAAACTAGCCATTAGAACGAATAAATTTGGTTCCTGTTCAGGACACCGAACCCATGTTAATTCGAATACCTGGGTAAGTACTGGGCACGGAGGTAAAGTAATCGAGATTAGTTGAGGGTAAAAGTATGATCAAGCAGTGACAGAACTTATTCAGTAGGTGTGCAACAAAATACAGAACACTTTGGGAGAAAGTAGAATAAGCCCCCAGCACGAGAGGGAGGCTTTCCAGATTGGTCTGGATTAGTAACATGGCCCGATTGGGTATCTTCATACACTGACGGCCTAGGACATTGCCGATTTCTAAAGTCGCCGATTTGTCTTTTCAAGTGTCGATTTATCTGGGCTATTGCCGAGTGCAGCGTGAAAAGAACAGGTTACAGTTTATTCCTATTCACCATTGCGCGATAGTGTTATTGCATGTACCAGTGATTTGTAATGCTTCAAGTTGACCCCTTCAGGTACATTAGAGACCAGCCCGGGCAGCTGGTACCAATGGTATAATAATAGAGCTGTTACGAGTGGACCCATTACATGTTATGTTACTAAAAATTGTGTATATAAGTTTTACATCTTTTCTGCAAAAATGTTGATTGGAATTGAACAAATGAAAGTATGAAATCTCAGCAGTACGGAAATTAAAAAAGATTAATGATTTATGGAGTTTTTAAAATTATTTTTAACTATTTTTTAGATATTAGCCTTATATGTTGTCTGCGTGCAAGGGGTCAATGTGTATAGTGGGGAGAATTTAGATTTTGCCTTCGTGTTAATATAACTGCGACAGTAGTAATCCACCTGTATACTTAGCAGTTCCGGAGCCTTGCGCTTTCTTAATATTTCTTTTGACTAAAATCGCGCATGTACATAACGGAAAATTTGAACTCAACATTAAACAATCCGCATGCGTGGAACGGTTGAAGTCAGCATTTCCTCTAAGCACTACGAGTACCGCGTCAAACTCCGGCCTGTTATATAACACGCGAGAGTCGACAAATGAAAGCTGTGGAATGGAGATACCGTTAGACGCTGTTGCCCGATTGACAATGTCAATCAAGAAAAGGAAGGCGCTTGTTAGTATCGTTCTCTCGCAGTAAATTACGATGTCAAATAACGACGTTATTTGGACGGAAAACCAATGGTTGGAATGCGTCCATATACGGAAAAACGACATTTTCGTATTTGCAGTATCTGTAGCAGGGATGACAGCTTCATTGAGGTAGACTGGTCCATTGAAAGACAAAGCGTAGTGAATGCAATGAAGTTTGGCAGAATGATCTGGGTCAGACTTTCCGCCATAAATGCGGTGTACGAAGCAGCCTTACATATAAACTTCTCAAATACGGCAGTAAGACCACGTTATAGTCACCTGGACAATCTATTCAATACCGATATTTCAACAGAAGGGAAAAGGACAGAGTAGACGAAAGGTAGAGGGAAATCATACTGGTACGTGTCGCGGCTGCACATCATGATCCAGGTGTTTGTGTACATGTAAACTTAGAATGTTTGAATAAATCTCGACACCTTGTACACATGCCTGTTTCATTTTAATGGACTGCCAAAGTGTTTATGAATGTCTTAATTATCAAATTTACCCATCGAAACTCTTCTGAAATACGGATTACGAAGAGTGGCTGAAATTAATGTTCTGAGCCTAACTACGAAGGATGTATGGTGCAACAGTTTGCATGTGTTAAATATATTACTTCCCATGCTTACAGACAGCATGTGAACCAAATCCACAACAAGACAGCATATTTCTGCAGGCATTAAAATGAATGGGCACTCTCTTGATCTCTGTTGATGAAATTGGACAAAGTTTGCTGCATGCATCTTCCCGGGGCAAGGGCGTTAACGGACTAAAAATCCAGTTTCCACCCTTGTCGAACTAGGCAGGAATTCCAGAGTTACATTATGGCTGGACTCACGAGTTTATGCATAGCCCAACCGAAAAAGCGTAACGAACTCAACACCCGGTTCGAAAAGAACATGGATTTCAATGTGCAGATTTCGGTCGACTGAAGGATTTACAACGCATGTATACCGCAAACTGGATGTCGACAAATATTTTGCAAATGTTTTCATGTTTTTAATCAAGGTGCTCAAGTGATCTGATGCATTTCACGAGGTAAGCCCCGTTTTAGAACAATATAGATCTTGATTATCGACGAGATCGTCTTGACTGGGCGCCGCCATTTTGTTTGAAGCAATTGCAGGTCATATGTGACGTGGAATCTGGTTGGTCAGTTGGAGGAAATGATATAAATTGTAATAACCACTGGTTGCGCTACGACCGAGCCTGGAAATTCCGGCCTAGTTCGACAAGGTTGGAAACCGGACTTTTATTGTCAGTTAACGCCCTTGCCTCGGGAAGATGGGCTGCATGTAGTCCTGTACCATGAATGTGGAATATATTTATTTGATAAAAAAACAAACAACATATATGTATACAAAAGCGAGTCTAGCCAGTTCTAGCTAGCTCTATCCCACATATCAGCATCGTGAAAGTTATTTAATATTAGAGTCGAGAAGGGTGTTGTTTAATATAAGATTTTATAGATTTCATGTTAGTCCAGGCTGCATGATGCATCTCCAACTGAATGGGCCAACTCTAACAGCTATGTATGCGGATATAGCGTCAACTGTAGGGGATGATGCTCCTTTCTTCGACACTGTCAAGAGGTGGGCAGTGGTGTTGAAGAGGGGAAGGGAGATCATAGAAGATTACCCACGATCAAGAAGACCTTAAACTGCCACCACTAAGGGAAATGTTGTTAAAATACATATGATTATGGATGATCGACAACTCACTCACCACACGTCACACAACCAATACAGTAGGCATCTCCTATGGGAGATTTGAGAATATTCAGAGGAATGAACTGGGTATAACAAATGTTTCAGCGTTCTGTCTGTCTCTACTTAGTTGGACAAAACTCAGAATCCTTCATTGACATCTTCGGAAATACTTGTTGAATGGGTATTTGCCAGTGAAGATAGTGACTGGTAACACTGAATTAACATCGTTCATATGACATCATTATCAATGCAATTATATAATAACTTTTGAATACTTTAAACACACAATTCCTATCTTGTCCATTACGTGGTGACGTCAGAAACCTATTTACACTTGGTTTATTCTAAATAAGCATTATTGTCACCAATAACATGTTTTCGAAGTTTAATGTATGCATGATATTTTTTTCTATTTAAGGAAATAAAATTGTGGCTTACATGTTCTGTTCTGTTCTGTAGGTTGAAAATTCGTGTAATCCTCCTTGTATCTTCCCCACGGTATCGTAAAGGCGAGCAATATCGCTTATTTATAACGGTAGTGTGAAAAACCAATAGACAAACATTTAGTCTATGTTATCTCATATCACACAATACCCTTCTCGACTCTAAAAATCAAAAGAATAACAAATTTCCGATGCTGCTAGAGCTGTCTAGACTTGTTTTTGTATACGTTTTTAGATTTTAATTTTTTTTGATAAAATAAATATATTCAACAGTCGTGGTGAAGGACTAAAGGACCAACTACAGTGGCAAATGTGTGTATGCACGTGTTTTGACACTGTATGCAAAAATCGTTTCGTTTGGATCTGGAGTATCAGGTGTAGGCATGTTGTGATAGCGTCAGGTTTCCACATTTACAAACACATAAAGCCATTTATATACTAATGTTGTACAGCCATTGTCCTACACAACAGTAAACTGTTTACTGCTGAAGCATCATGTTTCCATCCACAGTTATCTGTTACCTTTGGGTATTAGCCGAGTACTTTAATCCGTATACCGAGTATGGTGATTGAATGTTCATGCCCCTGTGTCCAAACCAGCTTATACATATTTCTTGCATACTTGACTGCCTGGAATCACAGGGACGGTGGGATAGCCCGGTTAAAGCGTTCGCTCGTCATGCAGAAGACATAGATACAATGTGTGAAGCCCATTTGTGATGTCCACTGCCGTGATATTGCTGGAATATTGCTTAAAGCGGTGTAAAATCATACTCACTCACTCCTGGCATCACAATTTCATTGGCAACGACTAGACACCACAATGAATGAGTTAGCGTGTGGTCGTACATGTGTTGTGGTCATACGTGACCAACTGACATACATGGTGAGGACAAAACAGATAGTGACAATTACTTGAAACAGGAATAAAATCACTGAAGACATCACCCTTGCATTACGATAATTCGAAATCTTATATGGATATTGAGAATGACCTCTCACACACACTATGTTGGCATATCAAGAGTATTACTTCAGAATACAAACATTTCAGAACAGAAACCCGCTAACACGTTTTAGAATGTAAACAGGATTTAAAGTCGCTCGTTTGAATACCAGGTTGTGAACATTACACATGTGCTCCGCGGCAGCCTGACAGCTCAACTGAAGGTAGTGGTGCTGACCTATGAAAATGTCCCCAAGGGAGTACAGGGCTTGGCTTATAGCGGTAACGCTGAATACCAATTTGTGAACATTGTTATCAGTATCAGTAACTGACTGTGATAACATACTTTAGTCCTCGCCACTTGAAATAGAAATATCGCATAAAGTCTTGATCACGTGGTCACTGCAAGCAGTTATGTTAAGCAGTACGTGCATCTCCAACTGGGACAACTGTGGGAAACAAAGCAGGCAAGACGATTTGGGTCACTCACTCACTCACTTTAAGAAACGCACAAACATCATTGATTCAATGCTTCAACACCAAGGCCTCTGCAGGGAAAATATGAAACTTTACCACAGATGGATAGTTTGTAACTTTACCATTGTCATTGCACATATGAGTAAATCACACAAATATAGCATGACTGAAAGTTTGAGGAACACGTCTCATCAATATTACAAGATTTGCAAATATGATCTTACTACATTTGTAATGGAAAAGAGATTGTTGGTGAAGTAAAGGAAATTAACCTATTATCGCATAGAGACGCAAAGAATACACACCACAAATACAGAATGCCTTCCGTTTGGTAAGGTGGCATTGGGCATCGAGTGTTTCGGGTCCTAACATTTCATTCGGAAATGATCTCACTGATAACAATGATGGGGGACCGCAAACATGCTGTTGCTTTAATATCTATATATATCTACGCACAAAACAGCGATCACCCTGATGCCTAGAGCCTTGCAGGACGAGCGTTGTCACCGTATGTACTTCTATCTTTCCTTCTTTTTATATAAACATGCGACGTAACACATGCTTAAATGAAGAAAATGAGAAGAGGCAGTCTGTGAAAAGTAACGAAAGTCGCCGTCGTTTTTGTTCAGTTTCCAATAACAAAACACGTGTGAAAACGCATTAGTGTTCAACACTGACACAATGGCAAATGATAACTTGGAACAAAGATGAAAACAGAAATGCCGTGATAATGCAAAACTAACTCTTACATGGTTTCGCCATTCGCTTGGTAAGCATGGACAGTTCACATTCAGTCTCCTGTCCGTGGTCAGTGTGTCATGTTACCCGGGCCAGTCGTTGCGTCATTAAGGTCAGCCAGATGAGCATCGGCCTTTCCAAGCAGGGTTACGAACTGGGTTATATTCAAATAATCTTCAGAATCACAATAGTAAAAGGGGAACCGTCTCGCTTTTAGTGATGATACTTCTTTTACTTAAAATTGGAGCGCTATTTGCGAAACAGGTTAACAGATGGGCGATGGACTGAACATGGTAATACTTGACTTGGTTATTCACGGATGACTAGAAAACGGCTGCCCATGCCTCCTTTCTGCAGGATACCAAAGCTCCTTAAAAAATCCGTACAGACAGAGATACATTGCAAATGTACTACCAAATTCCTGTCTTAAAGCTTAACCATAACCTTTCATAAAATCAAGCTAAGGAAGGACCTTCTTTATGTAGTCATGGGACATTAATAGCATGTGAACTTTCAAGAACTCTTTTGTCAGTCTTACAAATGAAACAGGTTCAGTTTCAACTTTGTAAACCACTATCCAACACAACAGGTAACTTAAGGTCAATCTTCATACCTTGATCCAGGAGGCATGTGTCTCTAAACATAATTCCCTTTCACTGATTTACCCACATGAACTAGCAATAAAAGAGACAAGTGAATCTACCTTATATTTGTCATATTTAGATCTATGCATAACGAATCGGGGTGGTAAAAAGCTATCCATAAGGCAGTATGACAAGCGGGATGACTTCAACTTTCCAATACTCAACTTTCCCTTTTTGTTGAGTGGTATGTCAGCAGCTTAAGACATTGGTGTCAACATTTCACAACATGCGAGGTACAATCGAGCATGTTCTTGCCACAAACTTCAAAGAGCGCCATACGACTCTTACAAAAAAGTTGTTTGATCAGGGTTACATCATTAAACGTGTGGAGGATATTCTCCAATTTGACAAAAATAATGTCCGCTGCGATTGCCTTTTGTGACTTCACCACCATTTTATCACACAGGTTGTTCAGATGAACGCCTGACTTACCTTTCAAAGGTGCTTAATACGGATGCCACCTCTGGGGCGGTCACGCTCACCTGTTCTCATAAACTTGGAAACATTTCTATTTAATAGTGATTAATAAACACGCGCTTATGGTTTAGTCGGATTGGTCCAATGACTTGACTTTCAGCAGAGAGTTCTTGTGAATATAAAAAGAGTTTTGTCGTTCATGTTACCTAATATGGCTAACACAAATCTTCTTTCCTCTTGTTACAACCGAAGGAATGATGCACCATTCACCATTCTTACGTTAGTCCCTGACCAATATGATGTTATAAACGTGAACATGTAGGTCGGTTCAGGTATGCATCTTTATTTGACTGTCGATGTCTTTACACATTTAATATTAACAATGAAAATGGCAAAAAAATGCATAACATAATAACTTCGAAGTACGTATCATGCCTATTTTCTCGCATCTAAGTCTAAAGATTTTTCATATTATAATCTTTGAAGAGCGTTGAATTAATATTTAATTTTCTTAATTTTATCTTTGTCAACATTATAATTGTATGAGCACTGATTGTTCAACATAGTGTGTTGCCTATATCTAGTAAGTGTATGGGTGAGGAAGAGTCCGAGTGAGCATTGTTTTTAATCGTATGTCTTCCCATCAATTTCATCCGAAATAATTTTAGGTCCTTTTGATTACTTTTGTCAACAATCTTCGCGTCTAGATGACCTGTTTATTTGTTATCAGTTCGATGTCTTTTCCAAGAGCAGGAATATAACATCTTTCCTACTAGTGACGTAGAAATGACGGTTTTACTTCAATACCTGTGGGTTGGTTTAGGTATACATGTCTGTTTGACTGTCTTTACACACATTTTACTGAATATGGATATGGAAAACAATAATTGCATAACATAACCGTAAGCTCGAATTAAGTAGCATGCCTATTTTCTGAGGACTGTTCATGTTGACGATCCTTTGAAAGAGTTTTTGAGTTGTCCGAACCTGTGATATATCTTGATCTAATTATTGTTCGAAGGGGTACAGCTTGGTTTCATTGGGGCAGTGTTAACCTCTTGCAGGCGCTTTATCCCATGCCTTGACGTCCTCTATTGTCTGCGGCAGTTCTCGCCCCTCTGGTTCAGGGAGAAAATAATTGAGCGCGGCTGTTATCAAACAGGCTACCCCGAATATAGTTCCTGGAGCCCATGGTGCAACGGCTGCCTGAAATAACACAATGGAGGGTTATTTTCATATTTATCATGCTTCATGCAGGATGATATGACACTGTTCTATGACCACGGTAATGTTTGCTGCTGATTTCGGAAAGGCAATTTTATTAATGGTTTCTGATATACACATTTGGATTATGTAAGAAACATTGAGGTTACATTGTGTACGTAATTATAAAGTAACTTACAAGAATGGATATAAAAGGCGCGATCATCCCTCCAACCCTAGCAGCCGTGGAACCAGCACCCATACCGGCCGATCTGCCAACCAGATTAGTAACATATGTTAACATGATGCAGTGCATATTTCACAAATAAATTATGAATGTAGGGATAGGTTATATAACGAAAGGTCTGTGAGCTATACAGGAAATTGTAATGAAGTATATTTCGATATTCGTATGATACAAGACAAGTACATGTTTGAAAGAAATGTCTAAATTTATGAAAGCGCTTATGGCAAATATGGCTGCAGGTGTCGAAAACAAAATTTTGCTTTTATGTGTTTTGACGAATCCTTATATTTATTTCAACTGGGAAACGCTTAGAAAGGAAATAATAAGCCAGTTCGAGATTTAGAAAAATAACAACGTGGTATCGACAGCAGAAGCCATGACATTCCTGATCAAATGACGCCATGTCGATAATGACAGTGGTTTAATGCCGCTTTGGCAGGTGTAAGGAGAGGGAATGAGAAGTCACGTTGTTGCCTGCTCTCAAAACCTGGGTAAAAAGCGAATATAGCCGGAGTGATTCAGATGGATATTTCATTTATTGGCGTTTTTTTAAATACCATACTTCTTGCAACTACTTAAAAGGTTGTGAAATGTTGTTTTTATGGTCAGATGGAATTGCAAATGTCCGTTTGGTTGAAGGATAAATCACATCAGTCGTATGTCCTGCTATCAATCTTCACTGAAATTAAGGATAGTGTTGGTATCCCATTCCCTTAGGACGACAATATCAATGTTCTACCTGGTAGAAGGGTTTGTAATAAAAAGGGTATGTAAAACATTTACATAAATTTTATTGATTCCTGATGTGTAAATTACCTGAGATTTGTCGGATAGATCTCGGGCGCATACACAAACATAGCATTGAAACAGGCACTGTTACCAATTTTCCCCACGAAGGCCAAGGCTGTGGCCGTTACTGATGCTGCTTGTCCAACTGAAAGTTATCAAGTGTTTTGTTTTCATTATTACTTAATTAAGCTGAGCCATGCTCATAAATAAAATACAAAGTCTTTTACAAATACAATCAACAAAACACTTTCAATAACCCTACAAATCCGACGATATCAAATGCAAGACTATCATGCTATACAAACACACAGATCGATACGTGAAATATTTTAAATCATGACCTTTACTCAGGAGAATCACATTGTGATAATTGAGCTCTTCTTAATGCACATTGGAAAACTTTTAGTTCTTTGAGATGATAGTGCGGGCAATTATTTGCGATTATTTGTCAATTCTTGGGCAATACTTACAGTGAGAAGGAATACACCCCAACACTGTACATTGCTTCGTCAACAAACTCACCCACTAATGCCCGAACTGTTGTAGCCAGAAGAAGACATACACCGGCAAGTACGTGGAAGAACATGAAGAAAAATCTCCTTCCCCACCTATAAAGTAACAACAATGGGAATTCATTGTTCAGAAACGTGTTATGTGTTACCATTAAGATTTAAGATTGCACTTGATCAATATGTTTCATGATATTATCAAAGAGACAACTCTTTAGATAGTTGTAGGTCCATCCTCTATTATCCAATATATTATATCTCAATATTAGCATAATATATATTCCGGACCCAAAAGCAACCTTAATTTAGTTTTGGAAGCTACTTCACCATCTCCATGTTTCTAGTCACCAGCTTAGCACCGAATGTCTCCCTGTAGGGGACTTGAAATCATCAACCAATTAAACAGACTCTGTGAACAAGAACACGATATCGGTTTATATCATAAGAAACGGCCTCGTACGAACGACGCATTAAAATGTTTTAAATAAATAACTATGTAATTCAAGGCGTTTTTTGTGTGTAACCATGCAAATGTGTTTACCGGACCACAGTTTTCTTACTGGCTGAAAAAAGGGTGGGTAGGGCTTGTGCATTATTGCGCTGAACGATGTCATAGATTTGGTATCGTTCTGGACGGGATTTGTTTGCGTTGATGCTTAAATGAGCAGTCCGTGATTTTTTATTGTTCACCTATATACACGTAACATAAGGGAAGGAAGACTTTATGTGACGAGGAGTTACCAGTTGGGTCGGATACTACCGATGATGCCGAGTGTATCAATCACAAAAGAACAGTGTAGTATCGTGACCCCAAATAAGGGTATGGCAGTGAATTGGTATTTGTTATCCGACATATTAGTGATGTGATATACTGAATAATCGAAGATGGTGTTTGATCAACATATTGTAAATCACAACACTATGATACAGGTGCATCAATAGCAGCACCTTTAAAATACAGTATCACAACTTCTCGTGAGGACGATCTCTGCCGTAGGTCACATGGCTCAAGATAAGCAACCAGTTTTTGTTTGAATCCGTCGGACGCTTACCCGCGACCGTTGGATTGTTAGCCCGACAGCTAACCGACTGAGCTACGTCCACACTGTTAAACTTAGTGCAAATTTACCTAGTCATGCCTATTACGTTACGGAACTGAACGAAAAGGGTCGAAAAGGTGACGGACACTTACGAAGGTAACGGGTAGGCATGGTGTCTCGTGACTTTAGTCTACGGACACTTACGAATGATCCCGATGCCATTTGGCACACTCGTCCCATTCCGTAATGTACAAGATACCGAGTGGAGAGGAATGAGCCGATATGACGCGAACTGAAAACTAATATCCAGGCGTCAGACGTCAGACGTCGAACTCGCGAGTACGCATGAATGATATGGTATTTAATAATTCGTCGGGTGATATTTGTGACAGAAAAGTGTGGTAGGGAACACTGTAAGGATGATGTGGATAACAGTAAGGAACGAGGGAGGAATAAGCATGACTAGTGACGACGCAACGGTGAGTTCGCTTTTGAATCAGTACTGAAAAAATGTAGCCGGTGAAAGTGGCTTGTGTGAATGTTCCAGGACAGTTTCCAATTGCCTAAATATTCGACACAAAACCATTTCATCCTTTTTACTCGACGTTTTTGTGTGAAGAATATTAGGAGCCGTTATATAATATCTATAATAGCCACTGAACGAGTACCTAACCATAATGATCGTAAAGGGGTGATTGATCGTAAAGGGGATCCAAGGGCTAAGGATAGACTTCGGGTAATCTAATAGCCTCTAAACGGGTACCTAACCCTAATGATCGTAAAGGGGTGATTTATTGTAAAGGGGGATCCAAGGGCTAAGGATAGAGCTCGGGGTAACCTACCCTAACACTGGCGACATTTGGATGTGTTCAGCGCCAATATAATATCCCTAATAAACTGCATTCTTGCGCATAATAATGAAAATTAATGAACCGAAAAAATAATATATTTATATTAGTTCCCATTTATAACCATTTTATCCACTTGAATTACGAGAAAGACGAAATAAAAAATAAATAAAAAATAAAAGTGCTTTCGTAAACTAGCGCTTGCTCTAAAATGCGCTGCCGCAGGCTATAATTGGTAAACAAATACTCAAAACTCTCAACATCGAAGGGCGTATTCAATGTCATTGCGTGTAGTGATGATAGCTCACTGGGAGGAGCTTATGCACACTCGATGACCCCTGACGTCACAGGGCATTGTTTCGCAGGTGTGACTGGCAACAAAATACTACAAATTACGTCATAGGGTGTGATCACGTGTTTGAAAAGTTTGTGGTACTGTATTCTAAAGGTAGGCCCATTCTATCTTACTACTTACTATTCCATTGTCACACTTTGGCCCTCTCTGACAAACGAGTACCTTTACACCTGGACATTGCGTTATGTTGCCAGCCTTTATGAATAACGTTCTACATGTATTGTCCATATATTATAAAAATAGCATGTGTCTGTGTATTGTTTTTGTAATATTGAAATACAAACACAGATATGTCGCTCTTAGATTGTTTCTAGATTGTAAACAAACGAAGGCCGAAGTGATGTTGTAGAAACATTGTTTCTACCGTGACGAAATAAGTACATCCTAAGTTAACATAACTTGATAGAGGACCTGTCGGAAGGGAATAAAATCGGAATTTCATTTAATATGAGAAAAGGTTAAACTATTTGTGTGTCAATTTGCTATTTAAAACATTATTGAATTAAACTTCGAATGTGATTCTTGATCAGCATTACATACCTTCTTCCGACAAACCAGTTGAGGGGACCTGCTGGTATTTCAGCCAGTGAGTTGAGGAAGAAGTTCAGATATGGGTCTTCACTCAGGGAGGCAGATGTCAGATAGAGGCTGAAGTACGTCAAGCTGTCAACCAACCTGCAACATTGTCACATTGTATCCACATACATTGTCTTTTTAATATACAGAGTAAACTAAAATGTTTCAAGCCATTTCACTTATATTCACCTTATATGGCATATTGTTATTCAGATTCTTTGAGACGAAGTGACTGGTCAAATTCAATCAGGATTATTGCATGTTAGGTCCTCAGCCCAAAAGAAAAGAAAATAAGTTGTACACATACTGTGTTTTTAATGTAGATTTAACTGCTTTTAATTAAATTTGGAACGAAACGCTCATCGTGAGGTTTCAAAAGCTAAATTTAGCTGTACATTGAACACACAGTATGTATATCTCAATTCTACAAAGACAAGAGAGAATTTGAACCCTACGACAGAGTTTTGAGTCGGTTGTCTGAATTAAGGAAACCCTGATAATATAAACAAAATATGGCGCAGTATTTGCAAAAATATAGTTTTTGACACCTTTATACGTCACATATAGAAAATGCATTGAAAGTGTGCAGCACATCTGCTTTATAAACCACAATAGAGTGGGACCCTGCAGAAAACTAAGCAAGCCTTGAAATGTTTTCTCCTAAACCACGTCATTGTTATGATGTCATCCGCTCGAATAATACACCCTATCGTGCTCTTTGTATCAACACATACTTGAAGTATCGCAGTAACCGCATACCTGCATTTTATAATCTGTAATTATACATATATTTATTCTAAAATGCCTACCGAAAATGGGTGAAAAAGAAGTACTTGTCGGTAAATATTAGCTTTCCTAATAGTGCGGGTGTCAAATCGACTGTTTCAATCTGAGGTGGTTATAACGATATGATACCTCTGATAGGCGAATCAGAATCGTGTATATTCCAGATTCATAGTAGAATACCAATTAGCACACAGTGTTAATTAACACGCTTGTGTCATTGGTTACACATTAGAGGGATATTGACGGACATCATGAGACGCATTAGCGGTATAATTTAGTGATAAGGATCCTCAGTTTGGTTAAGATTTAGCGTATTGGTATACGACTGTGACAATGATGCATATTCAAACGCAAATGAAAATATATTGACAATTTGAGTGGGCTATTTTTTACAATCGAAACATAATTATACATAATCCATGAGACAAAAGTACTTACTCTGGCGTAAAGTTTCGAATAATGATTCAAATATTAGGATAGTTTTTATTATGCCACTACATGCATGTATAAAGTACAATGGAGACTTATGTAACAAACAAATTTGTACTAAATCATGCCACTCGAGATTGCAGGTCATTAACGACAATATGATGCCATCGACAACCATACATTGATTATGCGGTTCCTTTGCAACAATATGTACCTATGTCTCAGGATCCACATTTAAGGGGGCTAAGTGTCAGCTTGGCTTATGCAAATCAAATTGTGTGTCCTATATCTTCCTCTTCCAGTGAAAGAATGAATGGCTACCCACAATGATGGGTTAATCATATATTGTCCTAACTGTTTATCACGTTGGAACCCTGACAACGCCCTTCCCTATAGTTTTAATCCCAACATACAGCTGCATGTCTGCATGCTCACCAGGAGAACCACACGACAGCACATATCTTCAACATAAACTTGGTCCGCACCAAGTCAAGGCAGCTGTATTGCACGTGTTCTGTGTTTTCTGATGGCGTTTCCACATATTTTCCTTTGGTGCTGCTCAGTTCAACAGATTCTTTCTTCGTGTCGATACCGGGAAGTTGAATGTTTGTAACGTCAACGCTGTTCATCTTCGCTGCCCTCTTGAACAACGCTATGGCTCTTTTGGCCTTCTTGTTCGTGATCAACCATCTCAGGGACTCCCCCAAAAAGCTATGGAAATAGAAACATCGTTTGTCTATTGTCTGACATTTATGATTCATATAAGTAAAGTCTGCGTGTCCTTGTCAGACGCTGACTTCTGCATTATCTTGCTTTTTGCCTGTGCTAAAGAGTTAATCACCCTGAGTACATCAATGATGCATTGTGACGTCATTGCCATTGAAGACGTTATCATTGTCTATTTTATTCATGGCACAGCATGGTGAACTTTAGGAATGAGGTGTTATATTGTCGTTAATGGTGTTGCTGCACAATACATAGCGCACAGGATCGTGTGACTTCACAAAATCTCTCCACTGATAGAAGAAGACTCTAACTTTAGCACGTATTGAAAGCTGAGACTTGTTCTGGTAACACTCAAAATAAGCGGGTGTAGACATACATACATATACATTTAAAAACAATTTGGTTATGCAGTAACCAAAAGATTGTATTTGAAAATGCTCTGATCTGTGTAGGTTTGCAAAGGTTGATTGACTGGTACAATGGTCATGGGTCGTGTTAACATCAAGTAGCTGGGGTATGCAACAGATGGCGGGGCAAATTCTTATCACTGGTTTCGCGAAAACAGACAGGACGTGCATGAAGTTAAACAAGAAATATATTGACATTTTACTTGTATTTTCAATACCAACATTACATGTGTTTGCCTCGTTTTTTTACACCACAATATCTTCATTTGCAGTTCTGATAGTTACTGAATCATTTACAGATTCTCTGTTTTCAAACTGTTCGCTAATTATATCAGGATCACAGTCACAATTGGCCAAAAGAGCTCTAATGGCTTCCTGTTCATGTTTTTCTGTTATATATATATATTGTTACAATTTTCTCCATGCCTCCATGCTGGTATGTCAGTTGCGGGAATGAGACAAAGTGTTCTTTGTGAATCGAGGGTAAAGCTAAGCCGTCTAAATGCATAAGCCCTGTCCACAATATGGTCAGACCTTCCTATGGATGTTGGATCAGACCCCGCAGGGAGACAATAATTGACAGGGACAACTGTTGATTTCAGTAATAAGTGAATAAGAAAATATAAAGATAAACTGACATTTCGCATCATTGACAATTTATAGATCAAAGCAATATCAGATGGTCCTACTAGCCTGGCAGAAACTGGAAATTGGAAATATAAACATGGATGCTCCATTTACATGGAGCGGGGGCGGTCGGGTAGCCTAGAGGTTAAAGCGTTCGCTCGTCACGCCGAAGAACCGGGTTCGATTCCCGACATGGGTACAATGTGTGAAGCCCATTTTTGGTGTTCCCCGCCGTGATTTTGCTGGGATATTGCTAAAAGCGGCGTAAAACCATACTTACTCACTCACTACATGGAGCGTTTGTATACAGCTCTCATTTGAGCGATTTTCAAAGTTGGTACTGTAAAAGTGAAAGTTTGTAATGCTCTGTGTACTTGAAGATCCGAACACAAGACTGTATATTCAGGGACATTCCAACATATATGCTCACAGTACCGTGAGGAGTTCTTTTACCTTACGTGAACAAGAATGATCTTGTTTGTGTATGGGGATTGCACTTGTAGTCATTCTTTTCTCATATCACTCTTCCCACTCCATTTGCTAAATACTCAGTGAAAGATAAAGCAGAATAAGTTATGTCTGTCCCATGTGCTTTTCTAAATTTAACCCAGCTTCCCTGGCTGAGAGCCTTTTTATAGGACTCCAATGTCAGACACAGCCTTGACCACTTGCTCACTGGCAAGGATTGATTCCGTAGGTGCCTACCGTTTGTTGCAGCTTTAATACTGAAACAACTTGAAATATGTATAAACAGGTATTATTGTGTGTGCGTTAGATATACAACATTTAGTTATACCATGTCAGCGTAATACGGGAGAAACGCCAAATTGGGACTGGTATCTACAAACCATATATATAATACATCATAGTCGTGGATCGTTATTGGAACCATTGACCATTAGCTCCTCCAAGCAATATTAGTGTACCTTTTAGCTGTATGTTATAAAGCATTTTTTAAATACACATTCATTTTTTCCTTATACCTTTCAACAAATATGGATATGAACAAATCTGAACTCACAAGATCTGTAGGAGGACATTAATGGACACTGAAACGAAACAGAGTTGCAAAGTTCTCCAGTCCATATCACGTAGCAAGTAGGCCGTCCCTGTGAGGAGTACCGTTGAGATACTCCACGATAAGGTATAGAATGCGGACAGTTCAATACGTCTGTTTCTTGGGAACGTCTCCATTAGCATAGTGTATGTGCACACAACAATGCCCTGGAACAACAGAAAGACTGATATTAGTCATTGCACTGGCAATGATGCTGAGTGCTATTTTAATCCAGCAGATTAAAATGGAATTTGAATAACAAAATGGTGACACATCTATCACTTACAATAATGGTTCCGTGTTGTTGTACATCTTATACATGTCATACATAAAGGCCCGACAAAAGCTACAACTGCATATATGTAGGTTTGAGAGATGGAATGAAGATGTTTGTATTTCAGTGTGCATGACATCATTTGTCAAACATTATCAACTGAACTGATGCAAATGCTTATACAACTGTAGCGTGGAAACATAAACCAGTGAAACGTTTACCTGTTGAAAAATGCCATTCAACAATCTCAGAGCAGAAAAGGCTGCGATATTCGGGGAGAAGGCTAAAGCAAGACCGGCGCCGGTTGTTAATAAATGTGACACAACCAGGAACGGTTTCCTCCCAAATTTGTCCGACATCACCGAGACAGTTGCTGCGCCAATTCCCTGCCCCACGATGAAGAGAGACTGTGGGAGGCGGGCGAAGAAAACATCCCCACACACAAGATCCCACTATTAAAAAAACAAAAACTGTTTAGCTTTTATAACTCGTTTGTGTGTCTTTTCCTTGGCTTACAACTTTGATGCCAGTTCATTTATGATACAAGCATTACATTGTATGTGTTATAGTCGATGTAATGAATTGTAATTAAAGTGTGAAAATACGCCTTACCTCCGACACAATGGAATGATCTTTCTGCACATCATATGTCCAGGCACTACAAGTATGTGTTGAGGTGACGTTGGTGGTGGTGTTTTGTACTGACACGTCACAGGTGCCGTAGTTAGTGTTGGTGTTGTTGCCATAAAGCGGCGTCACTTCACACTGTTGTTTCACGGTCTGAGCTGTTGAATAATGCATTGCGGTGTAAACCCTGCGTCAATATAACCATTCCCTTATTAGATTGCCAATGTAATTTGTATTTAAAGCGAATGATTTTATTCATGATTGTGTTATATATTTCTAATGAATGTTTTCATTGACTTCAATCGATATCCATTACCAGACATGGAAGCTATGGTCTTGTTATTTGAAGGAACAAACATACCGATGAATACGAAGTTGAGGAGATGGAAGCAAACTGACATATTTCCAATAGCAAGTAGAAGAGCTTGAAACAGCTGATAGCGTCCCAGACTGCCAAGTAGTTCTAGGATACTGTCAATAGTTCGCGGTGGGTCCTGTTTAACGTCTGCCATTTTCAAAACTCTGAAACAAAGCTGATGATTAGTACTCTATGTATTTAACAGATAACTAAAATGTCGCAAACCCAAGGACATTGATATGATATGATTCTGACCAACCAAGGCACAAAGTCAGGACGACCATGAGATTCGAACCCACGATTTTCGGTCCTGACACAGCGACGTTCGGCACCTAAGACGACAAAGCCGTTCAACGACACGAGTCTTTAAATAACTCCATCATATCCATCATAACGTTTGATGTTTGAATGTTATTTACATGCATATTTCTGATATATGAAGCTGCATTATATTAAACTATTGGCCAGTATATTTCAGTTTGTTTTATATGTCAGGGGGTTTATAAGCCCTAGCTTGGGGATAGATTTGTGACTGGTTCCGTTTTACACTGACGCTAATCTTTCTTAGGGAATCGAAATACTTTATACATCTTAGGGCATTGTCTCCAGTAGCACCGAACAAGCAGTGAACATTTCCCGTTGTCCCTTTACAATCGAAGCGCACCCTTTCAGACGAATTTTGCTGTGTTTTCTGTCCACGATTTATTGCCACACATATACTATGATAGTGACACCCCACAAATGTACAAAGTTGTTCAAAATTAGACATGAATGCTCGGTACAGGTTTGAAAAGATTTGTCAAATGATTTTATTTTCAGTGTCACACAGGGCTTACATCTAACATATGCTCCCGTCACCGAGTGTGTGTCTATGTAACTTAATCTATACACACAGTAGAGATAGTTGACATAAATCAATTCAGGGAGACCCATGTATTCCTCGACCGTGTATGTGCATAAACGTGTTAGACGATACATGTCTCCTTTTAAAGCATCAGGTTTTATACCATGAGCCGGAGGCGAGTGGTATAAAACTTAACGAGGGACCCAGAAACCCTATGTACCCCGAGTGATCCTGCTGCAACGAATTTACCTTACCGACTATTTTTAATATGACATTATAAAATAATTCAAACAAATTCAAAATTGATTGAAAACATCTGTTCGATTGAGTTGAGCTAGTTTGTGCTATGAGGGATTTAATCCGTCTTCAGAAATCCACGTACAGTCTGACTTGGTCGTGGCGGAGTATAAGAGATTTATTCGCCCGCTGGCAAATATATACATTACTCTCCAAGGCCAGATATACAGTATTTCACTTGGACAAGATCACGTGGACAAATGAGATATTATCATTCTGACATGGAAGTATGACAAGTTCACTTATCGGAAGTTCAAGTACAAAATGCTAATTAATTTTTGTTTATAGGCAGCTTATGCCACATATATAAACGGATTATTTTGTTATTGTGCGTGAAAGTATTGGCAGTTAGGATCCTTGTAAACGTGACCTTATAACTACTTTTGTGTGGAGACACATACATATTGCCAACGATTAATGACGATATCGTTGAACATGGATATTTCAAGAACTGAATTATCTGAAATAATAACACAAATTAGTCATCCTCTAAATATATGTGACTCTAACATATCCATAAGTACTAAATGTATAGACAGCCCACATAACAGAAAAAACTAATAATCATGTGTTATCTTTGAATTTAATATCACTCTTACTTGTCTTGTATTCCAATGTCCCAAACTTACATATAATCATCTACTATGAGTATTTTATGCATTTAATTCATTATAATATTTATCATAGTACATAACGGGTACATACGCCATATGTATTTAATTTATAAATGTTTCACGTATAAGTTCACGTGTGGTTTTGCCTGAATATTTAAATTCTCATGTTCTGTGATGTACATCGAATTCCTGAAAAAGTAAAAAAGTTATTATTATAATTATAATTATTATTATTATTATTTTTATTTTTATTATTGTTATTGTTATTTACAGATTAAAATAAAATGCAGCAAGGAGGGTTTGGGTGATCCTGGCACAGTCAGGCTGGTTAGGCTCATCATCGGGGCCCTTGTACCCTCTACACGCAGCCCACACAGCGAATGAGACTTCTCCCAGGAAGCGCTGCCAAGTCAAACCCACCCAGAACTTTTCGGAGAATGTGAAGACTCCCCAACACTGCAGCCTTCTGCATTACCCAAATTGTCAGAAGGGCTGTATTCCTGGTCGCAAACTCTCCCAATGTCAGTCAAAAAATTGGGAGGTACCAAACCTAAAGCACCGAGAACAATGGGGAGTCGGACAACTTGGCACTTCGGATGCAAGCGTGACATTTCGAAAGCGAGGTTCGCATATTTGCCATGTTTTTCCTGAATCTTGTCAATCACATAAGTGTCAAAAGAGACAGAAAAAATTCAATGATATGAATGGTTTCATTGGATTTATGAAAAAGGACAAGATCAGGTTTGTCGGCCTGGATACGTTTGAGGCTGTATACGGGCCTATTCCAAAGGGCTTTGTATTGACCATTTTCCATGACGCCCTCTACGTATTCCGGGTCGTAGCATATATGGACCTCTGTGTCAAAACCACACGCATGACGAAGACGGTAATAAAATGATCGAGCCACGCCATCATGTCGCTTAAGATACTGTGTCTGTGCCAAAGCATGACATCCACTGACAATGTGTTGGACAGTCTCATTAAATTCATTACATAATCTACATTTCATATTCACATTTTGATACAAAATCACACATTGACGGTTTCGAGTGGGAAGTGACTGGTCCTGAGCAGCAAACAGAAAGCCTTGTTTCACTTTTCAGGCCAGCCGACTTTATCCAAGCGAAGGACTCTGCAGGGTTGTTCACCTTCTCAACACACTGCAAATAAACTTGATGCAGTGGTCGTTCATATAGCCTGTCAATGAAAAACTGGGCCGATTTGATGTGGCACTTCTCTTGGTTGACTCTCATTTCTGTCCCATCAAGCAGTGCAGAACCATAAACATAATAAACCCTGACATTGAGATTATGTCCCACAGCCTTGGCTCGTTTTAGAAAACTGTGGAATGCCTTGTTTTCACTATTATTATTGTTGTTATTATTATTATTACTATTAGCGAGATGCCCTGCGAAAATTCGAGTTGGAATTAGTCTTCGGAAACCCATGCATATCGCAAGAGTCTCGCTGAAATGGTTGATGCATGAATGTAAAAGGGAGAGAGAGAGAGAGAGAGAGAGAGAGAGAGAGAGAGAGAGAGAGAGAGAACCAGACCCGCGTTAGTCTGTTTTTACGATAGCCATGAGATATCGTGAATCGACACTGTGAGGATAAAAGGTGTCAGTAGCACTCTCTCTTTTACAATGGGATAGCACGTATCACAAAAAAGTCGCGTTTACGGAACACCAAGAAAGGCGAATCTAGCTTTAGATCCTGCTTTGTGAATAGTGTTGAAAGTGTTATTAGACTGCTCCTCTTTACATTTGTCGACATTTCGCAGGTCACACCATTCTTTTATCATTGATATCATTTGGAAAAAAGGTTCTATTGAATACATTTAAAATATTACATACCCTAAGGTTGAGGTTGAGGTCGCAGGAACAGTGTCTAGTTCGGTGCTTCTTCGCCCATTGCTTGTATTGAAAGTACATAAACGTGTCCTCAGAATACAGGTGTAAATTTCCGCTCGTTCTGCAGTTATAATCTGGGTTAGGTCAAATTTACCCCTTACACGTTGGAGCACAGATAAACTACGTTAATAAATCAACCACTCAGATGATAAGGTATATGACTATGTACTACCGATCTGTCATAGCAGGGCAGACTAACTCTGTTATCCAGTTTCGAAAAGAAGACAGTGGTTGTTTCGGTAATAATCAGACAAACAAACTGATTTAATCTGATGACTTGATAACGATAACACTCACACTGAGTGAAAGTCACAAAAGGCAGCCATTCTTCGAAACAAATACAGCTACCACAAATACTGCCATTCCTTCATTAAAGTTTATTTGGGCCAAGAGCACATTGTTGTACCATAAAGTATCTGCCAGAAATTCCTGTTTGAAAGTTATCTATTGTCGAGTTAATTGATATACAAAGTACATATATTCAACTGAGACACCGAATGTAGGTATACCCGGCAGATTGTTTGCTTAAAAAGACAATACTCGTTCGTGCAATTTTCAAACGTTCAAAGATCTCAATGCAGACTTTTGAACAAATACGTCAAAACGCCTACAACCCAAACCATATTCAGACAGGTATCCCCTGGTACATGTATACGCTGGCTCAGTTATAGCTGGTAGACATTCGAAATGTACTATGTTCAGTCGTTGTGTTTATGTCGGATAGCCCAGTGATCGTCCAACCTACATAGGTACCGAGCAGTATTGCTGAAATAATGCTAAAAGCGACATATACAAATTGTAGCTGATAATTTGAAATTCTTAAAGGAATCATCCGTCATTATTAGGAACCTGAAAAAGTGTCGGATAATATATGTCGGAGAATACAGCATTTCATATGAGACAATTCATAACATTTTCGTACATGGCAACCCAATATTACACCCCATCATATTGTTATAAGAATAAACGACACATATGAATTTGAATGATGTGTTGACGAATCCGCCTGGTGATCAGCGCAACTGCCCCCTCCAACAGTGCTGTGCAGATTTTCATGTGTTGTCCAATCTATGAAGATTTACGTTATATCCTTTTTTCATCATGCATCGTACATAATTAGCGATCATTTTATAGTTTATCACATTTAGAACAATTTATATGTTTAATATCAAGTGACAATCTGCAAACCTTTTGATATTCTTTCTACGGGTGTTGATTCACATTTCAATGGCATTTCCCTGAAAGTACAGATTGATCTAATCTTTAAGCGAACATTGACATGTTTTTATGGTGTGGTCATGTGGTTGACGTTGAATTTGCCCATGGAACCAAGAAAACTTGTCGGAATTCTTACTGCCGATGGACGGATGTCGGATTTCACAGAGTCTACTGTGTGTATGTAATGAAGAGATTCCTAATTGTACATTATATTCATAGTGTATCGAATTCCATGTAGATAACACTCTCTGTTTGTGTCACTTAAACCTGATAAAAACTATACTTTAAAAAGGGTTTTCTAAAAAGAATAACACACTGCCTTTGTATCTTATACGTTGTTTTTTTCCAAAAGTGACGAATATGAAAACAGCAATATTATTATATAAGCCCGAGGTACAACCACGATTGAGCCTTCGAATTAGTGTTCAAAACATAGCCCTATTGTGTGCTTGCAACATATTCTTAATGCACGGCCGCATATTCTAAATTCAATTATAACCAGAAATGAATTATAATCCGAGACAGTAACCAAGGGTTAGCTGAAAACAAGCAAAAAATGTTTCTAACTGCCGGATGTATCATCATCATCAGAACATCACCGTGAGTATCCTAGTAGTACGCTAAATCTAAACAACACGGACGTGTACATGTACCTTTATCGTAGGGGCAGGGCGGGTAAACCACTTGAAGAAACTTCGTATCATTGGAAACTCTGGATGAGATGAATTGAACTAACACGTGCTATTTACCCACAAGTTGGTTTGAAGTGTATATCTGCAGAACAAAATTCCGGAAAATATATTTCTACGGAAATATCTGGCAGAATTGTTTTTCAGGAATCTCCCCTTATTTGGAACAATTATTTTAAGAATGCTAATGAGCAGTAATTTTGAATGATAACATTTGCCTTTGTATTGAAACATTAGGTTTATGTGGTATGTCAATCCATTTAGCAATGAGACTTCTATCCTGTTCCAAATGACAGACAACGGACTGATGACTATAATACAAACACTGCCATTGCATCAACTCACTTGGCTTGAAATACTTGATGACCTGCACTGGACAAAAATCATGTACAAAATTTACTATGTCCAGGTACAACGTGTGGCTATTAACTGAATTATCATTAAAGCATTTTCACATGTATCCGTGTCAACATCAATTGGCTATTGACTTCATCGGCATAACAAGTACATGAATACACATGTATTACTACTAGTACCGAACAGTTGAAACCCGATCTCAGCAACCCATGCTTGGCGTTAAAGGCGATCAAAAGGATCGGGTGATCAGGCTCGGTGACTTGTTTGTACAACTCAAAAAGGTTAGGTTCACTGGGGTCAGGCGTGTGGTAATCTTTTCTGTGTTAAGGGTCTGAACGTGATGATTTGGGTTTTGCTCGTCTTACAATATGACTATCACAATATGTTTTTCGCGTCCTATATCACACACCAAAAACATACAGTAGCGAATCTAGCACATTGTGTCAATGGTATTTTCTCTATAAACTGCCATAACAAAAGAGAGATGGTAGTCTTTGTATGTACATAAAAATTATGTTAACAAGCAGTATTAGTAGTTATCGTTTTAGGTACCCTCAATAATTTCTTGTTTCTCTTTTCAATGACACAAAGCTTTGATGGCATCTGTAACAGTGATGACAGCTTCAGTTGGGTAGATTGGTGAATGGCCCATTAAACGGTAACATGTAATACACCACCCTATGGTCATCTGGACAATCTACTCAGTGTCGACAGTTACATGTCAACAGAAGGGAGAAGGACAGAGTAGAAGAAAGGTAGAGGGAAATCATACTGGTACGTGTCGCGGCTGCACATTATCTTCCAGTAGTTGGTGTACATGTAAACGTAGAATGTTTGAATAAATCTCGACACCTTGTACACATGCCTGTTTCAGGTTAAGAGTATATATTCCATGAAACTATTCTTCATTATTTTGACGCGACAAGATTTAAACCACAAATGGATAGCCAAATGCTTGCGATCATGTCTTAATTATTACCCGCGGAAACTCTTACACACCTTACAAGGGGTGGCTTAAATGTTCTTAGGCTAACTAAGAAGGTAGTATGGTACACAGTTTGCATGTATTAAGTTCAATACTGTCCATGCTTACAGACTGCATTTGAACCAAATGCACAAACAGGAAGCATATTTTCAAAGTGACTATTCTCAGTTCATGAATGTAGACAAACATTCATGTGAAGACAGCATATGCACATATCTGGCATATCGGGCTCATCATAGTTTAATTGTGGCCTGTAAATAATCGAGTCTGGAAAGGACAACCCAGTGATTATGAGAAACCATCCACGCTGTCGGATCACATTGAGAGGCCATCAACAAAGTCACAGAGCCTGACCATGCGATCCATTAATTTGCCTCTCACGGGCAACAGCTTCAAAAATGCAACTTAAAGATTATGATAATAATCATGATGATATGGCATATGAGAGTCTCCAGATTGGCCAATCGTCTCTAGGTGCACTTAACAAACCGCCTGTCAAGACAGACCAGGGTAGCTTCATGCCGTTTTTATTGTCCATGGGAGTCAAAAGGAAAGTCCATCTCAAAATTAATTTCTGTTGCTAACTGCTGTTTGTATTTGACTCATGATATTTTCATGTCATTGGCATGTTGATGGCTATTGTCGGCAGTACATATTTAATGTTTTTGTAAAACGTTTTAACAATAAATATATTCATCAATGTATGTGAATTGACATGAATAACACAGATAATAAAATAACTTGAAATAGAAATATACATTGACAAGTATTACTGAATACATTATTTAGCATGAATACGGTTATTCTAAACCTTTTAAACACTATGTCGATATATCTACGGCAGTATGTAACAAACTTGATAATATCAACATTTCAGAAAAAAAATAAGCTAAATGTTATTTATTTATTCTGAGATAATAGTTATATCTTGGCAGAAATACGGTATTTTTCAGAATAGTAATTAAAGCCGCTCGTTTGAATACTCGTTTGTGAGCATTGCTCTGCGCATGAGTAATTGAATGTGAATAACAGACTAGTTTTTGACATTGTTACCACTGATCATTTTCGAGAAACTGCCGCGCAAATAGTACCATCACATTTACAGAGAGAATTACACATTCCCCAGAGGGGGGTATTTTAAATGTAGAATTTAGCCCATGATACAGATCACAAAGCTAAGATATACCTATATACGTTCTAATACATTATCTGGGGATATCCTTCGCTATAGGCAATCTCTATCTCAAACTTAAACATAACGTCTTTAGAACATCGACCTTCAAACAAGGTATAAAACCCTATTCTTAATCTAACAATTATACTTTCTATTGATCCGCAAAATATGTAAGTTCTAATAAATGATCTAGCACTGCCCCTAACAAAAGGGAAACTATTTGAAACTTTAACATAATGGTTTTAGAACATACTGCAAGTAGCATAAGTTAACAGTAAAAAAAGTGAAAAAGCTTCCTACCTTGAGGACGGTGAAAGTTGCCGAGGTTTCAGGTCTCAATCAGCGGAGGCAGAGTGTAGTACACATGAACACAATGTAGATACCGTCGGGAGCCGTATATATGGTTTGATTATGTTACAAAACATAAAGATCACAATTTTAGATAGTGTCGGCAGTATATCGGCTGCTTACATGGATGATTGTTTACCTCTGACGACTGACTCACAGTCGGGACTGACTACGTGACGTGAAGTCGTCACATCAATCGCTGTCTCCGCGAGTGACCATCTATGTCTTGTCAGGCTAGGTAGACTTGCATAGGCGATCCCCAGGTCAAATATGGGAGTTGGACGCATATGTGGAATGTAAACATATGTGGGGGTCAGTTAGTGCATTACTTTGAATTTACTTTAAGAATATTCGTATTATTATACAGATATAACTACATTTTCAAACTGAAGGTTTAAGGTCTTTGAATATCATTTTACAAGTGATGCATATGAGGAAGAGATTTCATGGATGTCAACTGTTTATTATGAGGAACACAACGTTTCGGAATTTATACTAAAGTACTCATGGAAATGAAAAAAAAACCTATTTTGCTGGATTTAATAATCGACACAAAGCATTACGTAGATGTAAATACGAAATAACAAAACAACCGGAAAAGTACTAGTCTGGATTTGCTAGTTTTATCTCAGTGCTCAATACAAAATGTACTTTACAGGAGGTAATTTGTAGGCACTTTCAACATTCAAAAATAAACTAAGTCCAAATTGACATGGCAGAAACAGGCTATAGGCATTATGCAAATTAGCCTGGAAAAAAAGTTATCAAAACAACAATAAAAATAACAGCTATGTTTATGTATATAATAATAATGATATGTAAGTTGTTGTTTGAGAAGGGAATATGTTTTACTTTTACGTTCGGATGTTTTGACCATGATTCACCATGCCACTCACAAATCACTAACCACTGACAAATCACATGCACGTGGGTTTCAAGCACCTGTTTTCACCTGTCGTCAAGGTGTCATAGGTCATTGACATTCACCTTGATCTACCAACACCTGGTTATGCTCAGTTTCACAATAGTCTGTTTTGTTCATATTTTTACACACTTTTACGTGTAAAAAGACATAAAAACCTTTGATACACTGTATTCGTGCCAAGGCCCAATTATTACTAATTGAGTTGTTTGAATATTTATATATTTTGTATATTAACTGCATTTATTTAAAATCTGAGATCGATAAAACAGTTTTTTTTCATTTCCGTGAGTACTTTAACTCTTTCATCAGGTGAATGTATCCATATATTCTCTTCATTAGAAAGGTTCAAGTTGAACTGAATGCACCCCACTGTTGCTTGATTTCACGTATACATTTCCGTGAAAGTAAATTTAATAACAAATAAATTTATCAATTGGTAAACGTCATGAAAGTGTCCGGAAACGCGTCGAATTAAGTAAGTGAATGTTAAGAGGACGGGATCACATGTATCCTGCATCACAGAAAACAATGGAGGGTATACTCAACATATGGTTTGACACGTTTGTTATCAAGCGTAACATTTACGGGGAAACGATGCTTTGTGGTCCGCCTTAAATGTTACACATGTTACGCCGTGATATTTCTGGAACATTGCTCACTCACTCACTCACTCACTCACTCACTCACTCACTCACTCACTCACTCACTCACTCACTCACTCACTCACTCACTCACTCACTCACTCACTCACTCACTCACTCACTCACTCACTCACTCACTCACTCACTCACTCACTCACTCACTCACTCACTCACTCACTCACTCACTCACTCACTCACTCACTCACTCACTCACTCACTCACTCACTCACTCACTCACTCACTCACTCACTCACTCACTCACTCACTCACTCACTCACTCACTCACTCACTCACTCACTCACTCACTCACTCACTCACTCACTCACTCACTCACTCACTCACTCACTCACTCACTCACTCACTCACTCACTCACTCACTCACTCACTCACTCACTCACTCACTCACTCACTCACTCACTCACTCACTCACTCACTCACTCACTCACTCACTCACTCACTCACTCACTCACTCACTCACTCACTCACTCACTCACTCACTCACAGACAGAGGCCAATCACATTGCACTGGTCCTGACGCACATGATGCCCGAGGCTTGTATTGTATTTCTGGCTGCGCTGGCATGCCTTTTTCTTATCTGTCCCACACAGTGCAGCGAGATTTGGTGTAACATTTACGGGGAAACGATGCTTTGTGGTCCGCCTTGTATAAATGTTACACATGTTACGCCGTGATATTTCTGGAACATTGCTCACTCACTCACTCACAACGACCAATCACATTGCACTGGTCCTGACGCAAATGATGCCCAAGGCTTGTATTGTATTTCTGGCTGCGGTGGCATGCCTTTCTCTTATATCTGTCCCACACAGTGCAGCGAGATTTGCTGAGGTCAAACCAAACCATATTACCAATATTTGGAGATCACATATCCCTTCGATATTCACAGTAATTACCTCTATCGCAACAGTGAAAAGTAAAAAGTGAAATGAAAGTAAATCTTAACATTCTATTGCTGTGTAATATCTATATTTATCTAAGCTGAAACAGAGATCGCCCACTATTCAGAGACACTAAACTCACATCTGGTCTTCTACCTACATGTACATATGACGTAACACATGCTTAAATGAATAGAATGAGAAGAGGCAGTCTGTGCAAATCAATGAAAGTCGCCCTCGTTTATGTTCAGTTTCCAACAACGAGTGAAAACGCATTAGTGTTCAACACTGACACTACGGCAAATGGTACCTTGGAACAAAATTGAAAAAGTAATGCCGTGATAATGCAAAACAAATCCTTACAAGTGTACCACCAGTGATGTCTTTTAAATGTTTTCCCCATTCGCTTGGTAGGCATGGACAGTTCACATTCAGTCTCCTGTCCATGGTCAGCGTTTCACGTTACCCCAGCTTGTCGTTGCGTCATTAAGGTCAGCCAGATGAGCGTCTTCAGACGCACTGGGTTATTATCACATAAACTTCGGAATCACAATAGTGAAAAGAGAACCGTCTCGCTTTTAGTGATGATACTTCTATTACTTAAAATTGGAATGCTAACTACAGGACGAGGTTCACAGATGGGCGATGGACTGAACATAGGAATACTTGAATTCCTACAAATGCAGGTACTTTATGTACAAAGTATCTAGACTCAAAACAGTAAAAAAGGCACATGGCCTGAACTTAGTAATCCCGTGAAAACTTGTTATTCACGGATGACTAAAAATGTTCCCAGAATGTGTTGTAGACATGTGGAATTATTACCACGTGAAATGTCAGGAACTAAACGCATTTGCTTAAAATTATTTTTGCAGTCTTGCAAATGTTCAGTTCTGTCTAAACATTTGAGTTTTCAACTTTGTAAACCACTATCCAACACGACAGATTTAAGGTAAATTTTCATTCCTTTATCCGTGAGGCATGTGTCTCTAAACTGGTTTACCCGAATGAACTAGCAATAAAAGAGACAAATTAATCTGCCTCATATTTTTCATATTTATATCTATGCATAACGTGGGGCATGGGTGGCCCAGTAGCCAAAGGCGCTGCGATTCGCTGTGCAGAGTTGCGTCCCTTGGGCGTGCCAGAAACCTATGATTGTGGGTTCGAATCCCGGTTCGCCCCGAATATGTTACTCGGTTTGTCAGGACCTTACCCGTGCTCGTGGGTCGAACATTCTCGAGTTTAGTTTTTTTTCTGTACATATTGTTTAGAATAAAGACCAATAGGCCTTTGTAGAGTTCCACCTTGTTGAAGGTGGTTCGTCAGCGGGATTGATAGTTGTTAGTATTGTTGAAAAATGGTCACTTCCACAAAGGTCATCATGAACCGACCATTCGAATTTGTTTAAGATATTTGAATCTGTTAGTGAAAGATCAAGGGCAGAGTATGTGCCAGTGGCAGGATGCAGATAGGTGTTAGTACCATCACTGTTTGAGATAAAATCTTCAAGGACTTCTCTCTTATTATACTCTTCAAGAAACGAAATGCAAAGCCAGATTTGTGTGAGGTAAGGAAATACAATTATACGAGTTTTACAAGGTATTGAGCCAAAATGTTTGGGAGAGAACTTTTGGTGATTGTAGTCATCTCAGTCATCGGAACATAGGAAAAGTCCAAGGTGAAGGTCAGCTACAATCAATAACGCCTATATACCCGAATTTCGAATTTGTTTAAGATATTTGAATCTGTTAGTGAAAGATCAAGGGCAGAGTATGTGCCAGTGGCAGGATGTAGATAGGTGTTAGTACCATCACTGAAGATGCATAAATCACTGTTTGAGATAAAATCTTCAAGGACCTCTCTTATTATACTCTTCAAGAAACGAAATGCAAAGCCAGATTTGTGTGAGGTAAGGAAATACAAGTATACGAGTTTTACAAGGTATTGAGCCAAAATGTTTGGGAGAGAACTTTTGGTGATTGTAGTCATCTCAGTCATCGGAACATAGGAAAAGTCCAAGGTGAAGGTCAGCTACAATCAATAACGCCTATATACCCATTTGGAATCGATAGCGGCCTAACATCTCCTGCCCATGGAAGAGGCGAATATGCGAATCACATCCCGGGGAATGGTAGCCCACTCGTCCTGCAACGCAAAAACCAACTGCTGTTATGGTTGTCGTCGGCGTAGCTAATTATCCAGTTCATCCTGCAGCTGCTCTATCGGGTTCAAATCCAGGGATCTGGAGGGCAAGGGGAGAACATCAACGTTGGTGTTGTGTGGACAGGCTCTTGTGATCTGTGCTGTATGCGGTCGACCGTTGTCCTGCTGGAATACGCCGTTGCCGTTGGCTGCAATTGGGAGGACGTGTGGAAGGGGAATTTCGTTGATGTATCGTTGAACTGTAAGATTGCCCTGGATATGGACCAAACCTTTCAAGCCATGATGAGAGATAGCCGCCCACATCCTAACGCTATCCCCACCAAACCTGTCCACTCCCTGTACGTACACGCAGTTTCCAGCGTAACGTTCTTCCCGACGTCTGTAGACCCGTGCTCTTCCATCAACTCGACGGAGGAGAAATCTTGATTTGTCGCTGTACCAGACATCTCACCATCACAGTTGAGGCCTATGTTGACGACATCAATGTAAATGTTGTTGATGATATTGTCGACTCAATATGACGCGTCGAACAGGACGTCTTGCTCGTAGACCTGCTGCTCTAAAACGGTTTCGTACGGTCTGGTCGGAGATTCTGCGCTGTCCGGGTATTTGGGATGCGGTTGAGGTGGCTGTGGTCGTCCTTTCACGTAGGTGGCGCAGTCGGATGTAACGATTTTGGGCGGGGGTGGTTAATCTTGGTCGTCCCGATCTTGGCCGATCACGTGTTAACCCATGCAGCTGAAACCGATCCCTTAGCCTTGTGATGGTGCTATGAAATGGGCCTATGACGTTGTTTCTTTGCACTTCTGTTAATCTTGGCATGTTGTTGAACTGTCACTGTTCGATTGACGCAGATGCCAGGCAATCAAAAACCCTGCACTTTAATACCGTTCATAGTCCTGCTGCACGTGCTGCGCGCGCAGCTCCATGGCCCTTTTGTTAATGCACTTGGTGGGTTTTTCCGAATCGTTCGTGTTTCCCGACTAATGGTTTGCATGTCCTTGATGTGATCATTTTGATCAGCGAAATTTGTCACTAAAAATATAACACATTAAACCTCTTCATTTTGTACCTCTTGATCCGCTTATTTTGCTTTTATGGCCAAAATATCCGTATTGCGGTTTTTTTAAGAGTATATTTGTATCGGTACTCCCCCATAAGGGATTATGAACGACGTTTAAATCGCCCATGATTATGAACTGCATTGGGAGCTGATCATACACAGTCCGAAGCCCTGATTGGATAGTTGAGGAAGGTGGAAGACTTAACCTTGATATTGACAAACTCTTTTACTTTGAGCAGATTGACAGATTGTCGTCTCCGCGCACATTCTACAAGGAGTGGACCAGATCGAAGTTTTGTGACATTTGGAGATTCAATTTGATGAGTTCCGTGTCCCAAGCTTCAATTACCAAGAAACGTTTTTTGTTTGTTGTTTAACGCCGCACTCAGCAATATTCCAGCTGGACCAGACAATCCAGACCAAAAACGTGTCGTCATCACTAATTTATACTGTTTGTTTGTTTGTTGTTTTAAAGCTCAGATTGGGAATACGTCGTCTTCAAGGTGATAAACGCCTAAGGGCTACTGTCATGTTTGAAACGAGAAAAAACTAGAAGGGCAGAAGGTTGGTTTGGTTGGTTGGACTGTTGTTTTACGCCGCACTCAGCAATATTCCAGCTATAAGATGGCGGTCTGTAAATAATTGGGTCTGGACCAGACAATCCAGTGATTGATATCATGAGCATCCATCCATGCAATTTGGATATAAAGTCAGCGATCCTGACCAACTGATCCCGTTAGTCGCCTCTTGCGACAAGCATAGCCGCCTTTTACGGCTGAAGACCTATATTTTACCCCGGATCTTCCCAGTTTCCTATTTTATACTGATTCATGGACACATGCTTATGATAATAGTCGAAACCTTACAATGAATTCTGCTTTTCTTTTAGCAAAGAATTCTTATGATTATGGATAACGAAATGATTTTGCGTCTTTAGTATATAAGGCACACGCTGTACGCGTCACACAGAAGGTAGACTTAAAGCCCCACCCTGACTATAAATAGCCCGCAAGGTGTTTCAGTTTCGACAATGTAAACACAACCGAGTGTCGGGAGACGTTTTTTGAAAACCATAAGGGAACCAGATCACCATTGACCGTCAAACTTCGTATCAACTTGAATGACAAACCATGGATACAACAAATGGCTCCATATCTAGATATAAGTCAATAAAATTTCTGTAGTTTTATCATAAAAAATCGAATCGATCGTGTTTGGCGTCTGCATCAATCACAGTGGGCGGAGCTTATTTACGGTTGCGCTGTAAATAGCAAAGCACATGGTCATGTGTACATGTGACACATTCAATGTATTTGTGGTCAAAGTGCATTGTGTTGTATATTTTTACGGCAGAACAACAGCAGAACATCGGTTTCGGTTAATATAACAGTAACGATACTTAAATACGAAATTGACGACACGATTCCTTCAGTTCAATCCGAAAATTACAGATATATTTTTTTTAGTTTTGGTCATTTGCATTCAACAGTTAGATCTGTGCCACACAATAATCAGATTATATTTATAAAACTTAAATTATTACACAGATTGTTCAACTAGTGTTTAGGAAGAGGCCTAATTTGAATTTCCTTTTCCTTCACAGAATTTTCACACACAAAATTGAATTTGATCATTAGATCCACACTTGTCCCATGTATTTTTTTGTTCGGGGTATTTGGATACACTTCGTGCACAAGTTTTAAAATACAAACTGGGATCCCTTTCCCGTTTGGTCCACACCAATCCTTCATCTGCTGCAACGTTTAATATCCATTGCTTCAAGTCCAAGTATCTGCGAACTCTCCAAACACTTCGTTTATTTAGCTCAGTCCAGAAGCAATGTGTTCGAATCGACGAATTTCTGCAACATGGTGGCCGCACCATTCCCTAACTGCGATTGCCTGTGCCGTGTCACGCATGGTTGTCAAAAGAAGTGTGAACATACATATTCGGCTTCATCTGGTTCCACAATGAAATCTTGCTGTGACACTGATTCACTACTCCCAAGAATCGGCACTGAATTTGTCAAAGTTTCTGTTGCACTTGCTACGGCGGGAAGAGAGGCGCCATCTTGTCGATTCGAGTTGTGAATCGGAATGATGTCATCTTGAATTGGAACTTTCTCCACGATAAAGACATCAATGTCATAATCGAAATGACCAAAGGCTCCCTGATTATCTCGAACAACTCTTCGTCAAATTAGGATTTACATGAAAATGTTTTCCTGCTCATAATGAAGACAAGCGAAATTGTAAAGTTCTTGACAGTTGTAAGCAGCAACTCGATGCGCTCATGGGGCGTGGTTGCTAAGAGATCAGGTGGTCAGAAAGGGGAAAACAAAAAGTTTTAGAAAGTAATAAAATAAATCCGCAGTGCAATCCAAAAGTACCATGTACAGGATATTTTTTAATAAGAATATTCACGAAAAAAAATCTTTTCTAAAAGTGCCAATTAATTTATTAATTCACCCCAAGGTCGTAACCCTGATCACGTGGTGGGTATTTGGAAGGAATCTTGTGATGACGCTGTGAATGAGGCCGTGTGTATTACATCGTTGAATTCAACTGACCAGGAAGATTGTTGAGGCACATTATGACAGATGCTCGTCATGGATGGAGAAAAAAATGTATCTGAGAGAAACATTGTTGCTTTGAGCTTCGAGACAAAACATGTGTTTGTGAGGCTGTGAAGCTGTCCGTATTTTAATATTTGTATTTCCATTCCGACGTGAAATAATTTAATGTTTTCGTGTCTTAATTTTGCTGCCGCTGTGGAAAATTGCGCACCGATCTAATAAAAGAAATACTACTAGATCTACCATTGCACCGTCATAAAAGAACCAGGTCAACTTTATCTTTGTTCCGTTGTTTATTAAAAAATCGCTTCCGAAGCAAAGCGAATCGATCTACATCATAAATTAAATTCATAGACTAGATTCTAGTACCAAGTGTTTGAACTATTTTTTTTAAATATCATAAAATAACTTACACAATTATTGAAAGACTTTTTTTTATTAGTAATATATTTTATTTCGTCCGCCCGCTTTCTGGTTAGTTTAGGCTTGAGGGGAGAAAAACATACAAAAAATATGGATTGCCTTATGCAAATGACACTTGGCATGCCAATCAACAGGGATCTGGGTCACTGTGACCCGTCAAGTTTCACGGATCCATTTACTATTACTATACAGAGAGACATTTGTATCCAGACGTATAGGTGGATTGTCTATTGTGACCCGGGTTAGAATTGATCTTCAGCAACCCATTGGGACGAACAAGATCGGGATATCGGTGACTTGTTTGTACAACTCTCAAAGGCTCGTCTCACTGGGTTAGACCTCTAATAATCTTTTGTGTGTGAAGGGTCTGAACGTGATGATTTGGGTATTGCTCATCTTACAATATGACAATCCAAACATATTTTTCGCAACTTATATCACACACCAAAAACAAACAGTAGCATATCTAGCACATTGGGTCAATGGTATTTCCTCTGTAAACCGCCATAAGAAAGAGAGGGGTTTGCATAACTGTGGACTAAAATGTGTTCACCTTTTCTCTGTTGACATCTGGGTTGAGTAACCGTAGAACAAGTGCGTCTCATGGTGGGAAGTGACGGTGACAAAGCCAAATGACAAATGACCAACTGATGGGCCATATATAATTGTCACCACTATTTTGCCTTTTACGTCCAGTGGAATCTGTTTCGGCGACTAATCGGGTGCCACTAGTGGTGCAGGAAGCTTACCTGTTCACGAAAACCTAGTATCATTTGTGTTTGATAGTGATTCATAAACATGCTTGTGATATAGTCGGAATGGTCAGATTTTGTCGCTCCAAACCATTTGAATTTATTATTTATTGTGGCTAACGAAAATCTATTTTCTACTTGTTACAAATCCCACTATTTACCAGTCTGACGTTAGTCACTGTCCCTAGCGTTACGAATATGACGTTAAGACATATAACACATACACATGTATGATGGTTTAGGTATCTTTATTCGACTGTCTTTACACACGTTTCAGAATATGGATATGGACAGAAGTAATTGCATAACATGGCAACTCTGAAGAGCGTTCATGTATACAAACTTCAGAAGAGGTTAAGAAATGTCCGCACCTCGGCTGTATCTGGGGATATTATTCAAACGTGTACATCTTTGTTTAATTGAAGTGACGTTAACCTCTTGCAGGCGCTTTACCCCATGCCTTGACGTCCTCTATTGTCTGGGGAAGTTCTCGCCCCTCTGCTTCAGGAAGCATATAATTAAGCGCGGCTGTTACCAAACAGGCTATCCCGAAAATAGTTCCAGGAGCCCAGGGTACAATTTCTGCCTGGAATAAAACAGTGGAGGATTCAGTTAAAGGTTTAATGCATGAAGACATCACACTGTTCTATCACGAGGATAGTGTTTTTGCCTAATTGCGAGGAGCAGTTTCATTGAAGGATTCATATATGCACATTTGTATTTTGTTTATGTTTGTTTGTTGTTTAACGCCGCTCTCAGCAATATTCCAGGTATATGGTGGTTGTATTTTGTTAGAAACATTGGAAGTAAAAGAATGTTAGTAATTATACAATAACTCACAAGAATGGATATAAAAGGCGCGATCATCCCTCCAACCCTAGCAGCTGTGGAACCAGATCCCATACCGGCCGATCTGCCAACCAAAGTGATAATAGATGTCAATGTGTTGCAGTAAATATTGTAAAGCTTCCCAACACGACCATATCAACGTACAACCATGTATGAGGGTATGTAATGGAGGATATCAAAAACATTTACATTAATTTTATTGTTTCCTGATGTGTAAATTACCTGAGGTTTGTCGGATAGATCTCGGGCGCATACACAAACATAGCATTGAAACAGGCACTGTTACCAATTTTCCCCACGAAGGCCAAGACTGTAGCCGTTACTGATGCTGCTTGTCCAACTGAAAGTCAAAAGTCTAAATAGTTGTATTTGAAATATTAAAATGTTACTTACTTGAACGTACCCTTGTACATAAATGCGATGAAACCTTTTCCATAGCCATACGATTCAGACTATATCTAAAGCAAGTGTTTAACATAACATCGTTCTATACCAACACACAGATCGATATGTTAAGTATCACTATTCAGGATCTTTACTCAAGGAAATCACCTTGTGATACTGATCTCTTCTTCATACACAAGGCGTTTGGCAACCTACGAGTTGTTCGTTGTGCTCCGTGAGATAAGAGTAGTGTGGACAAATATTAGCGATTATTAGTCAATTCCTTTGCATTATAATTTATTGAAAGTCAAAATATATGCACCCCCAGTACTGTACATTGATTCGTCAACAAACTCACCCGCAAATGCCCGGACCGTTGTGGCCAAAAGAAGACACACACCGGCAAGTACGTGGAAAGACATGAAAAAAACTCTCCTCCCCCACCTATAAAGTAACAACAGTGGAAATGTCTTGTTTAAAACTTGAAATTCAGTCAGGTGTTACGAAAAATACTAACGTAAATATTAAGACTGAATGTGTACTGGATCAATATTATTTATATTTTAATCAAAGCATTACTGTTGGGACAGCTGTATGTCCATCCTCGATTATCCAGTATATCATGTCTTACATTTTCTCAGAGTCTTTATATATACTCGGGACCTATTAGCAACATTAATTTCGTTTCGTAAGTTCCTTCCCTGTCGTGCGAACGAGCCCTCAATATGTTTAAGTCAATAATGGAACAGAAGTCCATTCAGAAGCCAATCAAATGCCAAGGAGTCACTTGCAGTATATGAATCGTGAAGTTTCGGGGTAGAATAGGTCTTCAGCAACGAATGCTATTCGTAAGAGGCGACTAAAGAGGTCAGGCTCGCTGACTTGTTTGATGCATGTCATCCTATCCCAATTGCGTGGGTCGATGCTCATGATGTCAATCACTGGATTGTCTGCTCCAGAACCGATTATTTACAGACCGTCGTCAAATAGCTGGAATTTTGCTGAGTGCGGCGTTATACAACAACCAAACATGCAGTATATTTATTTTATGTTACAATGAGTTCCCAATTGAGACGAATACTAGTGATAATGTTACTTGTTTCTATCGTAAAAGGAAACGTTACGATGTCCTTTAAGTGGATACACAAAATATCGACGAATTGGTCATTGATATGAATGATAGTAGAAAGGAGATATTATACACTGGATAATCGAAGATGATGTTTGATTAACATATTGAAAATCATCACGTCTTTTGTGAACACTACCAATATGATATGAAAGCTATGACCAAGCTGATAGGACATGTATCATAGCGCCAAATAACACAATTATTTTGACTTTTGATAATGAAACAGATAACAAGTAACCTACGGGATAGTCCTTCAGAAAACGAAACAAATATTTGAAGGTAAAAAAATGAATAAAAATATGTTTTTTTCACAAGAATTCGATCCCACTATTCCACCAGGGCAGTTTGGCACTACAGTATATGTTGAGGATGTTTTCGGTGTCAACGGTGTCTACTGACAAATCAGTACCTTCACACGTGAAACATTGTTTTGATTGTACCCGACGAAAATAGATCATTGCTCGTGATACCTGGCAGTCTTTGAAAGGCAGGATTATTGCTGGATGTGGTGTTGGTTCTACCGGTGGAGCAGGACATGCTTATCCTTTTCCCAAACCACCTGGTGTCATCACTGATAGATATGTCGCTCTCATATTGTTTCAAACGATGACTGAGTTGGGTCAGTTGTAACGTAATACCTTTATCGTAAAACAGCATAAGATGATAGAGATTTGTGGTTTACTGCCGCGTATGATGAGGACCTGTTGGAAGTTCATTACTAAAAAAAACAAAGGTTTAAACCTGATGTGTCAACTTGTTCTGTAACAACATTATTAAATTAAATATCGAATATGATACTCAGAACATAACAGACCTCCTTCCGACAAACCAGAAAAGTGGACCCGATGGCACTCCAGCCAGAGAGTTGAGAAAGAAGTTCAGGTATTGATCATCATGCAGGGAGGAGGATGTCAGGTAGAGGCTGAAGTACGTCAAGCTGTCAACTAGCCTGCAACATTGTCACATTGTAACTACATAAACTCTCATACTATTTGTTTGTTTGTTGTTTAGCGCCGCTCTCAGCAATATCCTAGCTATGTTACGGCGGGCTGTTAATAATCAAGTTTGGCTCAGGCACTCCAGCATCGATCTACCAATTGGGAATTGACGACATGCATCAACCAAGACAGCAAGTGGACCATCCGATCCCGTTAGTCGCCTCTTGCGACAAGCATGGGTTGCTGAATACCAAGCCTAACAGTTTGATGCATGTCATCGTGTCCCCATTACGTAGATTGATGCTTATAATGTCCATCACTGGATTGTCTGGTCCAGACTCGATTATTCATATCGGTGGAATATTGCTCAGTTTGGCGTTAAACAATAATCAAACAGCAAACTTGTACAAATTATGCAACGATTACAACACTCGGGGTTGCAGGTCATTAGCGAAACACTAGGATGCCATTGATACATAAATTATGCAATTCCTTTGTGACTTTATGTACCTATGTCTCAGTATGCACATTTAAGAAGGGTTACTGTCATCGAACCATATCGTCATAACTTAAACTTGGTTCTTGTTATCAACGCTTTTGTGCTATTATAGTAGTATATATATAATATATAATATATATTATATTTCCTCTTTCAGTGAACGAATGAATAGCTAGCTACCAACTGATTGACTGTTTAAGAAATAGGAACCCTAACAAAACCTATCCCTGCAGCGTGAATCCCAACATTCAGTTCACTCACCAGGAGAACCACACGACAGCACATATCTTCAACATAAACTTGGTCCGCACCAAGTCAAGGCAGCTGTATTTTACTACTTCGGGCTGTTTCTCTGGTGGCGTTTCCACGTATTTACTCTTGGTGCTGCTCAGGTCAACGGGTGTTTGCGTAATGTCTATACCTGGAAGTTGAACGTCAGTCACGTCAAGGCGGTTCGTCTTCGCCACTCTTTTGAACAACGCCATTGCTCTTTTGACCTTTTTGTTCGTGATCAACCATCTCAGGGACTCCGCCATAAAGCTATGGAAATAAACATCGTTTCTCTGTTGTCTCACATTTGGAATTCATATAAGTAAAGTCTGCATCTCCTTGACGCTGCACGCTGACTCCTGAAATATCTTGATCTATACAATATTTGCATGTGGTACTGATTGATGTTATGAAATTGCTATAAATCATGATGTGATGTTTACTTATTCTAACACGTCCCATTTTTATTCTGGAAACCAAAAAGTCAAGAAACTCTACGGTCTTTGCCGAGTCTCGGTCAAAGGTATTTACAAATTTCTATATTTTTAGTTTATTGTACAATTTGCTCATTTGGGACAGTGTCGATTACAAACATGTTGAAGTCTAATTTCTGCGTACATATGTAGACATATGGGAAGAAATATACTTCAACATTGGATGAAACAAATTTATGTTGTATTATCAAATATAACGATCTGTTTTGATAATATTTCTGCACAAGTTGAATTTTATCAGTGATTGTCAATGTAATTTATATTTAGAGGCACGAGTAGGAGTGGAAATGTTTTTGTCATCGATGGCAAAATCTATTTATTAAATATTATAAACAGACTATCGGATGATGACACAACATAAAAAACTTGACGCACATTACCAATCATTTTGGGTATATCAATAAAATCCGCATGGTACAGAATGGTGTGATATCCCCGTTAACAATCAAACAACCTAAACTGTGAATACAAAGCTATGCTTGTTTCTGCATCAGTTTCTGAAGAATTTCAGTTATACCAACGCAGCGTTATGTGGGAGAAAAAACCAATACCAATGATCAGTTCCTAGCAAAGTGATGCACCTATGAGCCTATGTTAGAAAACATTTTTGAGTAATCCACATTCATGCTTTCCTTTTTCCATTCCAGAAAAAGGGATACGAAATAATCTGAACTCACAAGATTTGAAGAAAGACACTGATGGAAACAGACACGAAACAGAGTTGCAGAGTTCTCCAGTCCATATCACGTAACAAGTAGGCCGTCCCTGTGAGGAGTATCGTGCTGAAATTCCACGATAAGGTATAGAATGTGGATATTTCAATACGTTTGCTTCTTGGAAATGTCTCCATGATCATGGTGTATGTACACACAACAATGCCCTGGAACAACGTAAAATAGGATATTAGTCATACCAGCAATACAATATGTACAGTAAATAACAACATTACATACAATAATGTTTCCGTATTGTTGTATATCATATATATGCCATGAATAAAGGATAGACATAGGCTTTATCTAAATAATCATTGGTACACGTCTCAAAAAAAACTTTTAAATGGACGTTTGTAAGATGGAATGTAAATGTTCCTTGTTCAAACGGCCGTATTTCTGTACATGTATACATGACATCAGTTGGTAAACATTACAAACTGAACTGATGCAGTTTCACGGCTAATGCAACTTTAACATGGAAAAACATTATCCGGTGAAGGTTTACCTGTTGAAAAATGCCATTCACCAATCGCAGAGCAGAAAAGGCTGCGATATTCGGAGAGAAGGCTAAAGCAAGACCGGCGCCGGCGGTCAATATGTGTGACAATAGCAGAAACGGTTTCCTCCCGAATTTGTCTGACATCCCCGAGACAGTTGCTGCGCCAACCCCCTGCCCTACGATGAAGAGAGACTGTGGGAGGCGGGCGAAGAAGACATTCCCGCACACGAGATCCCACTATAAAAAACCCAGAACAGTTTGACTTGTATAACATGTTTGAATGTCTTACCTATGACTTTCGTCTTTGACGCTTGTTTATGATGCCAGTGTTTATGAAATAGGCATTACATTGTATGTGTCAGTTATATGTAATACATTCACACACACACACACACACACACACACACACACACACACACACATACACGTGCATGCACGTCGCTATATAAGTGCAATAATCTTGGACGCGACGTTAAACCCCATTTCACATTTCACCTTCTATAGAAAGTTAAAAATACGCCTCACCTCCGACACAATGGAATGATCTTTCTGCACATCATATGTCCAGGCACTACAAGTATGTGTTGAGGTGACGTTGGTGGTGGTGTTTTGTACTGACACGTCACAGGTGCCGTAGTTAGTGTTGCTGTTGTTGCCATAAAGCGGCGTCACTTCACACTGTTGTTTCACGGTCTGAGCTGTTGAATAATGCATTGCGGTGTAAACTCTGCGTCAATATAACCATTCTCTTATTAGATTGCCAATGTAGTTTGTATTTAAAGCGTATTATCTGATTTATGATTGTGTAATATATTTCTTATCATTGTTTTGCTTTACTTCAATTGATATGCATTGCCACACATGTAAGTTTTCATCTTGATGTTTGCAGATACAAACATACCTATGAACACGAAGTTAAGGAGATGGAAACATATTGTTAAGTTTCCAATACATAGCAGAACCGCTTGAAACAGCTGATAGCGTCCCAGACTGCCAAGTAGTTCTAGGATACTGTCAATAGTCCGTGGGGGTTCCTGTTTGACGTCGGCCATGTTCAAAACTCTGAAACAAGCATGCCCGAGGTTGGTTACATACATGTAAATGAACAGTTTTTTAATCATAGACCTTTCCTGCTAATTGCGATTTAGGCACAATTCTTGTGATGATATGAACATCTTTGAATGAAGGAAATAGAGACGTGCTGCTTACTACGCTCTGGTCAGCATTCGAGTTACTTAACATCATGTCAACTGACTTTGGCAGGAATGCCTAAAATGTAGCAGGTACTAGATGTTTGTCACTTTAGTGAAAACCAGATATGGATAAGGTTTTGTTACCTTGGTGTCACACATGACCTACATCTAACGTATGCTCCCGTCAGCGCCCGTGTGTGTGTGTGTGTGTGTGTGTGTGTGTGTGTGTGTGTGTGTGTGTGACTTAAACTAAACCAATTCAAGGAGACCCGTGTATATATCGACCGTGTCGGAAGCTCCTGTACGAAATGAAATAAATTCTTTGTTAATGAGAAGCTTATGCTACATATTTAAGGGGTTATTGCATTATTGCACGCACTCTTTTACAACCTCTTTATAGTCAACTATATTTGCCAACGAAAAAGAATACATTTTGTAATGACGTCATGATAATTTCGATGAACATGGATATTTCAAGATTTGAATTATACCACAAACTAGTTACCCTCTGAATATGTGTGATCCGAACACAACCATAATCACAAAATGTATAGACAGAGCCCAAGTAACAAAACAAGAAGCAATAAAGGGGTAAGGGAATCGTTGACGAAGTCTCAAGAATGTCTTTTCGTGTAATCGATCCCTTAAGGTGTATTCAATTATGTGTCATTAAAGTGATGATATGGTTTATATTGAGACCAGAACAAGTATTTAAAGGGCACGTTAAGTGAAAAAAGTGATTGCGATTGTGTTGTGAATATCATTTTTCCTTGACACACTAAGCCAATTTCGAAATTCTTAATATTCGTAGAAAGTGAGGAAATAAAACACGCTCCTTGATCGGCTTCCAAAACAAACCTATTTGGGGAAGTAGGCCAGAACTTCCGGGGCAGCGGTCACAACTGTTTTCATTGGGTGATATTTTTGCCACGTTTATCTATCTTGTGATTCTAAGCCGTTACACATGTACTGTTTCTGGTATTTCTGTCAATCCTACAAAAGTATCAACATTGAATACGTTGTTGAATGTGTAATACGACCTTTGATCTTGGAATTGTGGATATTTAAAATAAAAAATAACGATCTGTAACTGACGTTTTATTACTAACATCCTATAAATAATGGTAATAAAACACCAAATGCCCTCGGTCCTATACCACACAATAAATGATGGAGGCATCTTCAGGGTTGCTACTACTATATTCAGGACAAATATTATTAGTCATATAATTATATGAATATTTATATGACCTGAATTGACATCGTGAAGATAAAATCTATCAGTAGGGCTCCAAATTTACGCTTACAACTGCAGTTATGGAATAGACATGACATCACGTTGGAATGCTTGGACGTCACTCCGGAATGATATGATGTCATCATGCAATGATTTCTGAACCCGCCTTGTTAGATGACTATAGGGAGAAAAACTGTTCACACTGTACCCGTTTTGCCAAGCGGAATTACAAAAAGCAATACTCATCAAAAATACTATTCGGGGTTGTGATGAACGTTCCAGACGATTTCCGATATCCAATTCAAATTTACAACCGTTGGTTGGTTGGTTGGTTGTTTTACGCCGCACTCTGCAATATTCCAACCATATGACGGCGGTCTGTAAATAATCGAGTCTGGACCAGACAATCCAGTGATTGATATCATGAGCATCGATTCATGCAAATTGGATCGATGCAATGCTTCAACCAAGTCCGCAAACCTGACCACCCGATCCCGTTGGTCGCCTCTTACCACATAAGCATAGTCGCCTTTTACAGCAAGCATGGGTTGCTGAAGACCTATTCTACCGTGGATCTTCACGGGTCAAATTCACAACCGATCAGATTGCACGACATATACCCCTACATTTCACAATGGGCATCTGACGCATCGCACATGGCACAAATTATCACCCTCGACCTATAATGTACGCTGATCTCAGACGGTCGTAAGGGGTTGTTCTAGGTATGGCAGGTATGACAAAAGTTATGTTAATCCACGTGTACACACCATGAACGGTGAAGGGAAGCGCGAGATCCAGTTTTGTGTATTGCGTTAAGTGTGCTCGTACCCTGATAGGAAAGTAACATCAGCCTGTTACTCTTGAAAGTTATTAGTTATTGTAAATGTGTCATGCTAAACTAGCAGTAATAATATTCACTATTGTATTCAAGACGTCGTAATGTGGTGCCAGTAATTAGTGTCTCAGGAATTTGAAATATGGTTGAGAAGAACAATAATCTCAATATACTTATAGCTGACATACTCCCCAGAAACATTAGGGAATCATGAAACATATATCTTTTAATCGGTTTTCAGAAGAAGGATCAGCATTCGCATTTGCATTGGTTTTGGAATCAAACCTTACGCCCGAACACACCCTAAACATTCTTCGTGAACAATGCAATTTCTCCGTACACATCGGTAAGGAGTCATTGTTGAGTTTGCCACTTCAGTGAAAGGTCGTCAGAAACTGGGGGAATCGTCCATGGTCTCTTGTAATGTTTTCTATGCGGTTTTCTATCGATACAACTAATGAGGCACCATGCTGGTCCAAATTTTGCCTTTCAAGACGATAACGCTCGTGCGCACCTTGCACGTATCGTAACTGACTACATCAAGCAGTCAAACGTCACCAGAATGCAATGTGTCCAGACCGTCTGGGATTTCGGCAAAATATGTACTCCGGTGTCAAAGGCGTCCTGCTACACTAGCCGAACTGGATCAGGCGCTACAAGAGGAGTGAACATAAGAGGAATGGACAAGACTCCCTCAAATTGTCATTAGGAGATGCTACACAATGTATGTCGTATAAACGAACGTAAAATCAATCTCCGGGGCATGACCCATTGTTGATCAAGTCATCTCAACGTTCATGTGTACAACACCCCTGTCGTCTTTTACTGTCGAGTTTTCTTTCACTTTTCATTCTCCGTTACAATCGTGAAGTTAACGTGCATGTTAGGAATACACTCGTTGGTAAAATAAATAAAAAGAAACGTTTGGCAGTGTTCCTCTTTATCATTTGGGTGGTTGGGTGGCCTGGTACCAGTAGAGGACAAAGGTCGAATATCGGTGTGCCCCAGCCGCGATGTGGCTGGCATATTGATAAAAGCGGCGCAAAGATGCTGCTTCATCAGACTAAGTGTACTGAAAACAGGGATGTCATGCTGTGGAAAATATCGACAACAGTACTTGGCATATTTACTACATCAAATAGTTCACTCTTATGTATTCTGGGTGAGAATATCGGTCCCCACCAGCCTACATGTACTCCTGTCGTTAGAGGCGATAGCCAGGCTATTGGCTGACTTGGTTGAACTTGGTCATCATGTCCCAATTGCGTGCATCGATGTTCATGATGTAAATCACTGGATTGTCTGATTCGATTTTTTACTGGCCTCCCTCATATTGCTGGAATATTTCTGAGTGTGGCGTTAAACAACAAACAAGCAAACAAAAACAAACAAACACCAGATAGTTGTACTAAATATGAAATGTCTCAAGGTCAGCCTGCGATATTATCATTGATATCAGTTGGACATGAGTTACATATGTATATCAAGACATGAAAATATTACATACCACACGGTTGAGGTTGGGGTCGTAGGAACAGTGTCTGGTGTGGTGGCCGTTTCGTAGACCACTGCGTGCATGGCGTGTACCCAAACGTGTCCTGAGAAAACAGGTGTAAATTTCCGCTGGTACGGCAGTCAGAATCTGGGTTAGAAGGTCATTCCCGCCGTAGACACTTGAACATTGATGTACTTAAGTAACACATTACTCACACGATAAAGGTATGTGACAATGTACCAACCATCTGTCATACCAGGGGACATTGTATTCCATGTTGTTATCCAGTATTCAAAAAACAGTCAGTAGTCGTTTTGATAATCATCATGAAAAGAAACTGATTGAATCGTTCGTGCAAGCTTCGAAGTTCACACGGCTTTTCAGAGGAGGAAATACATGGGCCAAAATGTTTTTCAGACTTCATAAATATTCAGGTTCATAGTTTTAAATAAACATAAATATCTGGTTTTTCAGCTGTTACTGTAGCCCCAGAATATCACATGGTCGGTCCCTAACGACAAACTAGCACCACCCACAACTGCTAACCTTTAGATATGAAGTTTTATAAGTAGATATTCAGATCTCATATATTCAGCTCTAACCATGTTGTGTACAGTTTAGAGAACGAAAGAAAGTTTGCAATTAGGCATTAGATGACACAATATGCTATCAAGAGCAGATTTACTTTTTAGAGATTCTTTAACGAACAGTTGTGGTTTGACACATCATTACAGTTTACAAAATCCGCTACCACTGACTGTTCTCCTGGTGTGATTATTTTGTGGAATTGCTTTTTGCAGCGTTTGACAACAAACAGACTTTCTTTTTATGCAAATTGTGTGAGTGGCGGGTGCTATCGGCAGAGTAGGTCATACGTTCCCTTTTCGCGAACACCTGGTGTCATATATTTTGATTTTCATAATTTCAGGGGGCGGTCGGGTAGCCTAGTGGTTAAAGCGTTCGCTCGTCACGCCGAACACCCGGGTTCGATTCCCGACATGGGTACAATGTGTGAAGCCCATTTCTGGTGTCCCCCGCCGTGATATTACTGGAATATTGCTAAAAGCGGCGTAAAACCATACTCGCTCACTCACTCATAATTTCAGCAGATAATCGAGATTGGTTATTTTCTGGCTTTGACGTTATGTATTTACTTGTGATCTCATAATAGTGACATTTCTTGTGTCCCCCGCCGTGATATTGCTGGAATATTGCTAAGGGCGGCGTAAAACCATATTCACTCTCTCACAATAGTGAATGTGTTACGTGTGTCACTAGTCGCTTCGGATTGTGAAATTTGTGCTCATATATATTTCGTAAATTCTGAGTATGTTTGTTTTTAAATGGCGTCTAACGGGATCAGATGGCCAGGCCCGCTGACTTGGATGATTCATGTCATCGTAGCTAATTTTGTGGATCTATGCTCATGATGTCAATCACTTGATTGTTTGGTTCAGATTTGATTATTTCCGGACCGTCGTCATAGAGGTGGAATATTGTTGAGTGCGGCGTTAAACAAAAAAGAAACAAAAAAAATGTTGGTTTTAATATGTAGCACATCTTGATGGTAATATTTGAGTAAGGATAAGATATTATGGATGAACAACTTTATTACAATTAAGAGTGAGGTTTCGGTGTAGGTTCTAACACCGTTATCAAGCAAGTGATATACAGTGAGTGAGTGTGAGTGAGTTGGGTTTAACGCCGCTTTTAACAGTATTACAGTTATATCGCGGTGTGTCAGCTTAATGTGGGAGGAAAGCCCGAAGTGATGCAGGTCTCAGACATTTACCCCTTCGGTGAAACCCACGAGCACGGTTATGGTGATGACAAACCTAGAAACATAATCGGGGCGAACCGGGATTCGAACCCACAATCATAGGTTTTTGGCGTGCCCAAGGGACGCAACTCTGCCCAGCGAATCGCGGCGCCTTAGACGACTGGGCCACCCGTGCCCCCAAGTGATATACAGAGAAAGGTTGACAAGTATATATACAGGAAGGAATTGTTTATACAGTAGAGTTGATATCAGATGTAGTTATACTGGATTGAAGAAGCCATCAACTCATCAAAGACCCCAATATATCATACTCCTGTTGTTTATATTACTTGTTTCACTCTTTTGTTTATGTTACTGACTTCGCCGGTAATGTCTTTACTACCCTTTTGTGTACACAACAGGCTTCTCCACTCCAGTATAACTACATCTGATAGTTGTTCCTCCATAAAATCTTATCCTTACTCAAATATTACCTTCAAGATGTGCTACATATTAAAACCAAAATTGTTTTTGTTTGTTTTTGTTTAACGCCGCACTCAACAATATTCCAGCTCTATGACGACTCCAGCTCCTTTGTACTCAAACTTCTTATTGCCTAAGAAACGGGGCGGTGGGATAGCCTTGTGGTTAAAGCGTTCGCTCGTCACGCCGAAGACCCGGGTTCGATTCCCGACATGGGTGTAATGTGTGAAGCCTATTGCTGGTGTCCCCCGCCGTAATATTGCTAAAAGCTTCGTAAAACCATACTCACTCACTCACTATCAAAGAAGGTAATAGTTGAAGTGTATCTTGGGGATATCTTTCTTTTCTATTACAGGAGGCGCATCAGTAGCAGTGTTGGTTGGCGAATTCTATCTGGTTTCAGGCATGTACAGTAGGGAGAAACCACCTAATTTTCCTGTTCAAATACTGCTCAGAGCACCTAATCATCAAGGTTACCTATGGCAGTGATCACCGGACCATCGCTACTCTCTTGGACATGCCTATCAATTAGACAGCGGTGATACATATCATCTGACTGACCATTTAACAACACCACTGTACCCCAAGTATAGACATGGTACAATGTATACCTTTTGAGGAGGAATATGTTTTAGGAGATAGTAATACAAACGAATAGTATACTTACAATGTCTTATATATTTCACCCTCGTGGCGGCAGACAAGCTTAGAACGATGGATAGAAGTACAAAGTCAATGGAAAGAACGAAGAAATATGCAATAATGTTCGATAGACTTCAAATAACCACCGATGATACTTTCACTATCCCAAGTTCCTCCAGAATAAGATTAAATATCTCAGAATGATATGTCTCATCTACTTTGTGATTAATAATATAAGATATCTTAATACTCTGATGTTTTCTGACAAAATATAGAAATAGACCGTATTTCTGAACTTATAGAACTGATTGAATCATTGGATGAGGTTGTCGTGTAGAAGAGAGATTTATTAAATGGCCAAATATCTATAAATATAAACGCCTGCTTATTTTTCACAACTTAAACGAATTGAGGACCCCAACATATTTCACACGTATTAGACTTTATTTGTATAATGACCACACTTTGTATGAACTTGTTGAACTGTCATCTAGATCATATTTGTAATATTAATTGTTACATTTCATGCTTTTGTACCATCGCTGGTATCATTATCTTCCCAGTTTTTGAACCCCCAGGTAACCCCTTAAGAATTCAGGAGTGGGCTTTCCCATGCCCACATCTCATAATCTGATAAACCAAGTCTAGCATAGCGAATCTAGATCACCTACTTACTTGTTCCCCTCTTATGGGACAGGTGAGTGGATGGACGCCTACAGTAGGATAGCCTACAGACTGTTTGTTTAAGCAGACAATACCCGTTTGTTAGAATGTTGAAACTAATACGGTTAAGGCTCATAGCGTATCCAGACATGCATTCCCTGGTCCGTGATGGCTCAGTTATGACAGACAGGCAGCTTTCGTAATGTACTTTATTCAGTGATTAGGGTTTATGTGGGATGATGGGGTAGCCCAGTGCTTTATCATTTGGTCGTCCCTTCTAAAACCCGGATAGATTTGTCACATTGGTACAGTGTGTAAACCCCATTCCTACTGTCCGGGTGTTGCTAATATTGCTGGAATGGTTGCTAAAAGCTGAGTAAATCTATACTCACTCACCAGTGTGTATGCCTTTTAAATATCGGCATGTACAGTTGGTACAAAAGTAATCCGACATTGCTCGTGACTGGAGGGAAAGTGTCGGAAACGACAGGGTTTCATGTCGGACAAACAATTCATAACATTTCATTTGGTACATTGTGGTCCAATGTATCTCACATACATTCTGGGGGCGATCGGGTAGTCTAGTGGTTAAAGCGTTCGCTCGTCACGCCGAAGACCCGGGTTCGATTCCCGACATGGGTACAATGTGTGAAGCTCATTTCTGGTGTCCCCCGCCGTGATATTGCTGGAATGTTGCTGAAAGCGGCGTAAAACCATACTCACTCACATACATTCTGTAGCAAGGATAAAAATCACATTTGCTTTCAAACGACTTTTGAGCTTGATCTTTTCTTCAAGATTCAGGTCACGTCTGGCGTGCTTTTGGCGGATATTTTGTTTTCCGGGAAATGCTATTTATTGTAAAATGAACTGACATGATTCACTCTTCATTGTTCTAACTGAAATTAACTTTTATTTACACTCAGGTCGCTGTCAGTATATACATGTTCATATAAAATAAATATCATATTATTTATATAAACATCTTTGCCGAGCATGCATTCATATGCAGATTCACATAGGTCACAGTATTTGTGCAACCCAATAAGGTGAGTGGTACTTGACATGTTTAAACAATGACCTGACAATTTTACAAAACTTGGACTGCTTCCAAAAGTCAAATTTGGCTTAATGTCGAGCAATATTCCTGCACCTCAGATCTTTAGTGTTTACTTTACAACAGTTTAAGTACATTTGAGCATGCTCCGTTAATCAACATTTAAAAGAGCGTCGTACGATTCTTGCTCAGAAGTTGTTTGATCAAGATAGCAACATTCTAGGCCTCAGTAAAGCTTTCAAAATGTTTTATGGTAGACATGTGGAGGGCATTTCCAAATTTGACCAAGCAGTGACATCGGTAATGGCCGATGCATATCACTATTTGATTTATACCATATGTTCCCGTATTTTCTTTTCAGGTTAACAAATGACTTGCCTTTGTATGTGTTTGTGATGGGTGTCATTGGTGGGCCAAGATGCGCTCACCGTTTCACGAACACCTTGTATTATTAATGTTTGATAGCGATGCATAAACACAATCCATCATCATGCTAATGATATAGTCGGAATTGTTCTATCGACTCTGCTTTTAGCAAATATGTTTTTGTGAATATGCAAAGGTTTTTGTTGCTATTATTTAATCGCAATGTTCATAACTGTACACTTTTAAAAGTAAATGAATTTTATGCATATTTGGATCAATTAATGTATTAACATGTGTCTAAAAACTGTATTCTAATACAGTAGGTTAATGCCATTTAAGCTTTTAGATAAGTAGGGGTTTCAAAATTTTATGAAAGTCAGATTAGTTCGTCAAAGTTTCGTTGGATATATGTAATCTATTTATGTTTACACTTTCTAAATATGTTGCTATTGTGACGTTGATGTTGAATTACATAAAGGGGATTTGCCCATGGGACCAGTATTCAGTTGTGTCACGGGTCGCGAACTGTACACAGTACAACCTATGTTTGTTCAGAACTTAATATGTTTTCATATATCTGATGTACCCTTGAGTGAGACGTAAATAGATGTATCTGTCTGTCTATAGAAAAACCAGAAAAGGACATGCCTGGTAACAAAGGTGGAGGACTCATCATCCTTGTGCAGGAAACCTTGAAACCCAAAATACCTACAAAAATATTTAAAGAAATGTAGGAAACATTGAAACCCAAGTAGAATCGTTAAAACTGGCAAATCGCAATGAATTACGCACACCTGACGTATACCACACGCTTCCTCATGAAGCAAACACAGAAGAGCTAACGAAAATAGCTCAAATAGTTGGCAAAATGGAATAATCCTTGGTGACTTTAATGCTTCTTTATTGATTGGAAGACAGGAACGATTCGTGTAAATGTGGCAAAATCGTCGAAAAATGGGACGACAATCTAGTAACTCTAAACAACCTGGGGGAGGTGACAACCTTCCCAAACTCTCCTACGTAGGTTGCCCACCACAATTAGAGGAATAGACCAATCCTCAAAGGCTGATTGGTCCACATTCAGGTTGGATGGTACATCATTGAAATCCTCAGACATTGCTTCGGATAATCCTGATCTTTATAGCCAAACTCTCAAAGCAATTATTGCCACAGTTGAAAAATCAATTCCAAGAAAGCGCACAAAACTTGCAAGACTCCGGTACCATGGTGGAACATGGAATTAGCGAAAGCTAGGAGAGTGAGAAAGAGAAAACGTAATAGGTCAAAAAGGGATAAATCAACCTTCGCCCAAGTCCGAGCAGCCAGCCTTAAAGTAAGACAGCTCTGCACTCTCTAATGAGTGAATAGCCTAGGCCTGGCTAGATGGGGAGAAAAGACACTGTGCACATATCCCTAAACAAATCACTTCGGTCTAAAAAAAGGAAATATTTTACTTCCAGAGTTTACAGGTACTTGATATACAGAAGTTCTTGACTCCCAACAATAAACAGGTACTTGCCAATAGCTAGCTAGATAATCCTTGGACAATTCGTTATTCACGGACATCAAGATAAAGGGTTATATTACTGACAAAATACAGAAGAAGAAAGAAGAAGAAATATTTTATTAACGTGTCACTGGATGCATAAAATCAGCATCATTGCAAATATGGCATGAATTGAAAGTACATCTATCAGCCAGCCGTGGCCTACGAGACACGAATATACGTGTTACATCAATAGTTAAAATATAATATGTACATTATCACACAGTACAACAACAAATAGCGCAAACCTATTTGAGCGGACTTCGGAGAAGACAACCACCGCTCGACACCCGTGAACGCTATCTAAACTCGTGTGCGATCAGCAATGTGCATTCGAAAATAGGGAAACACGACTAGCAAACTATCTACAAAACCAATATTGGAGATATATAGGTATAAGAATAAAGGACTAAACATAAGCTACCCAAAGGTACATTAAACATGGCAACAATTACAATAAATACACGAGAAATATCTGCATAGAACTAGATAATCCTGCTACTGAGTGAAAGTTACTGAATCATATTCAACAAGTGGATATGCTTTCACGCACAAGGGAGATAAAGCATACCACATCAACACATGATGAGAGCATAAGATTGAAATACTAGAGAATGAAATTTACAGACAAAATATTCTCCAGCGATAGCCAAATCAATCGCAAAGTCAGAGAACTGAAGCCAAGCGACCGACCGCTGGACAGAGATGGGCACGGATGCATGAAGATCATAAATACTTATTTTACCAAATGATTTACACGTTAATATGATAAAATATGAATTTCATTATTTATTATTCAATGTCATTTTTACGATGATTTGCGTTTCAATCTATTTAATGCAGCATATGAAAATAATCCTTGGTTTTATAACTTTAATGATGAAGAAAAATTTGGATATACAATAAACGAAATTAAAATACAAAGCCATTTACCCTCAAAACTTTCTAAAATGTTTCGAAGAAGGCAAATGTTGTAATCTTTATTTAATACAACCAATTTTTGTAAAACAAATTGTATTTATTTGTTTTATTTTGTATTGTATGATTTGATTATAGTGTCTCTTAGGCAAATTTGTGGCTCGACGCACTGTATGATATATGTATATATCATGTATGTTTTACATGTCCCGGTGCGTGTGACACTTAAATAAACTACTTACTTCTGTCACTAGACAGTCACGAGCTGAGTTTTACGACCCGGTGAGCTAATTTTGTAATCTGAATTTGTGTCGAAACATTAGGCTCTGGGGTAAATCAATCTATATCGCAATGGAAAAGATTCCTATGACTTCTATCCTATTTCAGCTGACAGATTAGGATACGATACACATATTGCAAACTAATCATTTCATCAAATTCCTGAATTTCAATCATGTTCGACAAAGGGGAAATAATCATTTACAAAAGTGGAGCTTCGTGTCAGATTTCCAGGTATAAAGTGGCAATGAACTGATCGACCATTTGATGAAATTTTGTATGGAGACTGGATATTTTTCAGCTGCAGCTGAATTTTTGTTAAAACTAAAGCCTCACAACTGTTTACAAAATCATGCAACAATGTATTTTGTGGCAGACAACAGTGTGTAGCATTTTCTGGGACAATGTATATTGTTCAGACAGCATCCCAGGGCGCCAGTCAAAACATCTCAACCGACTTGTGCTCCTACCACTTGTTACGCAACCAGCTTCTGTCTTCACAGCTGGACAGCGACTCCTACCTTTGATCTTGCATCGGGGACACCGTCTTCCTTTCTGTGACCCAGCTTGGGAGAATCTCCCAGAGGATATGCAGCATAATCCATATGTAAGCCAATTACGGACATCGGCGTAGAAGACTGCCGATCAGATCATCTTTCACCCAAAGCGGTCAGCCAAGGCTATCACAGGTGTTTGTTAACAAACTCTATTCTGATGGGCATTGACACTATCAAGAGTAATAGTAATGTCCTAATAAAGTGCAGTGTTTGCACTTTAAGAACAGGTGTTAGATACAATAAAGAACCAACACGGTTATTTACTTACGGCCTGAAAGCTAAATACAAATCCACGGGAATTAAACATTTAACATAAATAAGCCTTTAAAATCTAAGGGGCAGTCCTTCTATCTGGCCATCGTCACCCTGTGCCAACAACGATTGGCCAAATTGGCTGGTATATCTAAATCAGCATACCAAGTTTACAAACATACAATGTATTACTACTGTGCAATAGAGGAGCAATGCGCAAAATACATTCCATTTGAACATTGATAGAAACTTTCACGTGGCTGGCATGCTGGTACATGTATTAGGCTTTTTTGGCCATGATTGTATGTCCTCAACTGTTTCTGGCAACTCTCTCCCTTGTGACTCCGGAAGCATCATCACCAAACCTGCTATGATTAAACAGCCCACACCAAATATAGTTCCAGGTAACCAAGATATAGCTGATGCCTGTAAACATTAAACATTTACATGAAGAAGATATGTACAGGGCAACAAAGAAATAATTTCAATATCAGATGCCTTTCAGTGTTTAACTTAGTTTCCAACTTTGACGCGTCAGTGACAAAACTTGTTCCCGTGTTCATTTTTTCAGGTGAACAATTGCCTTGCCTTTGCAAGTGTTTGTGACGGGTGCAACCTGTGAGGCATGATATGCGTCCCTTTTCGTGAACGCCTGTTGTCATCGATATTTAACACATGAGGTTATTCATAAACACATGCTTACGATGTAGTCGGAATCGAACAATCGGCGCTGATGTAAGCAGAGAATTCTTATTTTGGGCTTGTCGCTCATATTCCTACATCACAACTAACGACAACTGCTTGTTTTAAGTGTTCCCGAAGATGTACTTACAAGCAAGGAAGTGAAAGGTGAAATAGCAGCACCAATTCTTGCAGCCGTTGACCCACCACCGAGACCGACAGTCCTGAAACACATTCAAAATAGAGGCCATGTGGCCTTAGACTTACACTGTATGCAGTGACATTTGTTTTAAAGTTATTTACGAAGTAATTTCAATGAACATACATCAGAGCATCCCCCATTTATAATAATTTGTAATCATTTGGTGATATGTGTTCAACAAAGATATAACGACCAAACGTATACATGTTTCGCGAACAATACAGATTACAAATATTGAAATATCAACAAAAGTCCACTCTTTTCACAATGTTTATGCCCAATGCCACAGACAGACGAGTAGTAATATTTACACCAAAATACATACTCATTGAAAGTGATGGAGCCCAATATTTAAGATGCAAACCTTATATTCGTTGGGTACAGTTCCGGAACGTATGTGAACATAGACGCAAAACAGGCAGCGTTTCCAATTTTCCCGACAAAAGCTAAAGCTGTGGCACCGGACGAAGCAGCAACGCCAACTGAAATTGATGCAAATATGTGGCACTTAGTTTTATGGCACTCATAAAAAAGAAGTTCTCCAGATCTAGTTTTAAGTCAAGGCTGCATACACCAATAGTATGACCTGTATCTTATATCAACTGTTCAGGGCGGATGTCCATACCTGCCAGTAGTTTCAAAGCTGTTGCCAGGAGAAGACACACACCAGACACAATGTGAAAAATCATGAAAAACTTCCTCCTTCCAAGTCTGAAAAATGCAAGGAACAGCAGATTTAAATCACCATTACAATTATATTATAATCTGAATCTGTTTCGTCGGATTATCGAGATTGGTTGCCAGTATTATCTGTTATTGAAGTTTTCTATTTCCATTTATTCATATAATTGTCACCGCTATTTTGCCTATTTTACGTCCAATCGAATCTGTTTCGTCGGATAATCGAGATTGGTTGCCAGTATTATCTGTTATTGAAGTTTTCTATTTCCATTTATTCACATAATTGTCACCGCTATTTTGCCTTTTACGTCCAATCGAATCTGTTGCGGCCGATAATCGAGATTATTATCTCGCGTTGACGTGTCCTATTTAATAACATTGCCTATATCCGTTGCATGTATATTAAGGAGAGTAACAAGTCTGTTTTCAATGTAACCGCGCTAAATTGATCATGAATGTGGAACCGAATGCTTTGTTTTTAGTCAAGATATGAGTGAAGCGGTATTGGTTGAATCCAATGTTTTGGCGTGAGTTATCGATATCATTTAGGGAAACACCGATAAATCCCTTCAAGCAACATTTTGAAGGTCTCTGTGGTCTAAGATCCTTGAAATACACACTCTTAGTTCTACTGACAAAACAGAATTGTCACACATTCTTTGAATGTTACAGTCACTGCCCATTATGACACAAACATACCTAACGACACCGACGGACCAAAACAGTTAAATATAAGTATTGCAAGTACCATCTTTAACGTCTTTTGGTATGACATGGCCGCGGTCGAATCAGCGACCACCCACTCCCCGGGCAGACGCTCTATCCATTACACCACGGAGGCGCTTTATACTTCGGAAGACACAGACATAGCATGTTTGCAAAACATATTTATCAAACACTGCACAACAGAAGTTTTAGAAAGTGTTTTTAACTCGCTTACGATTCTTGCAATGTTTTAACTCATTTTACATACGATAGTGATGCTGTTTTACTTGAACTGTAAAATCCCGAAAGGCAACTTTTCATCGTGCTCTCAATCTCATTTCCATACTTTATAGTGATACATGTTATTCCAACTTCTTTTGTGTAAATAGGCTCTGATGCAAAGGAGTGCGTACTCGCAGTTGAAATAACGTGTACCCAATCTTTCTACTTCACGGGGGCATATATTCACTTCAAAATACCAGATGCATTCTTGTAGACCTGTGAACTACCAACTCAACGGGCTTCACACGTTTGAACTACTCCAATTTAACACGGCACGTCTATGTTCCAAGGTGTCGGATGTTGATTTTAGCTGAGAAAATAAACACACCGTTATCCGCTTACAGGCAAACATTCAGAGAAGTAGGTCCGGTCGAGCTTATATCAATATGAATATGATAATATTACCCCACTTCTGAAGTGGTCATGACAGCTTGTGTAACGAGACCTCCTGTAAAGCACTTGACCACAAAAACTAGTGGAATCACGAATATGGATTATCGAAACTTATTCCTATGTCTAGCCATATCTCCTTCACAATCTGGTTTATGTTGTAAGTAAATACATACTTTCTATATAATCACTTAGTCAAAAAATATTTTGAAATTTTTTTTTCAGTAAACATGCATCAGCATTGGAAATCTTCACTGCAGTAGTACTGCAGCACAACAGTGTAAACATAAAACCCGGTGTGCAGCTTGTAAATCCGCAAAGAGGTTTTACGTTGAGTGATCCACAAAGTGACCTCGGTCCTGCGTAAGTAAGTGTACATACATACTGATTTAGTTTACTCATCCTGAAAATATGTCTGCAACTTATGCTAAATACCCCGTGGTGATAAGGGTTAGAAAAGGTTCGCTGGGTCCGTTTGCACAAAGCGATCTTAGACTGACTGACTGAGTATGGTTTTACGCCGCTTTTAGCAATATTCCAGCAATATCACGGCGGGGGACACCAGAAATGGGCTTCACACATTGTACCCATGTCGAGAATCGGACCCGGGTCTTCGGCGTGGCGAGCGAACGCTTTAACCACTAGGCTACTCGATCGCCCCTTAGAGTTACGACTGTGTTAGAGTGTGGTAGTTGTAATCGCCGTAGCGCTAAGATTGCTTGGTGAAAGTGGACGCAGGACTCCGTTCTAAGCCGATAGTGACCAGTAAATTGTATCGGGGGTAAGGCTTGATGGATTTCGCGTCATAGAACGTAGCGTTAATATCAGTCACGGTTAGTATAGTCCAGACCCGAACATCTACAATACACATAACGATTTTCGCTATCAAGATTCAGAAAAAATGGAACACCGTCAAATCTCCTAGTTAAGCATCACATAACAAGAATTATATTTTCGTTATGAGAGTGTAAACGCAAACCTTTTGCTGATGAGCCAGTACAGCGGTGCCGTTGGGACTTCAGCCACCGAGTTGAGGAGAAAGTTGAGATAGAAGTCGTCGGCTAGAGATGAGGATGTCAGATACAGGCTAAAGTATGTTAGACTGTCAACCAGCCTGCAATATAAACGTGGTGGGAAAGAGTTCTAATGTGCACTCGTAACCAATGTAGCCTCAAATTGTATAAACAAACAGAATATAGCATGCTTTAAAAAATATTTGAAACACACGTGTCTGTCTGTGTAAAACTACACACACACTGCAGCAAAATGAACATTTCTCAAACATTTTTATTTATCGCTGATTTTCGGTGATACGTTCATGCATTTTCACCACAACTTTGCTTTTTTCGCCCAAAGGGATCTGTTTATTCTCTGGCGTTGTCGTTTTATATTTAGACCGGTTTATACAGACATCCGGATTAGTGAAAGTATAGCAGTAGTAGCGTCTGGATTAGACAGAATGTACTGTAGAAACTGTAAACTGTAGTGAGCGAGTGAGTGAGTTTGGTTTTACGCCGCTTTTAGTAATATTCCAGCAATATCACGGCGGGGGACACCAGAAATAGGTTTCACACATTGAACCCATGTCGGGAATCGAACCCGGGTCGAGCGAACGCTTTAACCACTAGGCTACCCGACCGCCCCTGAAAACTGTAGACTGTAATTGTGTTCCAGTATTGTATACGCTTATTACTCAAGTAGGAACGGATAATTCGTTTTATACTGGAGACCTAATACTAGAGACGTTACCCTGAACGTTTCACTATAGCGTCAAATGTCATCCTCTCGTTCTCAATATCATCTGTTAGGACCATTATTACAGGAATGATTCTAATTGTGAGCAATACCAAAAGAAGGGTGTTACCATGCTTGGCGCTCAGCATAAGGGGATAAAACTCGGCTCGGAGAGTCAGGATACTGTGTTAGGGTGGGGTATCCATGTTAACTGCGGCAATGCTTCTCAGTCAACAGGCACTATCAAGCCGGCAGAAATTCGGACTGAAGGAGTGAAGAAGCCTAACACTGCTTTTATTTCTTATGAGTGAGTGAGTTGTGTTTAACGCCGCTTAAGCTTGCTGTGAGAAGAAGTGAATGGGTCTTAGACGTTTACCACTTTGGTGAAACCAGCGAGTTTTGGTATGATGCTGACAAAACATAGAAGCATAATCGGGGCGAACCGGGATTCGAAGCCACGATCATAGGTTTTTTGGCATGCACAAGGGACGCAACTCTGCACAGTATCATAGACAAAAATACTTATTCTGGGCAAACCAAGATTCGAACCCACGACCATATGTTACCGCACAGCGACATGCGAGTGATCAGACAACTAGGCCACCCATGGACCCTTTATTTTTGTGATGGCGACAACAAGGAAAATTAAGTAGAAGGAGAAAAAGTAATTTACCATGAAAGCCAAACAATAATTGAAATCTTCAGCATAAACATGCTTTTGACCGCATCCAGTACTGTGTATCTGGAAACATGTATGACCGTAGGGATCTTGTTGGTATCGGGCTTAGGTGCGTCGCCTGTTGTTTCTGTAAAAGCTGTAACCTGAGGAATCACATTTGAAACATCCACGCAATTAAACCTTGAAGCCTTATACAGGATCTGTATTGCTTTGTCATCTTTTTTGTTTGCGATCAACCATCTGAGAGATTCGTCTTGAAATCTGAAATGAAAATGCAACAAAACATCAAGTCAACAACAGATGTAACGATGGATGATACATGACACAGGAACTAAAGCGACGCGCATTCCAATACCTCAATGCTGGCAGATATGTTAGGTTATGCCAATTCCACATCTTGATTTGCCTCAGGTATATCCTAAAAGGCAGGTGTTTCTACTGTTTATTTGATATAGAAAGGGTTTTGTCGCTTTATTTATCATAGAACCTTAGAAAAGATTTTCTTTGTCGGCGATAAAAATCCATATCATGTAACGTATGACACGTCTGAAAGTATATCACAAAAAGTGAGTGAGTTCTGTTCACACACTTCTAAATTGCTTGTAAGTGGGTGAATGAATTTGTTTATGCGGTCGCTTTGTACAGCATTAACTTTGCAGTTGTATCTTAGACGTTTATCACATTAGTGAACCTACGAGCACGGACATGGTCATGACAAACCAAGACACATGTTGAACCCATGATCATTGGTTCCTGGCAGGCCTAAGGGACGCAATTCTGCACCGAGATGAATTCTTATGAAGACTTGGTTTCATATTTTCGGGAAGGACATACTTACATAATTTGAAGGACCACGACGATGGACGCAGAGGACAATACCAGCTGCAGTGTCCGCCATGTGTTATAACGCAGTATGTAGGCAACGAGAGTAAGCATCAGAAGACATGCACACCATGATATAGATTGAATAAACACTATGTCCATACGACGCCGTCTTGGAAACAGTTCCAGCCACATTGTACAGGATGTCACTACGATCCCCTGTAAAGAAAGATATCACAACATAGTGCATGATATGCACACACACACACACGCACACACGCACACAAGCACACAGAAACACATACACACACACACCAATAACAAAGGTAATCATAATTATTTACCTGTTGGAAAACTCCGTTAATCAGTTTCATGCTGGTGAAGGCTTGTATGTTGGGGGAAAACGCCAGTGCAACTCCGACCCCAGCCGTTACAGAGTGGGAGAGGAGTAGGAAGGGCCTTCTCCCGAATTTGTCAGACAGTATAGAAAACACCAGTGCCCCGATTCCTTGGCCCACAATAAACATAGTTTGTGGAAGGCGACTGAACGGGACATTATCACAAACTAAGTCCCACTGGAATAGAAGATAATATGCATTTCTTATAGCAAATGAAAGTAAGATAGAAATATACAATGTCAAAACCATATCTATACCACGTATAAACTGAATTTCACTTTATTAAAAGCGTATATAATATGACGTAGCTAACATTTAAAAGAAAGTTAAAGATTGCAATTTGAAATCAGCTTCAGAATCAGTTCTTACTTTCTCACAGTGAAATGATATGAGGTGAAATGGAGTTTAACGTCGCGTCCACGATTATTGCACTTATATAGCAACGTGCATGCATGTGTGTGGGTGGTGGTGGTTTGTGTGTGTGTGTGGGGGGGGGGGGGGGGGGGGGCTGTTTGTACTAGTCCGATTTTATAATGCTAGCCCACTGAGATACCATGCCGCAGTTTAACATGAATACCCCCACTCAGACACAGTATACTGACTCCGAGCCGACCAGTGTTACCCCCTAATGCCGAGCGCCAGACAGGGTAACAACAAGTACCATCTTTTAACGTCTTCCGCTCTTCGGTTAAACGCTCTATCAACAAGACCACGGAGGCGGTTTATTCACAGTGGTCATGGATCCCAATAGGATACTCAGAATACTTTACAATGTGAACAAGACCATTAGCTGATAAAATGCAATACATCCGCGAAAGATACATGCAATGTTATTTTAATAATGTAGGACCAAGGAGTTTATTTATATAAGAATAAGATGGAACATACTCTTTTCTATGATATATGAAATTAGCAATGTAATATAAATATGGTTATACTGAATTTATCAAGCCATGAATGTTAGAAACGAAAGGTCCAGCTTGTGACAAACCAAGACAGGAAGCCCTGTGTCAGCATATCTACGTACTTTTTGGCCTTTGAGGACAGGACATATACCAGACAAAAGTTCAACGGCTACCAGTATCCCTCTCAATGCACAGACCCAACATCAAATGCTACAGCGTTTCGTGTGGGACCTCACACATAGGCCAGCACGATACATACTAGTTTATCTATATTTTATTATTTCTAATATCACACATGTGTCTAATGTATTAAGGAACACATCTACAATCTAAAAATAATGTTATGTCATTCTTAAAGTCCAAGAATGATCTATTTTCACTCACTGAAGTAAACTTTGAATGCAATAGTTAGTTAAGATCGAAGACATACTCTTATCCCCATTTGGTTAAGGTGTCGGGCCTCCTGTCTATTTGAATGAAAAGTGTGAGTGAGTGAGTTGGGTTTAACGCCGCTTTTTACAGTATTCCAGTTATATCACGGCGTGTCAGCTTAATGTGGGATGAACGCCCGAAGTGATGCAGGTCTTTTTACCACTTCGGTGAAAGCCACAAGCACGGGTATAGTGCTGACAAACCTAGAAACATAATCGGGGCGAACCGGGATTCGAATCCACAATCATAGGTTTCTGGCGTGCCAAAGGGACGCAACACTTCACAGCGAATTGCGGCGCCTTAGACGTATGGGCCACCCGTGCCCCCTAAATGAAAAGAAGCACTATCGGAATTAACGTAAGCAATGTCGTGTGTATAGCTACCAGGTGCGAAGCAATAGTTTAAATGCGATATAAATGCAACAACTATCGTTCTTATTGGAATCACCACACAGCCGCTTCTGGAACCGAACACATTCGGTCATATCCGTTAAATTCCGCATTTCGCCAAACTACAACAACACTTACTCTCGTCACAGCGCACGAAACATGGCTGGCAGGAGAGGCGAAGGGAAACTGGGAAGTGTAGTAATCAACGCTTGTTTTTGCAAAGAATGTAATTCTTATTAGGGAGTTAATGCGCATTGAACGTAAATTATAATTCCCCTTCGAAACAGATTATTCAATTTAATATATAAAGACTATTTTGTATGCATTATCGATGTATTTTGATGGAAAGCGTATCAAACACGGAGCTACATGGATTACTTCACCAATAATTTCATTCTAGTTAATACAAATACAAAATTCGGTCAGTCAGTGTCAAAAGTGAGGCATTCGTCTGTGGCTGATTGGCACTTAAACAATGCTATTAATTTATAAGTTTCTTCTTAACATATACCACTACCAAATTCCAATGTGTGTCCTTTAGCAACCACACAGTTGCCCAGATTGCTGGGATCTGGTCGGCGGATGGGCGCGATGTCAAACATACCTAACAACTGGCCATTTATTTGCGTTAACTGATACAAGAAAACACGTTTCCCTCTTTAGTTAACAAATCCTGATGCATATCAATACTAGTTGCTCTATGCAAATTTCGAGTCAGACAAACCAAAATAAATTACTTCGCTTGTCGCTTATTTGTTTTTTGCCGCCATTTCTGCTTTGTCATCCGCGAACTTCTAAGAAAGTGCCTATGAAACAATTGAAAGACCGCCCCATAGCGGTTCCGCTAACGTGCGCTGTCAAATCCGTTTCTTTTCGCTCGCATTATAAATGCATTTGATTCTAATACGGAAGCTATGCAACCAATACGTCTTCACATGTTAAACTCATTCAACGCTTTTATTCATATAAACAGGGGCCTGAAGGTGTACCGCCCCACTGACAAGGAGCGGCTGAAAAGTTCTGAGCCTAAGTATATGATGGCTGCAGTTGGTAGCTGGAGTGCTTGGATCCAACTAATGTAGAAGGCTTCCTCCGGATGGTGTTGAAAGACCCCACAGCACAAGTAACGGCATCATCAGCTGTATCATGTCAACCAGGCAGTTCTTTCCTCAAGTTTGAGATGAGGTGGAAATTAGACAGTGCCAAATCAGGTCAGACGAAAGATGCTAAATAAGTCCAAAACCACAGTCCTGCATTGACTCAGACTTGTGTACAGGTGCATTGTCCTGATGGAACAACACACCTTTAGTGAGTTTTGCGAGGGTGTTTATCCTTGATATTCTCACGCAGTTCTCAACTCTCTCGAAAGACGTCATCCCAGTCATGCTGAAGGCCCATGTTTGATTCCATGTATGGGTACTATGTATGAAGTCCATTTCTGGTGTCCCCCGACGTGATATTGCTGGAATACTTCAAAAAGCGGTGTAAATCAATAGATCACTCACTCATGGGAGATGCCTTCTGGTGTGACGTGTGGTGAGTGTCGAACATATGTAATCATATTCTGTATTTTTTTATAGTAGATCATCTTCAAGGCTCTCTTGTCTCCTTTTGAACTCCGCTTCCCCACCTCTTAAAACTCTTAAAAGGAAGAACAACGTCCGTCCCCTAAAGTTGACACCATGGATGGCTGTTGGAATTGGTCCTTTCAGTGGGACATTTTTTTATGACAGCGCGGTAGTCAATTTTGTACATTTTCATCAACGGAGAATACGTATGTGTAGTCATTCAGATTCCTGCCAAAATCTGCTGCCTGGTTGTGTATTTGGTCCAACTGCAGCATGTCAGCATGGAAGGTATTGTCCTTAACACAAACAAACTGTTAAGGATGTATTTATTATACGTCCTTCGTAGTTTGGCTCAGAACTTTTCTGCCATCTCTCTTATCCTATGGTGTCAACTTTATAGAAGCGCCGATACATGGAAAAAACTCATTTGGAAAACTTATTTGGAACATTAGACAATAGGATAATTGTGTGATAGTGCAAGTAGAAATCGCATCAATTGAGCCTGGCTCTTACTAGGTGACCCCAATATATCGTATCGTGATACCAAGTTTAGACAACTGGCTTATTGAAACGATTCAACACATACTAAAGTAAGTGATCTTCAAAATGTATCATATCAGTTGCATCAGTTGTAATGAATGGCTGACCAATGAATGCATCCAAATTGATTACCGATTCAAATCACTAAAACGGAACATTTTGAACTCTTTTGTGAAATCCGAAACGGAATTAGATCTTCTTAAAGATGCAACTGGCAATTTCGAAAGCACATTACGTGTTAAATTCGACTGATACACCGACGTGTCGCTTTTCACTTCTTACTGAGCATAAAATCGAGTAGGACAAACAAGTTATATTTCATTTTTATTTTGAGTTTTGAAAAAAAAAACACTTGCCTCTGACACTATGGAACGTAGACGATCTGGTTCATATTTCCATGCAACACATTGCGTGGTGGTCGTTGCGTTGGTACTGACGTTTACTATGTTCCCATGGCACTGTCCATACACCACATCACTGTCACTACTCTCGACCAATTCAGTGGACGTACACTGATGCTTCGCTTCTTGTGCTAGGTTATTTCAACATAAAGACTGTGTTTTCATACATGTGTGGAGCAATTAATGAACACGTTAGTTTGACGCCAGTTTGTACAGTATTGCAGCTTTAGCATAACGTATCAGCTTAAAACTGGACGAGCATGTGCATGGTGCTGATAAACCATATAGGGTCATATTTGGGGCGGATATGTGCTTGACCCCGCGGACAGTGGATCCTTGAACGGTCATGGGATTCAACTCTACACAATAAATGTGGCCTCTTAAACCCTCTGAAACATTTGGATATGCAGCGAAATTGACTGAGTTTACTTCAGAGAATATCCGGTTCGGTCTGCTCTAGTCCGATTTACTCAGCTTTTTTGTAATATTCATTTCGCATCCGTCACCACTCGCACCTTTCCGTAACCTGCTAGAAGACTCGTCCCCCTATCGATGAATGTTATGTGCGAAAATACGACAAACCAATCAGAATGCGCGTATGATTTCAAGTTCTTCGTCAAAGAAACCCTCAGAAATAATTTTTGATTTTACATGTCTTGCATCTTAAAACACAGTTAAATTTGTGCAATCATACTGTATAATTCCGCAAGTCCCGATGCGCTTTAAAATGAATCTGAAATATATATAATATATGGGGAAATATATGTGAACCATTAGGCAACGAGTTGACAATTGTTTTAGGTATGTACGTTTGCGCTAAGACGGGACCCGGTCGCAAAAATGGCCATAATTAGGGCACGAGTGGCTATTCGGCTTGTCCCGGAATAACACGAGGTGTTCACGAATGAGTCAACTGGTTGTTAGGACCGTATTTTAGTCCGAAGTCCGAAGTGTAAAAAGTTTTAGGTCAGTTTGTGTAATGATAATTTATTAAGGAACTGAGGGGACCCGAGAAAAAGTCCATTTTTTACCAAAATCCGAATCAGATTCCACTGTAGTAACATTAAGACGTCTTTCGATTGCATTATGGTTCGGTTCTCATATATTTAATTGGGGTTTGTATTACACCAACCGAAATGTACATGCCCCACCCTTATCACACTTTGGTATAACACAGAGTAAGTGTTTTAGAAAAGTACCCTTCCTCGAAAATATCGATCTTACCAATGAAGACAAAATTTAGAACATGAAAGGCGATGGTGAGGTTCCCACAAAACAACAGTGCGACCTGTGTAATCTGATACCGTCCAAAGGTACCCAATCGCTCTAACATAGCGTCAACACTCAGCTGGTCTGTGTCCCGTAAAGCTGAGAAAACACGGTGGCTGTGAATGGAACATAGAATTAAATAGCTATGCGTAAAAATATTTGAGTGTTACATTATTAGTGATGTCTGTAATGGTATCGATGAACCTGTGACAACAAACTACGTTTTATTGAGACCAACCAGAAAGGACAGAATAAAAATATGCCTGTGTCAAATATGTGCCATCAAAGTGACAAACTGTTTTTGTCAATTCTGCTAAAAACCTTGTTAGTGTTAGAGAAGAAATATTTGCGCGTGTAACCTCGGATGCAATGTGCACGAGAATTATCTCTGACATTTACTCACAAGGAACTACAAGAATACATGTTTCCTAAATCCAATTGATGATAATTTATAACTCAACTGAATAAATCAGTGTGTTGAGTACATCCCCCCCCCCCCCCCCCCCCCCATCCCCTTTGTGTGGCCTTCATATCCAATGTGTAATACAGTGGCATACTGTCAACGTCGTTGGAAGTGCAAGGGACTAACTTGTCATATGCAGGAATCAAGGCCGTAGTTAACTTCTTTTTCTTTTCTTTTTTTTGTTCCCCAACTTGATTCAAATAAAACTGTTTTCTATTAAAAACCGGAGAAACTATCTTAAACAATCTTATCAAGGAGTGACGAGAGGGCATGATCTGAATTCCAGAAGCTGAACACCTGTCATCTTTTATAGAAGGCATGTCACTCAATATAACAGGTGGTTCTACACCTGAAGGGCGTCACTTTGTTATTAAACAGTCGGAGAACCAGACAGATCAAGTAACAGAATGAGTATCATAGATCCATATCATCAGTTGCATACACAACAAATTAAGAATAAAACAGGTGTCTTCGATTACTAATTGACTGCATATATTTCGCTATGATCGATAAACATTGTGACAAATGTACATACTCACACGGATTTCGCGTAGGACCGACAGCAGCTGAGAGAATACCATGTTGTCTTGGTAAACACACAAAATTGAGTTATATTGTTTACGAAACAAGTCAGGGACACTTACTTACTGCCCATGGCTTCTGTGGATGAAACGAAGTTAGACAACGATGCAAGTCATGGGCGGATACAGAGGGGGGTGCGGGGGTGCGCACCCCCCCCCCCCCCCCCCCCCCCCTTTTTTTTATTTCGAAAAAAATCTTTATTTCTGTATAAATTACCACCAAAGACAATAAATAGATCTTAATTGTGCACCCCTCTTTTCAAAAAAGCTGTATCCGCCCATGCAAATGATCTCTGTTCTGATTTCAATCCAGATTCCACAGCCTGTATCTCGGAGAATTGCTCACAGCTATGTGAAATGCTCATTTGCGCTTCCCAAAGCTGTTAATGTGGCAAATGCCAACTTCTAAATAAAGGTACACAATTCTATAGAAAAGACAAAGTTAGGATCGAGTCCAAGGTTCAAGATAGTGATGTGTACTTTGTATCTCGAATTCGAGATAAGCGGTCAATTTTTTTTATATTTATATAGTAAGGCGGTCGGGACCGGGGAATAGATTCGTGTTGTCTGTACATTCGAGATAACGGGCTCCGACTTTACATGTTTCTATATTCCTTACTCTTGTTGAATTTCATCATGGCAACCACGCCACGATATATTGCCTATGTTATAGTTTATTCAAGAGTCCTCTTAAGTTATTTTTTATCATAAATATTAAAACGCATATGAAGCTGTCCTCATTTGAAGGTTTGCAACTAGCTTCAAACAGGTGGCAAAACAAAAACACAAAGTTCCCACAAAGTTCCACTGAAATATGGGATGAGAATACACACGAAAATACTTTCACAACGAACAATTGTATTGATTGACTCACATATCCACCAACTTTAAAATCATACCTTCTATCCACATCTGCCTTGCTCTGGCTTTCCCTATGTCCATCCATGATATTGTTCTACGTGTGGAGGTGACTATGAACTGTGAACTATGGAGTTGAAAGTTCGAGGACTAGAAATATTGTGAAACGTTGAACTGCGAGGCTTTGTTGGTTGCATTGTAAAGGTCATATCATGACGGTAATGTGGTAGTGTCTGTATTTAGTAGTTGAATAGTCATGATAGTTGAAAATGCAGTAAAGCTGCCATCTCGGAATGTGTGGTCAAGACAGAGCGTACACCTCTCAAACATGTCCATTAAATCACTGGGAGCAAGCTGTGTTACCACCCTTAATGTAAAAATTACTCTTAATGTAAAAAAGATTACATTAAGGGTTACGTGTTAACTCTTAATGTAAAAAGTATACATTAAATTTCTGGGTTCATAGTGACAGTGACATAGTCTGGCAGATGTTCTATGTCAGATATTGGCTGTCTCTTTATAATATGCAGGAATCTCCTTTACCCCAAAAAATGCTACGATATATTGCGGTTGTACGATGAACAAGGCCACGTAAATTGGATAACGAAACTTAAAACTGTTATTTTCAGATTAGGATTTGGTGATGTCTGGTACTTTCAAACATGTGGTAATAAAACCGCATTTTTTCAGGTTTGGCATAGTGATCTATGCGAAAGCCCCCAAATGGGTTATTATGCACAGTTTAAAACATCCATTTCATGTGAGAACTATTTGAGTAGTTTAACTGTAAATAAATTCAGGACCAATTGTTTTTTGCATTAAGGGTTGAAGTGATAGATAATATTTTTTTACAGGTTATCACTGTGAAATAATACTTTTCGAACATCACCAAACATCATTGCATTGGAATTCCTGTCGTCTGTAATATCATATGATTCTGGTGTATGCTTAACTGTTATATCCGTAATACTGCAAAAAAATGTCAATTATTTTATGCCTAAAACTCTGTTAAAGGACTATTCTAACAACCCACCACCATCTACATTTTGGTCTGAGCTGCTTGGGCTGAGTCTTCCTTTCCGACGTTACGGTATTAGGATAGTAACTAGGTTACCTTGCAGAGTATCGAAAAATAACCTTTGTACAACAGTAAGTTTGATAAAAATCTGTTTAAAGGGGTCATAAACCCTTTATGAAGCCTGAATATAACAACCAGGTGGTCGTTGTAGAGAGGTAATCTAAAAATGATTAGTCATTTGCACATTAAGACAAAGTAACGATCAATTAAATCTGCGAAGTTTCATGAAAGTTCGATAAGTATTATTTTATTGTGATAACCCTTAATGTAAAAAAATATTATCTATCGCTTCAACCCTTAATGTAAAAAAAAATTACACTAAGAGTTGTAACATGGGTGAGTAATCTTTACATTTAGGGTTGTAACAATAGTTAACCCGCAACCGCAATGGATGTTTTTACATCAAGAGTAATTTTTACATTAGGGGTTGTAACAAAGCTGGCTGCCGTATACATTGAAAGGCGTCGCTCTTGTTTCCGTACGTTGCAGAGTAACCTTGTTCAGGATCACACACACGTTTGTCCATTAACCTGAAAATGATAATTTGACGGGAACCTATTGTTGTCAAGAGACATTAAACCCCATGTGTATCTAGTTACACAGTAAGGTTCGTGGAGGATGGCTCGAAGAGAGCGATTCAAGGCAACATGCTTCATGAAAACTTCAACAAAATCAGAAGTAAAATACTAATTCTTTTTATTGACAACGGGCAACTTCTATAATGCTCTAATGTATCTTCACAGATATTGTTAATGTCCCCAGTCAATGGATGAGTGTGCACTGCAACTGCACATTCAGCTCCACGAGGAGTATACCATACCAGCTGCAGGTAAAGCGGTAAAAGACTTTCATCTAATCCTATCGGGTACCCATTTGCTACTAAAGAAAAAAGGGCAAATTTCGAAGAGCTAACTGACTCGGAGACACCACACACAACCCGAGCTGAGTGTAAGGTTTGATCGAGGACCTTGAACCCACAGGAGTCATGCGGCTACCCATCGAATCACTGTCCCCCGCCGAATTTCTTACATATGTCTCCCTATTCAAAGAGCCAACGTTTCATTACTGCAGTTGCAACTTTATGTAATTTTGCCGAAGTTAAAGTGAATAAAATGCATCACACTGCATTGCATCATGTGAAGGGACAAATGCTAATTGCATATGCCATCGCAATTCGCTTGCCCTTCATACCACGGTCTTTTGCTATTGGGTTCGAATCCATGATTCCCCCCGATTGTGATTCCTGGTTTCATAGCACCAACGCCACCAAAAGTGGTAAACCTGTATCCTCCCACATTAAGCTACCTGACACCCATAAAACTGAAACACTGTTTAAAGCAACGTTAAACCCAGTTCACTCACCAGTCGGGCTTTTAACATCCGCATTATGTCTTCCTTTCATCTATCGTGTCACGCACCTTTACCATTCGTAGAGGAACACACACACACGTGCATGCACGTCGCTATATAAATGCAATGATCTTGGATGCGACGTTAAACCCCACTTCACCTCACCTCACCTCGAAGAGGAACATGGCCCAACCCAAACAACCTGAATTGATGGACTGGTTTAAGACCAAAGACCTTTTTCTTAAAATGCTATATCATCTGTGTGCACTCCCTTTGAGTATTGGAAGATATTAGGAACCGGATTCTGGGTTAGAATGGGTCCACAAGAATATGTGCTGATTGCAATCACCGTCGCCCAACAACATGCCGTTGTCGGAAGTATCAATCACTGAACCAGAATATTTACATACATGATGCTGGAGTGAGTGAGTAAGTTTGCCGTCGTTGAAGTCGCACTCGACGGGGGCGTCACAAACTATGGCACGTCCTACGAATATATACTATAAATGTACGGGGGCACGGGTGGCCCAGTCGTCTAAGGCGCCTAAGGCAGAGTTGCGTCCCTTGGGCACGCCAGAAACCTATGATTGCTGGTTCGAATCCCGGTTCGCCCCGATTATGTTTCTAGGTTTGTCAGCACCATACCCGTGCTCGTGGGTTTCACCGAAGTGATAAACGTCTGAGACCTGCATCACTTCGGGCTTTCCTCCCACATTAAGCTGACACGCCGTGATATAACTGGAATACTGTTAAAGGCGGCGTTAAACCAAACTCACTCACTCACTATAAATGTACAACACAGAACACCAAATCAAATTATTGTACACTAACTGTCTATAATGTTAAATAAATAGTTATCAGTTCCATGTATTTCTCCATGGAATGAACGCGGGAAGGGAAAAGGTGAAGTTTAGTTCGTGGCCACGAGTGAGCGAATATGGTTTGACGCTTCTTTTAGCAATATTCCAGCAATATCACGGCTTCACACATTGTACTCATGTGGGGAATCGAACCAGAGAGAACGCTTTAACCACGAGGCTACCCCACCCCCTGCCCCTCACGTAGCTGGAATAGTGTTGACATCTACGTGAAGACATCCTGACCACTAACGCCGATATATGGAACAACATGTTTAGTACAGTTACTAGAAGTCAATGCGATTGTTTTTGGTCGACAGTCGTATATTTTAAAAACAACACTGCATTATGGGGTTTAAATATTGAAATTATTCACATGTTCACTCATTCCACTATTAATCCGTCCTCGGGAACAGGTACTATATGAGAATCTGTATAGCACACCGTGGAGACTGTGGGTGAGGCAAATGCCATGCAAGGGACTTAACTCTGTTTTGCATACTGTTAAAGTGCACCAGACTTTAGTCAGCTGTGAGCCTTTGGTTCGCTGTAGCGTTGCATTTCTTCCGGCTTCTGTCGTGATTGATGAGTGAGAAGAGCGTTTAAACTTTATACGGAAGATTTTTATACTCAATGATCTTTAAACAATTATCAGCATATAAATATATTTTAGAAGCAATAATACACTGTTTCTTTCATTTAAAATGTGTCAATATTTAATCGGCTGAAGATGGTACTAATAGGCTTTTTGAACATTTGTTTATTTTTAAATAAAAAACAACCAATTCAATTTAGTCCAGCATAATTGGTGTTATCTATAAAGCAACGTCTGGTTATCATTTATTGTTTCCGATTATAAATATACAGCAGCGTGATTCCATTGGGCGTAAAAGGCAAAGTAAAGGGGGAACATGTATGATGGGTTCGCTTAAAAGCACTATAAGATACGTATCGCCGTATGAAAAGGCCGTGATTTTGCATTTTGAAAATATTACTTTTTGTGTAAATACTCATCAAGGGACACATGGGAAAGCGTATCGTGAGCCGTGAAACATACCGAACTGACTTGATACAGTTAGTACTTGGTAGTCCAATGCCTCGTGTCTGTGCTTGTCGCAGGGGCCAGCTAAAGCAGCTTTGATCGTTTTTCATGTTTTTGGTCACAAGTTTGCAAAGGCCAGACTTCAATATTTACCGGCCGCCACTACATAGCACAGCTGTAATATTATTATCGTAAACCAACATTCACCCAGTCACTATTCACTGAAGTTATCAAAACATGGCCCAGCACACAATAATCTACTCCATCTTGATAATCCATTGTACACACAATGCCCTATATTTACGTTCTGAACACATGGTGTCTCAAAGATCAATGGGGATTACACGAACCTAATGATTATTCATAAGTTTGTCTAAAAATGTCTTGATGTAAATCTGAAATATCGGATCATGATTATAACAAGACAATTATCCACACTAACAGACAGTGATTCCGGGCAGGTCCTCGAGTACAACGTGTCGGTACAAGTGTCACCTCTCTTAGTGCATGCCGTCGTACCACGACAGGAGGGATCGTTGCCACGCCATGTACTAACCAAACTGTGTAAAAGTGACGCTAAACTCAACTTATGCACGGGACTGATCCACGCGTAAGGTCACAGATCTAGTTCACCCATGTTAATAATAATGGCTCATTAGTTAACATGATGGCACAATTGGCACCACTGGCACCACATTGCGACACGGTGCATTTTGAAAAATTCTTCCAACAGTTGTTCCAGGTCCTTAGATGCTGCACCTGTGAACATCTCTGTACGAAAATCATAGTGATACTGAAATAAGGTAGGGGACAAAGTGGCAAATTCCCTGTGCAGAGTTCTGTCCCTTTGACGTGTCTGAAGCCGCGATCGATGGTAAAAATTCCAGATTAGCCCTATTAATGTGTGTTTTTCAGCACCAAAACCGTACTCGTGAGTCTTACGAAAGTCGAAAGACTTTCCCCACACAGCACACCGACGCGCCGTAATATAACTGAAACACTTATAATTCATTTGTATCTTATTTTGGAAGGTGCTTTATAAGACCATCACCGCAAACGTACATAGTTTATGCATACTATTAGGAATAAGTGAACCCTACGCAAAGTGCCAAGTCGCTTTGGTTTGAAAGACTTTAAGTCCTTTTTTTCATCTTGGAAGTCCAATTTTGGTTTTTCCTATGCGCATTATGATTGAGGCACATGTGGTGTATTATTCGACGAACGCCTTGTTCTCCTCAAACGTCGGACTTGGTTCAAGGCCGGACAGCGGTTCCCTTTTACGTCTGATGCACGTGAAAATCCCTGAAGTGACAACACATAGGTCTTAAATCACCAAATGTCTCCATTGACTGTGTCCTATTCAGATACGATTCTTATCATTCTTTTTTTATATAGTTCCTCAGAACTGTTCAGGGTATTAACTGCATATATTACTTTACTGCACGGCCTTTATATACTTGGATTAAGGCTGTTGGTCACCGGCTATGATAGATGTATTAGGAACACTATTTCTTTGAAGTATCACCTTCTGTAAATATATACTTACAACAGTATGTTTGCACATATTAAAACGATAAATACAAAACACCATATCCCCTTGATTTTGGATCAGGGAACACTTGTTTTAAACACATAATATGCACAGAAGTTACTGTAAGCGCATAGAACATATTCATTCACTGATTATTGAAATATGATTGTAAACAATTAATATATACAATATAAGTTAACGAATTGTTACAATCGCTACGGCATATAATTATTTGGAAGATCCACATGTGTAGGGATTAAGGCTGCTGCTCGATGTTCAATGTTGAGGACTGGGTTAGTGGTAGTTTAACGCCGAACTCAGCAATATTCCAGCTACATAACGGCCGTCTGTAAAACATCGATAATCGATCTTCGCAACTGGGATATTATGCATCAACCGAGCCAGCGAGTCTGACCACCCGATCCCGTTGATCGCCTCTTATAACAAACATGGTTTGCTGAAGACTAATTCTGACCCGAATCTTCACGTGTACTGTGTAAGGCAGGTACTCACCGTATATAACAGGATTAAGACAGCTGTTTATGACTGCGATGTATTTGAAAGCCAACCACAAAACCTCCAAACGGTCATAAGCCAAGTTGAGAGTACTGAAAACAAACACTGATATCAAACAATACACGAAGCTGTACATGTCTCCATTACACCCAGATATTCACGATCCTTCCCAGCGCGTCACACCTTTACCCTCATCACCGCTGCCATCGAGTGAGTGAATTGGTTTTAACGCCGCTTTTAACATTATTCCAGTTATATCAAGGCGTGTCAGCTTAATGTGGGAGGAAGCCCGATGTGATGCAGGTCTTAGACTTGTACCACATTGGTGAAACACGCGAGCGCGGGCATGGTGCTGACAACCTCGAAACATAATCGGAGCGAAACGGGATTCGAACCTACGATCATGGACTGCTGGCGTGCCCAAGGGAGGCAACTCGGCACAGAGCGAATATCGACGCCTTAGACTATTGGGCCCCCTATGTGGACGAGGCCATTACAATAATGTTGAAAATATTTCCTACAAATCAAAATGTAGTGACATGTATATTGTTGTGAATGTCATTATAGTGAACTGGTAAAAGGTTTACGACTGACTTACTGTTTTCCAGCTGAATTAACGTTTGATTGATTGAACACATCGGTTCGTGATTGCTGACTGAAATAGAATTTCAAATTGACAAACAAACCAAAAATATTAGCTAGGGGGAGAGTATTCTGCGTCACGACTTAGCGGTCAACCTGATAAGAGTTCACATACATGCTTGGTTGTGACCGCCTTACACAGTGGGGTGACTGGTGGTAGCGATAGTATAGAAAGCTCCGCAAACGGGATTGACCTGTGAGAAGCCTGCGTGATATGGTTCTCCAGCCGAAGTGTTCTCGGAAATGGTAATTGTGGGACTTACGGTGAATGGGGAATTCATGTGTTTTCAATTTGTTCAAAGTATGTTTTGTTTTGTTTTTAATGTTGTATACATTTGAGTCTATTTATGAAGAGTATCAAGAACATTTCTGAATATATTTTACGTACGTTTCAGTGAATATTTACGAGGGAATGTGTGAGTGGACTTTTATGCCGCCTTTAGAAAAAATATATTGATTGCAACATCAAGACAGGGGACACTAGAATTGTGTGGTAGTATCAGAATTTGGTATTTTCTTCTTCTTCTTTTTTATAATTTATTATTTTTGTTGCATTTTACATAAGTTGCGCATACATATTAGACTTGTGAATTTGGTATTTTCTAATAATATTTTCACAATTACAGTGGCCGTATATGCTGGACATCACTTTTGAACATTTTACAAGTTCATCATAACAGGGAAGTAATCAGCGACACATTGATGAAGACCAAATGTCCGACAAAATTAATTAACTCTGAAAAAATGGGAAGAATGATTTATTTAGAGTTATTTTGTCGGACACTGTTTCTTGGCCTTGGGGTTCCCCATTAGAAAATGCTTTTCACTATTTTTCCCGAATGTAAAACTTTAATGACACAATCTTTGTTCATCACGTTATGAATACAGGGGCTCAGTCCAATTTAGACAAAACGTCTCAGTGGTTACAACAATATTTAATGTAATTATCACAGTAATGGCTGCGGAAATCATTGAAGAACTTATGAAAGACCACACAGGGAAAAGTTCTTGAATCGTTGCAGAAAGAATGGGACAGAGAATGTCAGATTGGAGAAGAAATTTCCAACAAGCGATTAGAGAAAAACAAGAAATGGCATACAAACTATGCCTTAAAAGTCAACTCAAAAGAAGAAAATCCCTTCATAAAAAATCCCTTCATAAAAATCTGAGGGGAAATCCTATGCTGATGTGGCAAAAATAAAACCACCCCAGTCACATTCTGTGAAACTGACTCGCAGAGGTCCTCCAACACAGAACGGTACGTTCAGAGGAAGCACAACTTTCCTGGGACGAAGACCCACCCGAACAATCAACATCACTCAAGGCAGATCTTCAAACCAAAGGAGACAACAAGGCCAAGGTCGCCAAAGAAGTCCAAACCACAATCGTCGGGGCCAAGGACATGCCCGTGATAACAGGCGAGGACATTTCCAAACTCAAGGACGTGGTCGAGATCGAAATGAAGATGGATATGAACGCTTAAATGAAAAGGACTATAGTTCTTTTTTTTAGTGACAGCGAGGTTCCCCCAGGGAGGGGAAACTCAACAATAGACCCTAAAGTGATCAACTTATCGTGTGTAGATCTGACACAGGAGGGAATATCTGTATTACTTGAAGGTATGAAGTTCCCCCCTACTCCATTGAAACAGGATTTACATGAACTAAGAACAGATATGTCTGATTTTTGTAGAAAATTGAGATTACTAAATCATCTTGAAATTGATGCCAATAACGAAGATACTTCATTGGTTAGAAACAAAAGCACCTTCACTCCAAAACCTGGAAGTAACAAAGTGTTGGACAATGTTATTAACCGCCTCAAAGATTTACCCTTTACTGTAAACCCTCAAAGAGGTAAATCAAACATAACAAAAAATGTACGAGCGGCTACAAACAGATTATCAAACAACGAGTCAATTGTTATTATAGAAGCTGATAAGGGAGGCGCTATAATATTATGGACAGTAAATAATACCAAGAATACTCATTAGATATTGTAAAAGACGAATCTTGTTACAGAAAGCTTTCAGACAGTTCGGAGAAAACTGTATGACTTAATCTTAAAAGATTAGTATATTCACATTCTCAATGCCTGACTACAAACGAAGAGGGTTATTTAATTAATTTTGAGTCGAAAGAAAGCAATTTTTATTGCCTTCCTAAAGTTCATAAGAGCGCACAGATCCAAGAAAAAAGTCGAACATTGAATTCTGCTGATGTCAAAATACCCCCCGTAAATGATTTAAAATTACGGCCAATCACTGCGCGACCCAAATGTCCCACACACAGAATCTGTGACCTTATGGATAAAGTGTTCAAACCCATAACTAAACATGTCAAGAGCTACATAAATGATTTTCTGAACCAACTTTCCGCCTCAGTCGAAAATGGTACAAAGTTAGTCAGTTTTGATGTAGTTAGTTTATATTCAAACATTCCCAGTGATCTCGGCACAGAAGCTATTGAATACTGGATAAATAAACACTGTTCGGGGATCCGAGAAGACTTTACCTCGGAATTCATTATCGATGGTATTAAATTTATTCTGAACAACAATACATATAATTTTGATGGTTCTCATTACAAACGAGTTAACGGCACAGCAATGAGGGCAAAAATGGCCCCTACTTATGCAACCCCTTTATTTGGTTATTTGGAGGAGAAACTGTACTAAAAAATTGATGAAGAATTCAGCATTGAATTTGGACAGGGATTTCAAGATAAATGGAAAAGATTTTTAGATGATTGTTTTGTTCTGTGGAATCGGAATGAAGACGATCTACAGTGTTTGATAGATATTTTACAGACACTCCATCCAAGTTTAACCTTTACTTTAGGGATGAGCGATAACAATCTATCGTTTCTAGATGTAATGGTTACAATTTGAAACAATAACATTGAAACAGATGTATATTACAAACCAACCGATTCAAAGCAATACCTCAATTATAATTCCTGTCACCCCCATCATACTAAAACAGAGTCCCCTACTTATCAGCACGTACCATCTGCGCGATAGTATCTAATTCAGATCGTGCACAACATAGACTCGATGAACTGAGGGAGTCACTATTAGAAAGAAACTACCCTAGAAAAATAGTAGAAGACGCAATAAACAAGGCTAAATGACAAAACCGTTGTGATATTTTGAAAACAACAGATAAACCTACTGAGAGTGTCCTCCCTTTTGCTACAAACTTTAATCCCCAAAACCCGGAAATATTTGGAAGTGTTCGGGAGACACTGTATTCCTTAAATAAGTGTAAAGAACTAAAACAAAAAATATCACAAAATAAACTTATTAAAAGTAAAAGACAGAGCCAAAATCTGAAACAGATTCTAACCAGGGCTTCTTTCTCAAATCGAAAACAAGAATGTAAAACAGTACAAAAGTGTAACAAACCAAATTGTGGTACTTGCCCTCATGTTTTACAATGTTGTTCTTTTACATTCAAAGACGGAAAAAACTTTCTATGTCGTGAAAATATGAATTGTGCTTCGAAAAACTTGATTTATGTCATACAACTTGCTGGATGCAAGGCCGAATACATGGACAGACAGGGGACACCCTCAAAGCGAGAGTGAGGGTCCACCGACAACAAATAAGGGACCCCTCTTGTCGGTGTATCCCACTCAGTCAACACATTGATCAGTGTGCCGGGAATAAAACACCAAATTTTTATGATATTCCCGTTTTACATATGTGACAATGATGTACTGAGAAAGATAAAAGAAAGTTATTTTTTTAAATATTTCAACTTACATATACTTTTATACATTTAAATACTTTTTAAATGGGCTGAAATAATTGAATTATTTCATACAATTACATATATTGTACCTTTTACTGCCACTAGAAGACTTATTTCTGTATGTATCGTACGCCTGCCCTATCACCCTACGCCTGTCTTATTGTGACGTCACAAAGTTAGATTGCACTATGACGTCATGCTATGTTAGAGTGCACGTATGTTTACATGTGTGTGTATGTGTTCTATGTATTACTTGCACACAATTTCTCTACACCGTACATATATTGTGTTTGCACTTTTCATTACATGTGTATGGGAAGGTCTCGTAAGTGTGTCACTTTTGCCTAATCCATTTTATTTTTCACAATAAAAAATAGCGAACTGAAATATACACCCATGATGGTGGTGTAGGAGTCCCGTGATGGGATTCGAACCACGGACCTTCTGATCAGAGGTCGAACGCCCTGTCCACATGACCAAAGAGGTTAACCCCTTCAGCAAGCTGACAAGGTAAGAATGTCATCTGTGAGATGACTCCACGCCCTGCTACATACTCACCCGTCAACAGAAGGCACGTCCCGGGCCGCATAGTAGGCATCTTCCCGAGGCAAGAGAGTTAACTGACTTTAAAAGTCAAGTTTCCACCCTTGCCGAACTAGGCTGGAATTACTGGGCTCGATCGTAGCGCCACCAGTGGCTATTACCAGTTATGTCCCGTCTATGCCTCTCTTATGGACCAATCAGGTTCCACCTATCATATCACTTGCGTTTGCTTCCCACAAAACGGTGGCGCCCAGTCAGGGCGATCTGATCGATAATCAAAATCTATATAGTGATAAAAGGGGCCTTACATCGCGAAATGCATCAAATCACGTGTGCACCTTGATTAAAAACATGACAAGATTTGGAAATATCTGCTGACAAAGAGTTGGCGGTGCACATGCTTTGCAAATCCTGCAATCGACCGAAATCTGCACGACTGTTTATGAACCGGATTTCGATTTCGGTGCGCGATTTTGATTGGACTATGCATAGACTCGTTAGTCCAGCCAAAATGTAACTCCATAATACCAGCCTAGTTCGGCAAGGGTGGAAACATGACTTTTATAGCCAGTTAACTCTCTTGCCTCGAGAAGATGCATAGTAGGGTACTGAGGTTTATTTTGCTCAAATGTTATATGAACGTGCTCAGCCCCACGTTGGGCGCCAATGTAGCGGCCATAAAATTTCCGAGTCCCGTGATGGGATTCGAACCACGGACCTTCTGATCAGAGGTCGAACGCCCTGTCCACATGACCAAAGAGGTTAACCCCTTCAGCAAGCTGACAAGGTAAGAATGTCATCTGTGAGATGACTCCACGCCCTGCTACATACTCACCCGTCAACAGAAGGCACGTCCCGGGCCGCATAGTAGGCATCTTCCCGAGGCAAGAGAGTTAACTGACTTTAAAAGTCAAGTTTCCACCCTTGCCGAACTAGGCTGGAATTACTGGGCTCGATCGTAGCGCCACCAGTGGCTATTACCAGTTATGTCCCGTCTATGCCTCTCTTATGGACCAATCAGGTTCCACCTATCATATCACTTGCGTTTGCTTCCCACAAAACGGTGGCGCCCAGTCAGGGCGATCTGATCGATAATCAAAATCTATATAGTGATAAAAGGGGCCTTACATCGCGAAATGCATCAAATCACGTGTGCACCTTGATTAAAAACATGACAAGATTTGGAAATATCTGCTGACAAAGAGTTGGCGGTGCACATGCTTTGCAAATCCTGCAATCGACCGAAATCTGCACGACTGTTTATGAACCGGATTTCGATTTCGGTGCGCGATTTTGATTGGACTATGCATAGACTCGTTAGTCCAGCCAAAATGTAACTCCATAATACCAGCCTAGTTCGGCAAGGGTGGAAACATGACTTTTATAGCCAGTTAACTCTCTTGCCTCGAGAAGATGCATAGTAGGGTACTGAGGTTTATTTTGCTCAAATGTTATATGAACGTGCTCAGCCCCACGTTGGGCGCCAATGTAGCGGCCATAAAATTTCCGAGTCCCGTGATGGGATTCGAACCACGGACCTTCTGATCAGAGGTCGGACGCCTTGTCTACATGACCAAAGAGGTGAACCCCTTCAGCAAGCTGACAAGGTAAGGATGTTATCTGTGAGATGACTCCATGCCCTGCTACAGTGGCTAAACTGAAGCAAGAATGGTTATTCCATGGAAATGTTTTGGATCCAAAGTTTACCGTGTTTGCCGTCCTTGTATCTTGAAATAGAATCACAAGATATCGCGATTATTAATTAAAGAAGGTAGCTGCATGTGTGCTAATATTTAGAAAGTGAAAACAAGCCATTCCACGATAATACACTTACAGTAATGCCAAAAAATGCAAAGTGCGTTTTTCAACAAATTCCATTTTGCTTGTCATCATGTCATCATTGAGTTTTGATTACGTGGTTACAATCCGGGTAAGGGTAGGCTATCAGGTGACTACGACCAGCTATTTTTAGCAGACGGTAGGTTAGAGATGGTAGGATTTACTTGAAGGAAAGACCGTGAAACGTTTTATACAGAGAAGTAAAGTGTATTATGCGTTTCCAAGGCAGAAAGTCCAAGTCATGTGGAAATGAACATTGGATTCATTTCCTGAGGCAAACACATAGTGTGTTTAATATTTATTGTAGGTTACTTTTTGAGTATCTGTTACCAATTCAAATCACGTTCATGTTCCACTTATTTAGACGAAGCTCGAGTGTAAATTAACCTACGAAATATTAGTCCAGTTCAAAATGAAGGGACTGTTTTGATACTCATGCTGTGTTCCAAAGATGTTGTACAGCATAATTATAGTGATCGCTATTTTAATGCATTGTATTCTTGTGAAAGATGTATGGAAGTACAGCGGTACTAACCCCATGAAAAACTAAGCAAATAGCATTTCTTTGTTAAAAGACGAGGTTATCCCCCTTTTATTATTCGCATTCTATTGTTTGAAACTGCAAATGTACTATATACAACAGATACACACACATGGCATTTATGATATGGAAACATGTTCATGCATAAAGCAGAAGGTGCAATATGGTGACCTACCCCAGTCTCTCAATGAGAAAGAGAACACAGGTCGGCGTCCAGCACACGAAGAACACAACATCTACATTAACAAAAATGTACAATGGAATGATTTTAAATGAATCAAGCATAACCCCTACTTTAGAATGGTAAATTTATTTACATTGATAACCCTGTAGATCTATCATGTATCTCTAGACTACATGTATAATGTGTCGAATAACTATATACGCCTTCTATACGGTCATGTAGAGGCATTTAGTGTCTTGTAGAATCAAGGACATTCATTAACACGCAGTCAAATCGTCATATTCTGTCATATACTGTCATATAATGCCATATACAATAGACTGAAATCACATAACGTTCACGGTCACTGATATGGACAGTCAAATGCATATACAAATGTGTATACAGTCGAAAAATATCATATTTGATCATATTCAATTTACAGCAATATACCGTCATATATAGACTCGTGAAGACACAGAAAGTTACATATATAGATGAACAGTTATAGTACAGTCACATGCGGCCTTATACATTCATACCCAGTTATATACCGCCACTTTCAGTTATACGAAACAGTCATATCCGGTCCTGTCACACAAATACCACCTACAGTCATATACTGCCTGTCCAGTCCATAACGTAAAATATAAATTGTCACGGTAAGAAAATAACCAGTTTTGATTATTCTCCAAAACATATTCCATTGAGCGTAAATGGCAAAATAGCAGTATTAAGAATTATATGGATGGACTAAATCAGGTGTTAGCGAAAGGGTTAGCATGTCCAGTCGTACCGTTAGCACCCGCCATTCATACAATTTGCATAAACAAGTAAGTATTCATTGCCTGACGCCACAGTTTTACCATGTAGAATCACAATGATGTAAATGTTCATGCTTCTTTTAGATTGACCTACTAAATGCTGACACCATGGCTAGGTCCAGGCCAAATGTCTGAAGGTCGCTTCCATCTGGAGTTTTCTTCTTTGCTTCTTCAAACTCCTCAGTTGCTTTTAACAGATTAAAACAATTACGTTTACATGTAAATCGAACTTCATATGACTCTTAAGGAGCAGTTTAATCATGTGATATGCACACGTGGTTTCGTTTAGGACATCATTTCGAGATCATTACAGAGCGCCCTTAGCATCCTGACTAGTCACTCAAACATTGTCTGCGTATAGAGAGAGTTGAACAGGTTTATTGGACGAGGTGGGTGGGATTAATATAGGATAATGTACACATATATTTTACTCATATGAGCAATAGCAATTTCTTGATTTTGTTAAATGTAAACGAAACCTGCATAATTATTTTTTTTTTAATGATGTTATGTACTTGCCCCTCTTGGTAAGCCATGCAATGATGGCGAGTATTCCTGTGAATATGACGAAAAGAAGTGGAAACCAATAGATGCCAACGGTATACACAACGAGGTAAATTGTTTCAGACTCCTGGTCTTCAAAGAAGTCGAACTTTGCGCACTGGATGAGTTCCTGATAGTGTGGATGAATATGTGTACTGAACACGAACGCCTACAAGACATAAACGTAGATTCAAGTCTAATAATAGATATATACAAAATAGTGATAACAAGTTGCTAATGTTCAGAAGTCTGCACACATGCAACATTTTTATTATACTTCCAATTGAAATTCTACGCACACTTACTACAGTCATTAAACGATCCGTTAACATCCGGGTTAGAATTGATCTTCAGCAACACATGCTTGTCGTAAAAGGCGACTGACGGGATAGCGTGGTCAGGATCGCTGACTTGGATGACGCATGTCATCGTATCATAATTGCATAGATCGATGCTCATGGTGTCAATCACTGGATTGTCTGACACAGACTCGATTATTTACAGATCGACGTCATTGTTGAGTTTGACGTTAAACAACAAAACAACAACTGTCTAAATAGACATTGATCATGTTCCCCTGTGATGTCAAATCTTGCACTTAAGTTAGTCTCGTACTATCACTATTACGTCATGTTTTGTTCAGCAACATACCAAGAAGTAAACACCATACACATATGCATGTACATATAAAACGTACAGGCAATGGACATAATGTCTTTCTGTTGCTTCGTATAAACCTTTATTTGAATATGTGTACTTCCAGACGGTATAATAGTGCACCATATGAATGTTTGTATGTATCAAAAACCGTGATCCATCACACCGTCGTTCATGTACTTTTATTACGCGCGTACATAAACAACAAGTACTCATCAGTTCTGTATAAATACATAAACGACTCTTTTATCCATATATATTTATGATGTCCCCCGCCATTGTCTTGCAGAAATATTGCTAAAAGCGGCGTAAAGCTATACTCACACACTCTACATATATAATTTGTGCAAGCCGGTATAATCTGTTAATAAGTTCGTTGCAATCAAAGATAAAAATGCTTACATTGAATAAAGATTGTTTTCTGGAGATGAACAATGAAAGTGTGTACACCTACCTCCGGGACACAGACACATACTGCAGCAAAGATGGAGACGACAATGAGCAGGATCCTGGTTACCTTCCTGGACTTATAACAGCATATGGTGATGACGTTGTCAACGTTAAACGATGCCAGGAAGTAGTGAGCCATGGTGTGTCCAAACTTGAGCAGGAACATGCATATCTTGCAGCCAACATTCCCAGCAGTCCACACGTACGTCGCAATCCATCCAATATCGATCCCAAGATGAAAGCAAAGACCGAGTAGGTCGGCGGTGCAAAGACAAAGGATGAAGAACTGTATCCTGCTGTCAGGCCTCCATGTTTTCAGTAACGACACGAGTACTGCAATGTTAAGACAGACTCCGATGTACAGCAGGACACTGCTTATTACCAGACGTTGATGTTTATCCTCTGGTATGGTGAATTCAACGGGGAGCGTCTCCGACATGTTCATTTTGAGGAAATGAACCAACGCAACTATGTTTAGGGAATCACACTATATATAGGTGAGATAGCAATATGTTGCAACACTGTTTGTTCTCATGGAACGAATGTATTCATGGTGGGTGATTACAATTGAGACAATTACCAGTGCTGACATTCACATAGCTTTAAATGGATAATTCGAAATAAATGTCATGTCAATTTTCCTTGTATTGTATCACATTATGTTGTTGTGTGCATGTGTTTGTCATGTTATGGTCTCGCATTGCAGACATATAAACGATAGTACAGACGTATAGTGATATTAATATGCCTCATTCAATGATGCCAGAGCTATTGTCATCTGTAGTGTATTAGAAAGGAGCAGAACGTATTATGTTTGGCGTTTGCATTTTGAGGTTCTGAAATTCGCCTTGTAGAGTGGAGTCCCTGAGTGGTGCCATGATCCGTTTATCGTAGGTTCGAACCCTAGATTCGTCCTTGTAATGGCCCTTGGTTTGTCAACACTTTATCCGTGATCTTGGGTTCACTAAATTTGTGAACGTCTACAAGTTGCGTCATTTTGGTTTTCCTGCAATATTAAGCTGAAAAGCTGCATGTGGTCTAACTGCAATACTGTTCAAAACGGCTCTCTCTCTCTCACGGTACAGATTTCGTTACACATGTTTTAACTTAATCAAATAATGTATCAAACACTCACAAACGTCGTGTTTAGTTTGATGTGCTCAGTTGAATAACAATATATCAGTATACTATTATAGTACTGTATAAGGGTAAATATGTCCTGTTGCAGTGGTAGCACCAGCCACCCACATATTTTTCACAAATGTAAGTGGCTTCTTGTTGCCCAACGCAACAGTAGTGTTGATCCTCAGATGATACAACTGGTATCATCTCTATTTGATAGTAATTCCTAAACACATGCTCCTGATATAGTCGGAATCGTAGAATTTCTACGGAAATGTTTTGTCGCTTTTATTTACTGCCATACGACGACGGCATGTAATTGTTCGAGTCTGAACAGGATATTCAAGTGATTGGTATCACGTGCAATGCTCAAAGTAATTATATTACTACTGGCAATACAGCTGTCCTAAAGAACAGAATACATTTATGAAAATCTAATATGTCGTGTCACTAGGTTTCATAATTACGTTCATTTTTGCAGGTTGTGGAACCAGGAATGGACAGAGGCAACACGAGAATTCGCAAGTAGAATCCCCCAGTTCCATTCCGCAAAGATTGCACTGAACAGGGAGAGAGCCAAGGTCCTGTCACCACTCCCATTTTCCCGTTCTGAGATCCCGCTTGAGGGCCAGTGGCGACAGACGACAGGGAACGAGAACTTCATTTCGGACGAAGGCCACGTAGATAAGATTATCATCATTTCCACTACTGACAACTTCCGCCATCTTGTTGATGCCGACACCTGGTACTGCGATGGGACATTCCAATCCTGCCCTGGTCCTTTCCACCAACTATATACGACCCATGTCTTTGTCGAGGTTCCCGCTTGTATATGTACTACTATAAGGGTAACTATTTTTCAGGGCCTGAAGGCTTCTGCAAATGATAATGCCCTGAAAAATAGCGTTACCGTTATTACAGCTAAAATGGATAGAATTTGTTATCAAATAGGAATCAACAACAATATCGGTTTTGAAACATTTACTGCAATCGACACACCACGAATGTCACTGACCCACTTTTACAAATATGGAAACGTCATAGAATGAAAAAGGATGACGTCTCCTAACAACGGATGTGATAATGGCCCGTCGTCAAATAATATGAGGGCATTATCAAGTTATAGTGATCCGCTCATTTCTGATAACATGCGGGTGGTTTAGTGATACATCTATCCATTTTAGCTATAACATCCGAAAGGGAGGAAACAGTGTACACCAGAATGTTTCAAGCCGTTAGAGACCAACTGCCAGCTGATCTACGACCCAGTTCCTTTTTTATGGACTACGAACATCTACTTGGAATAGTGTCAGAGCTATCGTTCACTCAAGATAGATAATAGATCACCCGAGTGTCCTGTTCGTGTTAAGTGTATTTATGTTTCTGAAAACATTTATAAGTATTGTTCATAAAATACATCTATAAAAATATAATCATGCAAAACTATGTCTGGTGTCTGCAATGGTCAGGAGATGGAACAGATTATACTATAATGCCCATTGTTCAGCCAATTAGTACCTGTGTAACAACTGACTGCATTTGAGCTCAAATGGGGGATTTTAAACCAACTGGAAACTCACCGTATTTAAATGTCCAAGAGAATGGTGTTCAAATACACACGCTCCGTAATCGGCTTCCAAACCAAACATATTCTAGGCCGTGGCCTGAAGGTACCGGTGGAGCAGTACAGCTGTGTCTGACAAAAGTTCACCATCTACTGTACATCTACTGTTCCTGCTATTTCTGTTACTTAAACTTAAATTTACTTAAACAACAACAACAATATTGCACTCATTGTTGCTTGCTGTGTTGTCTGTGTGGTTGCCTGTATCGTTGCCTGTCATATCTCCATCGGTGTTTACTCTGTTGGCAGCTGTGTCAGTGACTTCATGGGTCGCTGGGGTCGTGTCGTCTCTGTTACCTGTGTAATATCTGTTGTCTTATTTTAAGTTCTCTTCTTTGGAGGTGTATTGCTTCAGATGATGTGTTGGTAGAGTTTTGTATCTGACGCCTATTTCTTATGAGGTTGGCACCCTGTGGTGTCGTCAACATATAAGATCATGGTTCAATACATGTTGCACTGACTATGTCTGGATGCCACAGTTCTGTTGTGTGGTCTTGTACTCTTGTATGGGGTTTCAAGTCAACTGCATGTCTTACGTATAGGTCTTCTTGCCTCTATTCTAACCCGTCTACAATATTATCTCTTTCCATGGTACTAATGCAGTGATCATCAAAAAATATCGTTTTTAGTTATGTTCTAAGAATATACCTGGCATCTCTCACTCCCTTTTTGGACAGTCGACCGTGGGCAGTAAATATGATCTTGCCAGAGCAAATGCGTGTCACCCACCACCACCACCCCCCAAAAGTAATATCCAGCTCTGAATACAATTTGTAACAAATGACATTCCTGTTGAATTATTGATTAATCTCAGGCAATTTATACCGATAATTGGTTAACATTAAACATAAAATTGTATGTCAGTATAATTTGACCTCTCACATAAGCCATACATGAAAATAATATTCTGTGAAACATGAAAACACAGTTGTGCATTTAATCATGTTTATTTCTGAGAAGTAGAGGAAATAATAAACAATAAAGAGATATAAGAAATCTTGAGTAAAAGGACGTTATTCATTTGCATAATGAAACCAGACGACGCGTTATATTATGATACATTAAGTACAGACAAGGACGATACATTGCACAATGTATACCTATCAGTTCAAGGATGAAATGTGATTGTCAGGCTAACATACTTGCAACGAGAATACAATGATCAGACTTGACATGCATGTGTATACGACGAGTGGTTGCGGTGGACAGCACTGTATGCAGCTAGACTATTTCTCATCGATTAATTGTGTTTATAGAGTTTGGGTGAGACTAGCAAACCGGGTGTGTAGATGTATCAACAATAATGTAGTCAGCTATATAGGTTCTAGTGAGACGTTGTGGTTGTGACATCATATGCTGACATAGAGCATATCATTCATTACAGACATGCCAATAGGAAATATGTAGTGAGCGAGTGGCATGTCACGTCAACAACGTTTCCACATTCAAGTAAATACATATGTATATCAAGTAGGGCAGTTACAATAACCGTAGCTCTAAGCCTTGGCCTAGGATGCACTGACCACCATCTCCACCTAAGGATATTTCATCAACAAACAGGAAATAATACAATAATCTTAAAAAATAGTCAAATAAACACACATGAACAGATGTGTAAGGCGGAGACGTCTGAAAAAAAAACATGATTGTTTCACAATGTAAATCATACTTAATTGTTTGTTTCATAACAGATTGAAAACGTCATGGGGTTGTGAGTATTTGTTTATAGTACTACTTGACATCGTCGAAGCCCGTTAAGATCCGGGTTGGAACTGATCGTCAGCAAGCGTAGTTCGTAGTGAGAGGCGACTAATGGCTACCGGGTTGTAAGACTCGCTGATTTCGTTGAGGCATGTCATCATATTCTAAATGATGCTCATGATAGCCATCACTGGATTGTCTGGTCCAGACTAGATTAATTACATGACGCCGCTATATGGCTGGGGTATTGCTGAGTGCGGCTTTAAACAACAAACAAACTTTACTTCGTTCTTTTTGGGGACAAAAGAAACAATGTCTACATGTTTACAGAATGATAAAAATGTATGTACCCTGTGCCTGAATAGTTAATGTCCATGCGTGATTAAAACATATCGAGGTTATAGAATGAGTTCCACAAAGAGAAAAGAGAAGATTCTATCCATCAAAGATCAGTCTTCATTTTGTTCCGGCCATTGTTTGGGACTGAGACGATTCTGACTTCTACAGTCCAGGAGAAGACGTTTCCCTCCGTCGTCCAATGCAGTTGAATATGGCTGAAAATAGATCAGTATTCATTGAACTAAAAATACATTCGATATACAACACACTGATTGGTGTGTCAACGATTCGAAATACTCAGTATACTGACATAATTATTGTTGCAAAAAAACCATCTGCGCTGCCCAGTCAAACCCACCCTACTTTTCGGAGAATGTGAAGACATACTGGAAGGTACCAAACCTAAGGCACCGAGAACGGTGGGGAGTCGGACAACTTGGGATGCAAGCGTGACATTTCGAAAGCGACGTCTGCATATTTGCCATGTTTTTCCTCATTATTATTATTATTATTATTATTATTATTATTATTATGCAAAGAGGGTTTGGGTGATCCTGGCACAGTCAGGCTGGCTTGGCTCATCATCAGCTCGGGGCCCTCTACACGCAGCCCAGACAGCGAATTGGACTTCTCCCAGGAAGCTCTGTCGAGTCAAATCCACCCAGAACCTTTAGGTGAAAACTCTCCACACTGAAGCCTTCTGCATTACCCAGATTGTCAGAAGGGTTGTATTCCTGGTACCAAACCAGAGTACTCTCCCAAAGTATTTGCCATGTTTTTCCTCAATTTTGTCAATGACATTAGTGTCAAAAGGGACAAAAAAAAATCAATGATATAAATGATGTCATTGGATATATAAAAAAGGACAAGATCAGGTTTGTTGGCCTTGATATATACGTCTGATGCTGTATACGGGCCTTTTCCAAAGGATTTTGTATTTATCATTTTCCATGACGCCCTCTACATATTCAGGATCATACCTTGGATGGACCTCTGTGTCAAAACCACAAGCATGGCGAAGACGCTAATAAATTGATCGAGCCACTCCATCATGTCGCTTAAGATATGTTAAGTAGAATCAGTAACATCGACAGAAATAACGGTCCACAGGGATTAATCGGCCTTCCTTGAAAGGGTCAAAATCAGGAATGACACCCTATGCACGTGTGTGGCGCTACTGTGTGGGGCACGTGCAAACTATAGGATGTGTTTTAGTGTTTCTTGCATAGGATCTTTGTCGCCAACACTTATCTTTGTTCTAATACTTGGCATTTACATTTAGATTTCATTATCCCCCACATTTGTTTAAGAGTATATAATCAAAATGCGTGTATCCCTCTGATGAGACGGGGTGAGGTGAAATGGGGTTTAATGACGCGTCCAAGATTATTGCACTTCTATAGTCACGTGCATGCACGTGTGTGTTTGTTTGGCTGCTTGTACTAGTCCGGACTGAAGCCGATGGATAGTGCTACCTCACTGAGATACCATGCCGCAGTTTAACAAAAACTACCTCACTCAGACACTGGCCGTTCTGACTCCGAGCCGACCAGTCCAGTTTTAGCCCCTTGAGGCTGAGCGCTAGAAAAGATAACAACACGTATAATCTTTTAACGTCTTTTGGTATGACGGGGATCGAACCCCAGACATTTCGCTCTCCGGACGGACGCTCTACAACTAGACCAAGGAGGCGGTCTCATTGACTTGAGATTATTGGGTTACAGTACAATATCTATTTATATTTCGTACCATATATAAAGGGATTTAGACAGGCGTTTGCAGTCTCCAGGAAGAGTAAAGCTGTGTAGACGATAATTGTGCTCCGGGTATGATATGAACTGCGAAATAGAAAATAATTTTAATTTAATAGGACACGTGGAAAACATTTTTTTGGATGAAACGTGTATATGATGAATAACCAATTGGTCGTACCTTTTTCATCCATGAAGTTTACAAACAAAATCAAACCTGTAAGCGAATAATTCAATACCCGAACCCATTGTATTTACACCCGTGACCATATCTGTTGATCATGATACCTCCGGTGAGCACATGAACAGAGTAGTTTTCAGTGGTCACTCTTCGTGCAAAGGTTCCTCAGCACGATACCCGTGCTCGTAGTTTCACAAAAGTGGTAAACGTCTGAGACCTGCATAACTTCGGTCTTCCCTCCTACATTTACTGCTATAACTGGACAGCTGTTGATAGCGACGTCAAACCCAACTCACTCACTAATAACAACAGGGTGTGATGGTATGACACAGTGTGATTGGTTATTACACGTTGTTTGGGCGTCATACATTGATTCATGACGTGGAGAGTCCATGTCAGAATGTCATCTTGTCTGATAGCATATATTACAGATAACAGTCTGTACTCACATTGTCAATAAATACAAGGTTTGTTTGTTCGCAGATTTACGAGAGCTATGCCATCAGTGGTGCGCGGAATTTTCAGATTCAAAACCTAACCTCTACGTAATTAGTTCTGAATAACATATATATAACAAAACGTCACATTACCCAAGGACCCAATAGAATACCATGAACGGAGCACAGCAGAGGAAGAATACCACATCTGAAAAATAAATATATTTGCATATGCATTACAAACTCGCTCATATATGTGGGATATATTCTGGTCTAATAGCATGTTCTTTTAAACAGATTCTGTATCTTTCCATATTAAATCATGTTTGTAATTATACTCTAAAACACGCCGTGCAACTATAGATGTATATATCTGCAATACTGCTAAAAGTGGTGTTAACCCAAACCCACTCACTCACAATACAAATTCAAAACGATGTCAGGAATCTTTATGTTTGATCTATTCTAAGACAGCCTGATGAAAATCATTTCAGAGAGGCGAATATCAGCTGCATGAAATGATGCAACGATGCATATCTCGGACAAGGCCAGTTCATAATACCGTAAGCCAAAACTATTCCAATATCTCTGCCAAGAAATTGAAGGTCTGTGCAGGAGCCATCGTCACGTGTCATCTTCGTATAGGCGATTGTTCCTGAAGACATAATAACATTGAAACATTGTAAATTGTAAGTATTCAACAGTGTCGAAATGCATTTCAAGTTATCCTTGGTTCCAAACAAGTTGAGTTCCGATATTCGAGCATAGTGTCAGTACGATCCTTTTCGGTCCATAAAGTTACACCATCTTCAACGACAGTTCGAGATAACAAAGTTGCTTGTCCAATGCTTAATATCGATTGACTTGAATATAATCGATCAATCGCGTAATCGTGTGATATCAAGAATCAGCAAAACCAAACTCTGTATCCTGTATATCCTCTACATAATAAAGGGTAAGTAAAGTCATCATAGCAATTTAGTAGATTTTAATACTTTAGAACATAAGTAGTGACAAAGGATTGACCAAAATTAAATTTGAAAACGATCGGGCCGACATCTAGTCTGCCTGGTGGTTTATTGGGTGGTATTCCCACTTTTCCAGTACCTATTGTTGTAGGTACAAATTCACCCGAATCTGGTGATTGGTAAGGGAAATAAGGGGGGCATCTCACATATGACACAAGTAATTGGTGAAAATCTCACAAAATATTATGACACAATTAATTGCTGAACTATGTTCACATACACTGTGCTAAGTGAAAACAAAATAAAAAATTATGTCAATGCGTGGGTGAACATATTAATCATTTCATTCCCAATTGTAAGAGGGGTCGGCACTTGGCTTTTGCTGGATACAAGTTTATGATAAGACCGGACTTCCATTCATTGGAAATGTTACCGAAGAGGATGCCCAACTACCATTAACGCCAAAGATGACTTTGGCACGAAGCACAATAATGTTTCTGAGCAGTGGGTCGACGCCAACAAATCATCTCGAGGGTCGGCATCCAAATCTGTACAAATTCACTGAGATACTGCAGATTGAGCTGGATGATAATGCGATCACAATCCACAGTTAGTCCGAAGCCACCCAAGAAGAAGAACACACACACACGCACGCACACACACAAAGACACTGTCGAAACAAACACGATGGGGATTATCCTTGTCCAGGTATTTTTGTAGTATAAACAGAATAGCAGAAACAGAATGTGTATATCGTGCTGAGATAACACACATCATTCAATGAAAACCTTTATCACGCACCGCTGTACAGTCTATTTTTAATTTCAATACTTGTAGGCCACGGGCCTTTTTGTACAGACGAAATACAATTTAGGTGCAAACAGTATAAGATATAATACACATTTCTTTGGTTGATGCATGTCATCGTATCCCAATTGCGTGGATCGATGCTCATGATGTCAATCACTAGATTGTCTGGTCCAGACTCGATTATTTTCAGACCGCCGTCATATAGCTGGAATATTGCTGAGTGCGGCGTTAAACAACAAACAAATCAAATCAAAATTAAACTTCAGAATATTTGGAAAGATGTAAAATTTAGAGCTTATTTAACTTTGCCTAAGATGGCTATAAGCTGGACAAACTAGCAAAATGTTATATTCATTTTCGATATGGTTTAAGTTACAAACTTTACATTTTCACAATTCATGGGGAATATTATAATGTCGTCCACGTTCAATTTCTAAATTGTGAGAACTAAGCCGAAAACGAGTCAATGTGGTTCTGAATTTATTTACTGTATTACTACTCAAATAGTTCTCACATAAAATGGATATTTTAAACTGTGCATGGTAAGCTATTTTGGGGGCTTTCAGATATATCACTATGCCAAACCTAAAAAAAAAGTTGTCTTTTAACCGTTGACGTAACATATTTAAAAGTACGGTCTTATTACCACATGCTTGAAAGAACCAGACATCACCAAATCCTAAACTAAAAATAACAGTTTTAAGTTTCGTTACCCAATTTACATGACCTTGTTTATCGTACAAGCGCAACATCAACATATTGTAACATTTTTGGGGTAAGAGAGATTCCTGCATATTTAAAAGAGACAGCCAATATTTGACACATTTCAAAACAGCAAGCACCTGGATAGAGTATCTACCACACTCACCTAATAGTGGTTCTATGTCACTGAACCCCCAAATTTCGGCCCCCCTATGAAGGTATTGGTGTTATCTTTGCATCAAATAATTTGAAGTAAAAGTTCCAAGAACTAGGAAGACAATACCCATGGCTGTTAATCGAAACATCATGTTGGTCATCGGTGTCCTTGTTGACATTGGGTCGTACATGTCCAGTCTCACACCACGTAGAGACACTGGCTGTTTAAACACCCAAATGCGCCTTCTCCGGGTATGTATGTCCACCCCATGCTTTTCAAGCACTATTATGTCGTTGTTGGTTCAACACAGCTCCAAGTAAACGCAGTATATCTTGTTTTCGGAAAAACAGTCAGGAGCCTCACATACCCTTTCTGTGCCCGGGGGCCATTGTTAACGAACCCGGCTGTACAGGTACGTCGGTACCTTCAGGCCACGCCCCCGCGTATGTTGGAATCCCATTTCAGAGCGTGTGAATTCAACACTTTCACTTGGACATTTAAGTACTTTCTACTAATGTTAGGAATTCTTTTCCTTAGGATATTGACTTAATATAACGAATTACAATTGATATCCGCAAGAAATATTTTCCACTATATTTGCCCTTCAACGTTAAGAAACACAACAAAAAGTGTAAGAACACAGAAAAGGTACGCAAAAATTATTTTATAATATTTACCTTTTTTGCAGCACCATACAAACAATGATGGTAGACCGAAAAGTATCATCATTAGTAATGGAAGTACAAAATAGACAGCCATGTCCACAAGCGGCAGGACAATACTAGCTTCTGGATCCAAAACGCAGAAATATGCCTGGCTTACGTGTCCCATTGTTACCAGACGGAAGACGTAGAACTGAAATGAGACTAGAAGATAGAACCCCTGAACTGATTTCAAAATGCATATGGTGTACATTCTTTTCTGCCAATCAGTTCTATTCAAAATAACTAGAGGGCACTGGCCAATAGTACTGTCTAAGTATTTGAAAAAAAAAATTTAAGTTTCAAATCAACCAAAATAGTATCGCAGTGAAAACAGTTTAACATCAAATCAAATGCAGGTTGTTGTTGCCGGATGGTCAAAACGTCACTTCGATTAAAATGGGCTCGATTTTTAACTGTGGTACAATGTCTAAAACATATTCTTCCCCTACCTCGCATTGACATGGCTTGAATACTATGTTGCCAAGATCGGCTTATAATAAACGCACAACCTCATTCTCAACGTTGCTTACCTTGAGGCCACACGCGATGAAGGAAGCTACCAAGGAACACAGAAGGAAGACGATACGCAAAGCCTTGATGGAGCGACTGCAGGTGATGGTGAAAAGATTATCAATATTGAATCCTGCAAGGATCAGATGGGACACGGTGGGCCCAAACATCTGAAAACCTGCAAATATTTTACATCCATAATATCCACCTTTCCAGAATACGGTTGCATAAGACCCAATACTGATTCCGCTGCGGATGCACAAGCCCAGTACATCAGCGACACAAATGGCAAGGAGGTAAAAATACATCCTGTTGCCTGTCTTCCATGATTTGTAGAGAGATCTGATCATCCATATGTTGGTACAGACTCCGATATACAGTAGAACGCTGGATACTACTATTTCCGTTGTGTTCGATGGCGTCGTCAAGTCTGAATCATAATCGTATGTGTAGTCACTGAAGTTGTTGCCATATTCCATATCCATGTTTAAGAACGAGACGTATTTCTTTCACGCAAGTCCTCACACGTTGAGCTCTAATGGCGTGGAATGAGTATAGCAAACCAAATGACTAACAAATACTACAATGTAATTGTAGATTATTAAGGTCGTCAGGATACATGGGCGAGTTAAACATCACGAAATGTTACAAAGGTCAATAATTACTCGGGTGACATTTCCTTGACACGTATAAATTGCAGCTTAAAAGGTCATCATCATGGTTGTGCATGCCTATGGATGTTAGAAGTGTACGGTTTGAGTCCGTGAGTGTGATTTTAACACCAATTTGATAATGTTTCAGTTATATCACGGCATGTCAGCTTAATGTGGAAGGAAAGCCCGAAGTGATGCAGGTCTCAGACGTTGACCACAAAGGTAAAACCTATGAGCACAGGTATGTTGCTGACAGAACTAAAACATAAAAGGGGCGAACAAGGATTCGAACCCCAAGATGACAGGTTTCTGGCGTGACCAAGGGACCTTGTATGGCTGGATGGGAGTGAACGAAATCATTTCAGTTACATCATTATCAATGATAATATTATTACTTGGTTGACATTTCACTGCTACGTTTAAATTGCAACGTGAAAGGTCACCATCGCTGGTTCTGCATTCTTCTGGGTGTTAGAGTTGTATGGTTGGAATAGGTTCGTGAGTTGGTTTGGGTAAGCGATTGAGTTGGGTTTAACACCACTTTGCAGAGCATTCCAGTACTGGCATGGCGTGTCAGCACAGGTGTGGTGCTGACAGACCTAGAAACATGAACGGGGCAAACCGGGATTCGAACCCTATTGGCATAGGTTTCTGGCGTGACCAAAGACGTCAGGACCACCTGTGCACATTGTATGGCGTGAAGGGAGTGTACGGAATCATATTAGTTATATCATTATCAAGGACAATACTCCGATGAGTGTCCACTAATTGTCCAGCGAAGGTACCTCACTATATATGCACCGGACTTTGCTTTCTTCTTTGGAGTATGCAGAAAATACCTGTGGATAGGAAAGATATAATACAATGAGAAAGAAGTAAAAACATCATACGATTTGTCGAGGCGTTTTGATTTTAAGATTAAAGAAAGCTATAGATACAACAATTAACCAACTATGTGATAAAGGATACATACCGTATACAAGAGGGTTAACGCAGTGGTTTACCATAGACAGATATGTTAAAGCATCCAATATCTTCAAGTTAAGGTTCTTATCCCGGAACAGTCCACTGAAAATTTAATATATACAATTACATATATCATAAATACATTAACACAATGTTGTAATTTCAATTCCAAACGCACATTCTAATACTTATCACACTATATGAAGTGAGAAATAACATCAGGGCAACATTGTTCATTAACTATTTCATTTATTGACAAAGACCGTGTTCCCTTTATGTCGTGCAATATTCCTGCAGCTCAATCCTTTGGTCTCAACGTTTCACACATTTTGAGGTCAGTCGAGCATGCTCTTTCACACTGCGTCATACGGGTCTTGTTGAAAGGTCTGTTGATCAAGGTTGAACATTTAGTACATTTGTACAGCTCTCAAAAGTGTTATTGTAGACATTTGGAGGACAATCCCAAATTTCTAAAAAAAATATGTCTGAATGAATTCCCTATTTCGACTTCTTTTACATGTTCCCGTGTTTGTTCAGAACAGTTAACTTGTCTTTTGCATCTGTTGGGACAGGATATGCTCTCATGTTAGCGATCACTGGGGGGCATTACTATTTGGTCGTTTCGCCAAAATGGTAAACGTCATTAGTCGATGATTATTGCATATTTTAGAAATAAACGACTCGTGGTCGTTGTTTATCGTACAATAAAACACTTCAGGGGGATTAAACAATGAGGGGCGCAGCGATGATCATTGCTTGTTTTTTACCGGAGTTATCATTATTATATAGCGTTTCTTTAAGGATTTTACTAAAATGTACAAGGTCTAAAAATATTTACCACAATTCTAAAAATGAAAATTTTCGTTAAGTGCATTTTACGAACAGGTGGGTTAAGTTTGGTGATTCCCGCATATTCTCACAATCCTCAGGTCGATTATCTGTACATTTTCTCCCAACACCGATTGTCATATCTCTCCCACTTTTGGATGCGATCCTTCAGCCACTGTGTTTATATGTGTAGCCCAGTTACATCTATGGGTAACAACTTACAAGACACTTCCCTCTACAAAATAACGTCGTCCAATATATGACGTCATAAAGTTGCGAGTTCATATTCGACTCTCCGAAATGACGTCATGATAAAACAACACCTATTCATGAAAGGCGACCCAAAACATGATGATCATAAGCAATCTCCACGTATAGCTCCACAACAGAGACAATTGAACGATTCCCACAGAGACACGGACCCGTCACGCCACGTAATAGACATGCACACATGCATTGATGAGACTAAAGACAACACACCTGTGTATGACAAGAACAATCTTCATAATGCTGAATGGTAGCCAACACACAGTAAAAAGGCAGTCTGCAAAACAAAATATGAAACTGGCATCTGATATTATATTTCTGTGACTGTTCCATATTCTCTGAAATGTGAAGACTGGTCAGCTGAGAAAAACATGTTTTACTAAGTAGATCCTAGTACTAATTCAATTAGTTAGAAATAAATTATTATTGGCGCACTGCTATCAGCACCCTACCATTACTGTCATCTGAAAAAAGATTTGTCGATCAATGTTAAGAACGAAAAAAACACCAAAAGTCAGAATACGGGTATCAATATAAGTCAACTGGTCAAACAATCTCCCCTGAATATAATTCTGTATGTGTATGATTAGTATCTACAAATATACCAAAGTAACAGTCACAGTAGTGGATTTTGTGCACGTAGACGGAACCAAGTTGATGAAATGGCCACGAGAGGGGGAAAGTCGCCATTCAGCTTGTCCCGAAATGACACGAATAGTCACTAATAAGAAGGAAAGAGTTTCGTATGTAGTTGTATGCTGTTTTAACATTATTTCAGCAACATCTCGGCAGGCAACACCAAAAATGGGCTTCACATATTGTACCCATATTCTGGATAATGAATCCCCAGTCCTTACAAAGAACACGTTATAACGACAATTCGCCCTGACCGCAACTGGACGGAATGAACATATGTGAACATATGATGACTGCATAATTCCAATGCAATACATCTCCAGTTAATCAGTATATACATTATGCTTCCTTAAAACAAGCATGAAGGGTGGATTTGATAAGGAATACTAAAGTGAGTGAGTGAAAATTGTGTCACGCCGCATCAGCAATCTTGCAGCTAATGGCGACGAGCTTTAGCCAAACTGACTATTAGATACAAAACGAAAGAAAGTTAATATTTCAGCAATATCACGACGGGGACACCAGAAATTGACTTCAAACATTGTGGCCGCGTCACGAAATAGAAACCAGGCCATCTGCGTGATGAGAAAACACTTTAACCACAAGGCTAACACGTCGCCCTTAAAACGAAGAGCATAATCGTTAATATTAATACTTTCAATTTACCTAATGTTGTGGTATATAGGATATCAGATTTCAAACCCCAAAGGTCTCTCTTAGGGTCGTCTCCATCGTTTCGCTGTCGATCACCCTTGTCAGTAGGATGAACTGAAAAAATGAATTCAATCAATCCATGTCTATATTCACACCCACGTATGGCCCATCAAATAATGTAGAAAGTCATACTCTTTAAGGGATTATTATTGTTTCACGTCAATTAAATATTTAAAAAGTCGGTTATTTTGGGGTACCATTTTTCCAATACAGCACATTAAGCTCCGATTTATTGCGACCTACGCAATTGTGATACGGTGACATGCATCAACCGAGTCACCGAGCCTGCAACAATGTCATTTTGCTTCAAAGATTTTTCTTGGCCACTTTTTTCTTCACTAAAATTCCCCACTCCCAGCCCCAACATGATTAAAAACATGTAACATATGCTGTATTTCTACAGTAGCACTTGTGAGTCATCGTTACCAATAGTTACCATTGTGCCTGCAGATGAACGCAGGTGTACCACAGGCAGTCACAAGAAGCGCAGGTAACCAAAATACAGCGACGGCAATGACTACTTTATATATCAATTCTTGTTCCACCGTGGTTCTTCCAAATGGGGTGCACTGTCGAAGTGAGGCAAATATGGGGTGTATCTCAATGTGATATAGATACATCTGCAAGACGAAGAAAAGCATCCTATGAGACACAACAGAATGTACATTTTGCATACATTATGGTATATGTTACAAGGATGTATCTGCATCGACGGAAACATTTAAATACAAAACGCAGATGGCGCAATATGAATAAGGGGCGGGCCCCGTTGAGCTTCTTCACAGATCAACACTCTCACCACGGGGCATACATAAAGCTTTACGTATGAGATGTCAATATTCGCATTGAACTACAAAATCCCTTTAATGTCCAGAGCTGGCTAATTCAGTTATTGGGCATTTAAAAACTACCATAATGTATTCAATAGGAGTTATAATTAAAACAAAACGGAATGGGATTTATAATTTATATAAGTATAATATATATACTGATGGAAAGACCTAAGAAGACATACGACAATATTGCAGCTTAATGTTTACCGTTGCATTCAATACATAATTAATCTTATCAATACAACACATTGAATGTGATGTTTGTATATGATATGTTAAATAAATTGCCGAATAATTTCATGATTTCTATAAGTACATACAATATCACATGTCATACACACGCTTCACGTTTATCCGTTTCCTTCGATTTTCTTTCTCAGTTTATGATCATGATAAATACATGTACCTGTCCGCCGATGAACAGACCGGTCATTAGTGCAGCACACGCGAGTTGGCAGAGTCTTATTGATGATGGAGACTGTCTGTGAGTCACAGCTACAAGGTTGTCTATGTTGAAAGTAACAAGAACTAAATGTGCAAGGAAGGTTCCAGCCATTGAAACAGACATGATGATTTTGCAACCGATTTCCCCAGTGTTCCAGGACTCTGTTGTATGCAAACCGACTTCTACACACTGTCTCAAGATCAGCCCCAAACAATCTGCAACGCATAGAGCCAGGATGTAAAACTGCACTCGGTTACGGGAGATCCATGTCTTGTGTAGATGGATCAGAACACCCAAATTTGCAAATATCCCGGTGTAGAGAATGACACTATCACAAATGATATTGTTCTTTGTTGATTGGGAAAATTCCATCTTTGGTCAAATGCTTCAACATTAGTTTGTAAAGATAGCTGCAGGACATATGGAGTTGTATGATGTACGTGCCATGAAACCATTCAAGAGATACACCACTGGGTAATTGTGTTAATTGGCCTTATCAAAAGCTCTGTTGCCTGCCCAATTACAATCATGATATTATTGTGGAATGCGCATAATGTCCTTGTTTTCAGGAATTGCAGGAATGTACACAGTCAGGGGGTGTTATTTAGTTTCATCACGAATTATAGCTTTATGTGAAATGTAACCCCAGCAACTATTCTGAATGCTGACAATAAATAGCACAGATCGATTAAAGCAGGTTAAATGAGCATGTAAAAGACTGACGAATGTGCATCAAGGCAAGTTTCGTAATTCCGAATAGCATCCAGTATAAACGAAGCGGTTAGTGATACCTACACAGACAGACTAAAAGGGTTCGTGAGACGAAAAAGTCAAGGAAAGATTGAAGAGCGCATCACGGAACCGGGATTGGATTCAGAGTTTCCATACTCTCATCGGGGTTATTGGATTTGTATCTTGATGTGACAAGACATGTATCGGGATGGTGCATGTGATGAAAGAAAACGTGGATGTTTTTCAAATAGGAGGCAGTTATATTCTGCTGGTAACCATGGTGCTGTCGATTCTTTTGTCCGGAAAACCTGGCATATTTCTACATAGGTGACGTAGACCAGAACAAAAGAATGAAAACACTTTTGAATTATGTTAATATTATGAACAGCAAACGTCAAAGTTCGAATCTCAAGAACATCTTAAACAAAGCCCGCTGTGGCAACTGTGGGACATGTCAACATAGCTGTGTAACGTTTTGAAACAACGTTATTTTCCATGTTCGATGGGATTTAAATTGTTCTGCTAGAAATGTCATTTATGTGATTACCTTCATAGGGTACAAAGAACATAATATTGGACATACTGAATATTTGCGAGGTCGAATTCAAGTGCCCAAGTATCAAATAAAATACCCAGAACTACTGTTCATACCTTTAAATGCACATTTAAATTTACATTTTGTTTTCTTCTTATAAAAAGTCTACAACTGGTACACTAAAATGAACTCTAAAAGAACAATAGTTTATAGATAAATTCAATCATGTATTAAATAGAACATAAATATTGTATCAAACGTGCGCAGTCCCCTCCTATTGATGTACTGCCGACAAAAAATAAGGGAAGTGATGAACTGATAAAGTGAAGGTGGAATGACGATAAATGTTGTTAAAAAAATTCAGACGTGCAGATCAATATCTGGTGTGTTCACCATGGGCGACACCTGCATGGCACTTTTATGGCATACTGTATGTATACTTGCGTGTGGTTGCCCTTGATATAGCCTACTGTTCCGCCGTTCTTGTGATTTAGCCGGCCAGTCCAATGTCCGTTTGCCTTCTCGTCGGGGATAATCGGTGACGACCTGAGCACGATGTGGTCTGACATTGTCATCTTGCAGTTCAATAATTCTTCCGATAATTCCAGCGACTGTGACAACGACGGGAAGCTAAATTTCGTCAACATATCGCTAGTCAGTTAAATGTTCATTCACAAAAAAACAAATCAGTTCGCCTGTCAAGTCTGATACCGCCCTACACCATGACACTACCGGCCCAATACCGATCATGGGTAAGAGTTGTTGCCCTGGCATACCGTTCGCCACTACGTCACCAACAACGTTTTTTGCCATCCGTTAATCGGTTGATTCGTCGGTAAACATTTGATGTAACACGGGTGAATGGCGCACAACCCCTCCCTGGTGTTGACTACCCCACCCCAATCTTTGCCGCCTATGGTAATCTGTTATGTGACACCATTACGACGTAAATTGTAATAACGCGGTAAATTGTAATAACACTGCGGTAAAATGTAATACTGCGGTAAATTGAAATAACTTAAACTGCGGCAAATTGTAATAAAACTCCGGCAAATTGTAATAACCAATGCGCTAAATTGCAATAACTTCACAGTATAACATTTTACCGCAGTGTTATTACATTTTACCGCAGTTTATTACACTTTACCGCGTTATTACAATTCACGTCGTAACACACACCCATCACAGGACGCCTAATTGTCAGGCGGGCTGCATAGAAGCGGTTTGTAACGGTAGATGTTGATAATATTTCCAAGGTGAACATTGTCACACTACACAGCCCATTTGTATAACACATGTAACAAGATCATCATCCGATAAAGTGTAATCAAACCTTTAGTGGAGTGCTGATAAATCAACTATGTGATTGCTTCACAAGACCCTGATCTTGACTATAGTTGCCCTGTGTTTGTGTCTGCGTCTAAATGTCATGTTAATAACACTTGACCGTCTGGAGTCTAAAGCTTTGAGAACTCAGGGGCCAATGCGACAAATCCAATGTCAGCTGATTGTCCAGAGATGCCTCGTCGACAACAGGTATCTATATAATACTTCCTTTAAATGAAACCCAAGAGTAAGAACCATGCAGTCTCAGAGAGTGTTAATGGTTGTGTGGAATAGGTCATGTTTACTGATCTAACGGCAAATTTCCGTTTGGGTAAAACATACAGTGATCAGCTTCTCAGCATGGTCTTTGCAATAATGTTTTTAACCTAGTTTACTCCGGCTGTGACAACCACGTGGGTTCTCGATTGAGTTCTCAATTTAATTGTGAACAAGAAAATGGACCAAAACATAATGAAAGTAGTTTTGACTCAATACTTTCTGTCTGCACGGTATTCTAATTTCACACACATATAAACTGATGCATCAAAAGAGGCATCCCATGGTAGTACTGCTGGGGATTTTCGGATACGATTTCTCCATCTCTAAGGTGTTCCGATTCTGATTATCTTGGCAGCTGAACTTTTGGCCATTTTCAAACTCAGGGGTGCGTAAATGAACATGACCACAAAGCAGTTACCATTACAGACTCCATGGCAACAATTAGAGCCATAGAAGTTGGTTCAAATGGATCCAGAGATGACATTGTTTATGAGATGTTAAAATTGGATACGTTTCTAAACACGAAGTACATTGCATGTGTTATTGCTTGGGTTCCAACACATGTTGGATTACATGCGAATGAGATCGCAGATCATTTGGCCAAATCTGAATTATGCAATCCTGAAGTTTATGTATTAGATTATTTACCAAACTCTAAACATTTTTAAACTGTTTTAGCGAAATTTGTTACATAAGTTGGCAACAATTGTAGGATACCGGCACTACCGACCGACACATGTACAAACTTAGACCATCTGCAAAATCTGGTCATAAACTTCGCTGTCGTAAAGGGCGTGATAAGGTGAGTGAGCTTTTAGTGAGCTTTTAGCAATATTCCAGCAATATCACGGCGGGGGACACCAGAAATGGGCTTCACACAATGTACCCATGTCGGGAATCGAACCTGGGTCTTCGGCGTGACGAGCGAACGCTTTAACCAATAGGCTACCCGACCGCCCCCGTGATAAGGTAATTCTGACACGACTCCTATTCGGACACTGTGGGTTAAATGTAGGATTTGGTTGGTTGGTTTGTTGTTTAACGCCGCACTCAGCAATGTTCCAGCTATATGACGGCGGTCTGTAAATAATCGAGTCTGGACCAGACAATCCAGTGATTGACAGCATGAGCATCGATCCACGCAATCGGGATCGATGACATGTATCAACCAAGTCAGCGAGCCTGACCACCCGATCCCGTTAGTCGCCTTTTACGACAAGCATAGTCACCATCTCAAAAGTGCTGCGCTTTAAGTTGATGTTGCGCTTTCTTTGGCTACATTTTTGGGCCCAAACATCATGTATGGCAGCGGGTAGTTTTACATTTTGTCTCTTCATCTGAAAAATATTATGTAATTTCGATTGGGTTTCAAATGGTTCAAGCAGATTTAGTTCTGTGATTTGTAACCATTTCACAATTCTATCATGTTGATTATTGCAAGCATGCCCTATCCCGCCTCTAACAAAGTATGCCTGACAGCCCACAGCATGCTTCCTGACAGGCGACGGCGGCATGAAAACAAACCAGACAATCAATTGATGGACCATAATCCAGTCACAAGATTGCACATTTACCGATTTTGTTTAAACTAAAAACCTTATGTTACTTTTGAATTACGTCTGCTGTGAAGGAGTGCAGAGATTCTGCTACTCATAAGTAAAGAAAAAAACGTTTGAGAATACAATGTGTGAACAGACACAATACAACACTGTATTTATTGAAACTAAAAACCACATGTAACAGTTACTTTCTAAATACGTCTGCTGCATAAAAGTGTAACCAAGAATTTGTCGAAATGCAGATATGTACCGGATTTTGATTCAATGTAGAACTCAGATGCCCCCCATGATCAATTTTGTGATTAAATTCTCCGTGTAAACATACGATATTTAGATTTTTCTTAAAATACATGAAATAATGCTGTGAATGGTATTTTCGTAAAGTGTAATAAATTGCGATAATTTCAATGGTCCTTATTTTCAGAGGTGTCGTTTGCAGTAACTTCGCTTTGCCAAATATCACAGCGGGATATATCAGAAAATTCCCCGCAGAATTCAAAACGGTGAAGCGAATGTGCGTGCGTGGTGTATTTTTAGTTTTAAGCAAGCTGAAAGGTGTGGGCTGATGAGCTGGGACATATACGAGTATGTCCCTGTGACATCCAGGGGGTTAAGTGAGGCTGAGTGTGCTCGTCTCACGGATTGCTATGTTCGTGTTATTTGTCTATAATGGGCAACAAGGAAGGAATAGACTCACAGACTGAATGCGTGACGAGGTGGATAATCAGGTCTTGTATATCGATCGTATTGTACCGTCTAACTGCTGGGGTACTTTTGTGTTTAAGTCTGTGTCTGACTGAAATAGTTTTAACATGGCCATGGAAACAACTTTAAGTTATACGCCAGGATTGTGTTGGGTCCTAAACCTTCACAACTTTTGTCAATCATACATGCACTGTTATGGGGCGGAAACAACAATGATAGTAAATGGGAAAATCTAGGGTTCAAACCTGAGACAGGCGGATTCTAAGTGATGCAACACATTTCATTTTACCTTGATCTTGTCAATACTGCGGAAATATTAGGTGATATTTGAACTTATAGTTGTTATGAAGCAAGATATACAAATGTTTCTAAAACATACGTCAAAGCACGTAATGAACAATATTTAACATTCGAAGCGTTATCACCGAATTGCAGGAAAGAATTCGAACTAGAACTAACGAACAGCTGAAGAGAGTGTTTTTAGGGATGTGTTGAGGTTGAGGAACGGTTTACAGGGATACAGAGAGCGCGCAAGAACTAATATTTTAGCAAACATTTCAAACATGGGTGTGAAAAATAGCCGAGTTAAACATAAACCAGATGTCGATTGTTTACATGGCATGACTAACACGCTACTGCCAAGTGTTCCTTGGCTGAGTACACACCAACACAGTTTCAATTGCAAGCCTTTGTAAGGGTATGTTTACCCCCTATTGTTTAAATCCTGCACATGTGAACTTCCAACATCAATAAGAGCCTAAAGTACCCTGTGATGTTCCAGGAAACAATTATAGATACCGGATTTAATCTTTCCCAACCGATATGCCATTAACCCAAATGTTTCAGTTACGCTTGTCATCCCAAACAAGGCAAACAGTTTAAGCCAGAAATCGATGACGGTTTGTTAGTAGTCAAGCTCGCGGTATAAATCAATCCCAATGCTAAAGAAAGAGGCCACTTGAGAGGCCTCATATACTGAAATTAAAAGTAAACTGGTAATGGTCAGTTTGAGTCTGGCCAAACAGTGACCATTGAGATCTGATGTGATATACCACATACCAAGTGATTAGCTGCTCAGTCTGTAAGAGGCGTCGGGGAAGCGGACAGGTGAAATTGGCCGCGTTTGTTATGCGTGTGTGTATGTGTATTTTGGGCAATATATCATTGGTATCATTTGTTGGTCATAAATGAGTTTGTATAAGTACGTGGTTATTTGTCTTGCAGCATAATACCATGGTACCGAATCTGGTCCATGTATGAGCATATTGTATTACCACGATGTTTAAAATGTCGTATTGACTGCATTATTCTCCTTGGGTGACAATGACATCATGATTTATATCATTCTAGACCTGCACTAGCAATACCTGTAACGCCTTATCACCACCATCATCATCATAATCATAATCATCTCCCTCATCGTCATCATCCTTTACACCAACAATATTATGATCTAAGCGGTTGTATGTACTCACGGTTAATGGAGGAACGTTGTGTATACAGGCCTTGTCGATTTGAACACACATGATCATCAACAAACGAAACAATACATATAGCACAATCATATATTTCTTCTTGTCAAATAACATGGTTTTTTTTCTAATAGAGTGACCTGATAAAGTTGATATTTTGTCACGAGAGTCCCTTGATGGGATAAACATGTTATTTGTCGAACCAAAACAGAAATATTCTATTTTTTGTATTTTCTTACCAATCATAATCTTACGTTGAATCAAAGTGTTATTGACGCACTAATGTTGAACAAATGTTATGTCACTCGAGTGATATATCGATATCATAATTATAGATAAATACAGCATTTCAACACTAAATACATATTACATGCATGTACGCTCCTTCTATCAATATGGAATTATCGAATGTAGCGGCTGTATTGGCAATCCTCTTCAATCATTATTTTTTCTCATAAATATATCATTCTTGATCATTAATTTCTGAAGCCATAGCCATATGGTATTTGATCTTAATATAATTGACCTCATTATATGGTATTTTGAACCAGGTACAACAGTACTTTTAAGTTAAAAAAATACCATATAATGAGCTCACTGTTGTACCTGGTTAAAAATACCATATAATGAGGTTATTGTAGGAAATGCATTACTTTTTCGCTTTTCCCGCCATAACGTCTATCGTTCTGAACATGTGATCTACAAAGAAACTGCAAATGAAGGTTAATAATCGATAGGGATATATCAGAAAAAGTGTGTTTGACTTTGTAGCTCAGTATGGCAGCATTATATTATTGCAGGCAGAGATAAATACCACGTTGCCATGGAAACGTGCAGTTTTTAACCGATTATCTGCAGTAGCATTGTATGTTACAAGTTTACATGTATGTTACACTACAGTAGGTATATGCTCACAGTTTACAGTGTATATCTGTGTTTCTTAAGGAAGACGATATGCGGGTATGTCAATTTTCATAATTGTTTTCATAAATATAATATTTTATACCAGTATATCAACATCACATTTATAGTAGAACATTCTACATAAAAGTGTAATAGGAATGTTTTCTTTTATAAATAAACAGTGATAAGTCTACAATAAGCATTTGAGGTTCAAGGTCAACTATATTGATAAATACATTTTGATAATAACCTGCGAACAACGAGGCATTACGGAGTATCTGTCCCGAGGCAATTATTGTTGTAAATTTCAATTTTATTTAACGGGGGTAGATAATCGGTAATTCCGAGTTGCTTGTAGATTATTCTTAATATTACCCATAATCGTTTTTCTGAGAATATATAGAAAAAGGTAGGTTTCCTGATCTCAGATGGATACCTCAGCTTACTTACTCATAATATTTTTTTCAACGAGGTCACATGTCGTTATGAAAATTGGATGACGTCGTCCTCAATTATTTGCGACAATGCATTCATATGACAGCACTTGCTATGGGCCTCTTCCGAAACAATGAAAACAATTCAACAAGTGTGACAAACGCGCACTCACAACTCAGTACATTACAAAGTAGGTCAAAATATAGTTTGAATAAAGACTTTATTGGAAACATTTAGAAACAGTTGAACTTCAGTTAGATCTGGTAAGTTAAGATTAAAGTTGAACCAGGGAAATTGTTAGATATTGATCTATCATTGATGAATGAGCATAATTTCTTATCAATATTTGTTTGATGTTGTTATGTAAACCTTTCGGCCCAAAGCAGACAATCATCATGATTATATTCAAAATTCTTTTGTTACCAAAAACAAAAACAAAACATATGTACGAACATGGACATGTACATGCACAATGGAAGTGAGAAATGAGAATCCGTTGCAAATAATATATTGTTGCATTCTGATTTGGTTCCACTGCATGTGGCTTGTACACATGCTTGTTTTTGTATGTACTACAATGTGTAAAGTTCCACTGCATGTGGCTTGTAAACATGCTTGTTTTTGTATGTACTACAATGTGTAAAGTTCCACTGCATGTGACTTGTACACATGCTTGTTTTTGTATGTACTACAATGTGTAAAGTTCCACTGCATGTGGCTTGTACACATGCTTGTTTTTGTATGTACTACAGTGTGTAAAGTTCCACTGCATGTGGCTTGTACACATGTTTGTTTTTGTATGTACTACAATGTGTAAACGTTCCACTGTGTGTGTAAACTCACAACTGCCGCAGGGCATAGCCCTGTTTTAGTCAGGATTTAGTCTTCAAGTCCACGGATATGATTTTAGCAGACATATCGACTGGTATTCGAGCCGTGGTATACGTAAGGAATGCAATGTTTCGCCACCTTTAAGCCACAATGTTTCGCAAAGGTACCAAGGGTTTATAGATAGATATATGCGCCTAGATATATGAGCAACCCATGAAAAATTCATCTTGCGAAACATTAAAGGCAAACGTGCTGCTGGAGGTTGCAATGTATTTGCCCAGCCTCTATTTTTGCATGTATACAAAACACAATATAGCCCTTCGGCTTCGACCTGATGTTCCAGTTTTCCACTGGAAATGGATTTTCTGTCGACCTTTCCCCCAGGGTACGCTGCCCTGCTAGTTGTAATAAATATTAGATTTAGAAGAAATAGATGGAATATAATTTGATCTAATGTTGTCTTGCAGGATTTATGTATGCTATCTTTTTATGTATTTTACATCTCTCTCGTGATATAACTACTTGATAATACAGACGAATGGCTTTATCTCTCATACCGTGGGATTCCACCAGCAATCAAAGACTTTTCTCTTGATCTGAAATGACACGTTACCAAACTGATCCAGCTAAGTAATCCGATTTGCATGTATATGTAATAATGGTAATTTAAACAACACAGAGCATCATATACACGCTAGTGTGGTCTTTAAAGATGGATGAGCTTACTGCCAATAGCGCTCTCCGAGTCTTTGTTTCGACATTGGTTGTACATTTTGATTTAGGTAAATCACTTTTGGATAAAGGGGGGCATGGCGGGCCCAGTCGTCTATGGCGCCACGATTCGCCGTGCAGAGTTGCGTCCCTTGGGCACGCCAGAAACCTATGATTGTGGGTTTTAAATCCCGGTTCGCCCCAATTATGTTTCTAGGTTTGTCAGCACTATACCCGTGCTCGGGGGTTTCACCGAAGTGGTAAACGTCTGAGACCTGCATTTCCTCCCCGTTAAGCTGACACGCCGTGATATAACTGGAAAACTGTTAAAAGCGGCGTTAAACTTAACTCACTCACTCACTCTTTATAAAGACTGCAAAACTATACCCTGTTTCAGATGACTTCTTTTCGGGATAGAGATCTTTTTATAAATAACTCTTTTGGTTTTCAAATAAAAAGTATTGAATTTACACGTTTGTCATGTGCACCATATGAGAAACTATAGATTTGTTTGCCCTCTGCGTCAACAGTTTCCATTCGGAGTTAGTCGACTAGTCAAATGAAGGAAGCCAAGAACGCTTACTGACATTGATCGGTTATTGTGTATCTCAGTAAGATTAACATCTCAATTATTTTAGCTAACACGAAATCAATAGGTGCTTCTACAAGTTTCTGTATATATGTTTATTATGAAATTAACATTGTTCAAACACATATTAACTAAGGGCAAAAGAAACTATACCTCTCAGTTGATATTATCATACATGAATGTTTGATTTTCAATTGAAAATATCTGAAGCTAGCGATATCATATGCGACAAATGAACTGTGCTGTGGACAAGTCAGCTCTCAAAGAATACTTCTACAATGTTTTATTTGTTCAAATATAATTCTATTTAAAACCTTTCAAAACTACAAAAAACATAATTCTCATAATACATAACTGCTAATGGGTAGCTTAGACATTTTATCTTGGACAATCTAGAAATTTGCTTTTTTCGACACAAATTTACAACATTTTAAACATGGTAGGGGTCATGTTATTGCATTCATTGGCAACCGTGACGATCCGGGTTGGAACAGGTCTTCGGCAACCCATGCCTGCCGTAAAAGGCGATTATGCTTGTCGCAAGAGGCGACTATAGGGATCGGGTGGTCAGGATCGGTGATGCATGTCATCGTATCCCAATTGCATAGATCGATGCTCAAGATGTCAGTCACTGGTTTATCTGCTCCAGACTCCATTGTTTACAGACCGCTGTGATATAGCTGGAAATTGCTGAGTGCAGCGTTTATCAAACAACAAACAAACAGTCCTCATTTTTTACACAAATATACACAGTCACAGATTACGTGTTGCAAACTGTTTGCAGGAATGAGTGATGGTTAAATAGACATAAAACCAAATTTAACAACAGTTCTTTCAAATACATATTATTAAAACACAAAATAACTCTGTATACTTTCTTCTCCCTCAGTTGATGTCGAAGTAAAAATTACTACTTTAAAATTGTGTGTTTCGATAAAAAAAAATAGTTCTCAAGAAATACACCAACAAAATATGATTGCTTACTAGTGTAGGGAATTTGGTACAGCCAAATATGCTTTATTTTACATTAAAATTGAAATAACATTTCTTAAGAGATGGTATTTGAAGCCCCATTCCTTCTTGTCCCTACATCTGTGTGAACTCATACTGTAGAAATACATTATCGATCAAGTTGCAGACAGTAATGATAGACATAGAAGCTGTATGTGCTCGTTAGGGGCTGTTAGGCCAGATAACCTGCATCTCGTCATGAATACATAAGTGCCGTAATACGTCGCTAACTGTGTTAATGCAGCCAATTGAAAAATCCAGGGACCTTCATGAAATCCTCGAGGTTTCAATAAGGACATGTACACATATATTAAATATGGCTGGTGCATGAGAGTCATTAGCTGTGTCAGATCGTGTGGTCTAGATTTGTGTATTTATGTCTCGAACTGATAAGCATTGCACATATGACACTTGATTGTTGTCGTTACTTTTCCGCTCATTAGTAAAGGCATAGCATTCGGTGTGCACACGCATTCACCCAACCCCACCGGCATCTGACTGTCAACCTGCGCGAGACCTGTTCACTGGAGACTTGGGTAATGTTTCATTCCCCTTTCTACCACTACAACCCCTTCAGCCCTTCCCCTTGTAGCCGATAATCTTATTGCCATTACATCACATTCTCGTACAGGCATATTGGTGCTTATCTAACGGAAAAAAAGACAAGAACCAATTATTTCAACATAGGTGTCATCTTGACACCAATTACTCTTGCCAGCGCAAAAACAAAACGGTGCTTGATTTAAAAACAAAATTCATGACTTTATTAAATAATTGACTTAAATTGAAGTTTATATGTATATATCATCAAGGATATGTTACACGGTTATATATTTACAACAATAAATATCAGCTTTCCAAATATATAGGGGCCCGTACAGTGTTCACTAATAGACTGTGCGCACATCACAATTAATGTTGTCAAGTATAAGGTATTAGTAAGGATAACTTAAATTATATGATATTTCATTACCGTTTGTTCTCAGCTGCCTTCAGCTAGACATATTTATGATGACCTATTAGTCATGTGTCCGGCGTGTCATTGTCGGTAATTGTGTTTCCAGATTTGTCAATCCCGTCCGACACTTGTCTCCATGGAAACAGAAATCGTTCTGTCAACAACCACTCTGGCGAATCAACGGCTGTCTTCGTCTTGGTAATAAAACTCCCCAAATCAAAAACAAAATGACAGAGGCACACTGTGTGGCTTTAACTCATCCCTGTAAGTGCTCGAGCTCGTTACCATCATCGTTATGACCTTCACAACCACTCTCTAATGACCTTCACAGCCACTATATAATGACTTGCTGGACGATAACACGACATTTCCAGTAGACTATGACCTATACACAAGTGTCATGTGACTGATACTATAGCCATAAGAATTTGGAATATCTTGGTTTCTATATTTCAGAGTATGTGACAAAGTTTTATCGTCAGTATTCATCGGCTGAGGCTTCTGGTGGACGATGGTGTTTCGTCGTTGAATGGTTAACGTCGGACGAAGGAGCGGCTTGTGTCCTCTGCCGCTCCGATTGATATGGTGTCGCATGTTTGCCTCAAGGAAGCCGCAGTAAGATCGATTGTTTTCAGTGCAGAGAATCAAGTGTTTTCCCCTCGAGATGGTGGAATGTACACCATCACCATAGAAACCCGACCATGTTGACCTATTGGCGCCGAGCACACTTAAATGGTTCAACAAAATCATGGTCCTAAAACAGCGGGTATTGGAATGGCAGACAGCAATATTTCAGCTGCGTCATGACAGACAAACCAGTGACTGATAGGAAGAACAACCATCGACGCCATCGGAGTACGATGACACGCAATCAATAAGCAACGTTCACCAAGCCAGTGCCCCCGATAGGTCCACACGGGAAGAGGTAAGGTGAAATGGGTTTTACGTTGCGTGCAAGATTATTGCACTTACAATGCGACGTGTATGCACATGTGTGTTAGTGTGTTTGTATGCCTGCTTGTATAGTGTATGAATCAGGAATTATTCCGATATTATAGTGCTAGCCCACTGAGATACCATGCCGCAATTTAACATAGATACCCCACCCAGACACAGTACACGGATTCCGAGCCGATCAGTCCTTGTTTTATGAGCTTAATGTCGAGCGCCAGTCAGGGTAACAACAAGTACCATCTTTTAACATCTTTGGTATTGCGGGGCCGGGGATCGAACCACCGACCTGGACAGACGCTCTATCCACTAGACCACGGAAGCGGTCCCAAAAGGAAGAATGACTATAACAACTCTCATTGAATGAACAATGTGGGTGGAAGTTGTGCATTGCGCTGTAATCTGTACACGTGTGCTAATTAATCTATAAACAAAACCAAGTTCCATTTCCTTAATGACAAAACGCCGAATGGTCCTTAGCAACCAACCCAAATCATTCGACCTGCCTCACTTTGGACTTTCTACACGCGGTGATGTAACTTTCCCAAATATATAAATATACTCACTCACTCATTCGAAACATTCTTAATCCCTCTTTGAAAAATATTTCTCTCTCAACGTCGAAAGACTTTTCAAGGACTTTATTCACAAGCAAGTTATATTGTGAGTTGGTAACGACAAATATTCATTTCTCTGATATTTGCAGTTGGCGCTCTTTATCCTGACCTCGTCGCTCCAGATCACACACTTTGGCCTTGTGACTCTATGTGCCATGTCCGTGTCACGATTGACTAGAGTCGTGGATGCCGAGTGTGCACGGTATTTGGACGTTTGTCGGAGCTGACTGTAGCTGAAGGCGTCAAACCCTTTCGATTCATCAGTCATGAAAACCATTAAAAGGTATTCGTTGAAGGGTTCAGACAGGACTCGTTCAATTCAATTAGATAAAAACTGAAAAACACAATTGGATATCATTGCCAAACGTACTTTTGTTCCATTAAAAAACAATATGATGATTTATAACCTCTCAGAACGAACTTGCAGGTGTTTGTGACGGGTGCCAGCTGTGGGGCCGGATACGCTATCCTTTTCGCGAACACCTGGTATTATCACTAATTTGATAGTGATTAATGAACATGTGCTCATTATATAGTCGGAATCGTAAAATGGACTCTTATTTTCTAAGGATTACGAAAATATTATGTCTCTTCTATTCAGTTTGTAAGTTTGACACCCCACCGGCAATATTGCAGCCATTAAGCGATAGCTGAATCTTGAGTGGCATGAAGCAGGAATAGGTCAGCGGGGTATATAGGATCGACTGCTGTGTTCCAAATGAAAAAATGAATGATTTAGGGACATCCACAGATTACACATCAAGTCTGTGGGAAATTATGGTCTATACTAATCAGAAACCAATCTATACTTATATCTTTGATCGAGACGAATTAATCCCCTTATTGGTGTGGCAGAATCCTTCAGATTATGTATGGTAGTTTGACTAAATACATTTGTTTTCCATTTCTACCTGATTGCGTTGTTTTATTTTCGGAAAAAAACCCACCTGACCCCATATGCTGTCGCAACTTATTCACAACGTCAACACCTGAGAATAATGAGTCTCGAAGACCTGCCGAAACAGATTCCATAGGGCGTACAAGACTATAGAGTGATGAAAATAACTGGAATGGATCCCTGAAAATCAGTGATGACACCAGGTGTTCGCGGAAGAGCTGAGCATGTGCTACACCACCGGTAGCACCCACCACTAACACAATTTCCGTCAAACAATAGGTACCAATTGAATTGGGAGGTGTGAACACTCAAAGTAAAGGTCATCACACGGGATTTCATCGCACGTCATGTTGACAAGCGAGGTGTCACATGTAGTAATTCATATCGATCCATAAAAAAACAACCACTCAATCGATCTAATCAGTCTAACTCTTCCCATCATACGCACAGTTTCATTTGGTGCGATATCTATATCAAAGCTAACGACCGACAACATCAGACCGCAAGTTGTGTGAAAGAACATAGTAAGACACAAGAAACACCCTGACAAAGAAGTAATATACTGACTTGAAATCTCAAATCAAAGTTGCATATTGGTCACCAACAGAGAATTCGCAACGTGCTTGCGGACATTTCGGAATACACCTGGTCCTAGTAAAACATGGGCGTGCGTTTGTTGTTTGAATAAGGCGAAATATTGGTTTCTCATGTCACGATGTATTTATATTGCTCAACGGTGTAGTCGGTCGTTAATGACAACGCCTTAATGCCATCTACTAGCCTCTGCACTGCTGTTGCCATTTCCAAGGTTTACTCTTCCCAAAATAGCCGATAATAATGTGTTCGGGAGTGAGATAGATTAGTCGGTGTTATTGTCCGCCCTCTTCATGGTGTCTGCTGCCAGGGACGTTCGGGCGATAAGTTGGAAGGGTAGCACCTACGCTGTGAACATAAACATCTGGTTTTCGATGATAGGTGTTTCGAATTGTATTTGGATTTCTAACTTAGGATAAACTTGTCGTTCATTTAACGTACTGTATAGTTGTGTCATTACCCTTGATGAATGACATAACTGAATAACAATAATATCGATTTATAACTGTTAAGTGAAAATGTTTGATTTGGTCGCTAATAAACATTCGCGTATACGTCTTTCAAATAAAAACTCAATTGTACAAATTGTCATAATCATAAGCTATTTTACACTTTGGCGATCATCTAGAGAATTTCTGTGTGTTATCTGCAACAGATCACTAACATCAGTCACGTTTAACATAGTGTATGTGAAGAAACCAGAATAAATTTAACCGTGGTGTTAACTGATTGCATACTGACAAATGTATAAGTTACATATTCACTAATATAAAATGGACCACTGTACCTGTATTTATAGAAAGGGTTTTAATTCATTACAAAACACAAAAAATATTAATCTGCCGGCTCCTTGATAGAGGAGTTAACAAGCAAAGTTTACATAATTATGTATCACATGATCAGCTGAGGAAGGGACATAAGAATGGCAGTTAGTGAAAAGGAGTTAGTTGGAACCTCGCGTTGTTGGAATGTACTTTCTGGTAACGAAGTACAGCCTTTTATCCTTTCTCCCATCTTCGTAACACGTGTAACCAAGGATATAATTCCGTCTTGTTATGGAAATCAGTTATTGGGTAATTATGTATTAGGTGATATAACAATTCGGAACGCTGTTTTCACAGGCCGAGTTGTCCATTTTCTCATAACCTTATCCAACCTCGGAATAATATTTGATGAACAGCTTACATTCTGCTTGTAATCTAAGCTAGGCTGTGTTGGGTTTATATAAATAGACGCAATCATTTGCCATCGCCCAAAACATTATTATCCTTCCAAGCGCATGCGTGAATATCTGTTCGGTGACGTCTTAAAAGGTAATTGTGTGTAGGAAGGACGTGTTGGTCAGTATTGCTTGCATGATTAGTTGCTTCCAGATACTGATGGAGGAGGCAGTGTGAGTGACTGTGATATGACAAACCGACGACAACCGGCCAATGTATCACTGATGGGACAGGACCACATGGAACGATAACATGATACCTGTTTACTGTAAACCAACGATGTCCGAATGTATACAATACTTCACAGAAACTGTATTATAATACACTTGACCTGCACAACATTCACCGAACCTGTACAAAACTACGACGAACCTGTACAACACTACACTGAACCTGTACAACACTACACTGAACCTGTACAACACTACACTGAACCTGTACAACACTACACTGAACCTGTACAACACTACTCAACATCTACAACACTACACCGAACCTGTACAACACTACATCGAACCTGTACAACACTACACTGAACCTGTACAACACTACTCAACATCTACAACACTACACCGAACCTGTACAACACTACACCGAACCTGTACAACACTACACTGTACCTGTACAACACTACATCGAACCTGTACAACACTACACTGAACCTGTACAACACTTCTCAACATCTACAACACTACACTGAACCTGTACAACACTACACTGTACCTGTACAACACTACACCGAACCTGTACAACACTACACTGAACCTGTACAACACTACACTGAACCTGTACAACACTACACTGAACCTGTACAACACTACACTGAACCTGTACAACACTACACTGAACCTGTACAACACTACACCGAACCTGCACAACACAACACTGAACCTGTATAACACTACATTGATTCTGTACAATACTACACTGAACCTGTATAACACTACATTGATTCTGTACAATACTACACTGAACCTGTACAACACTACACTGAACCTGTACAACACTACTCAACATCTACAACACTACACCGAACCTGTACAACACTACACTGTACCTGTACAACACTACACCGAACCTGTACAACACTACACCGAACCTGTACATCACTACATCGAACCTGTAAAACACTACACTGAACCTGTACAACACTACACTGAACCTGTACAACACTACACTGAACCTGTACAACACTACACTGAACCTGTACAACACTACACTGTACCTGTACAACACTACACTGAACCTGTACAACACTACACCGAACCTGCACAACACAACACTGAACCTGTATAACACTACAATGAACCTGTACAACACTACACCGAACCTGCACAACACAACACTGAACCTGTATAACACTACATTGATTCTGTACAATACTACACTGAACCTGTACAACACTACACTGAACCTGTACAACACTACACTGAACCTGTACAACACTACACTGAACCTGTACAACACTACACCGAACCTGCACAACACTACACTGAACCTGTACAACACTACACTGAACCTGTACAACACTACACTGAACCTGTACAACACTACACTGAACCTGTACAACACTACACTGAACCTGTACAACACTACACCGAACCTGCACAACACAACACTGAACCTGTATAACACTACATTGATTCTGTACAATACTACACTGAAACTGTATAACACTACATTGATTCTGTACAATACTACACTGAACCTGTACAACACTACACTGAACCTGTATTGCACTACATCGTCCTTATAGCACTACTCGTAAGTTTTGCATCGCGGCATTGAAGCAGTATAACATTTCACTAGACCTGCGCATCACTCGACTGAACCTATAGAACACCACCACTATTCACCACACACGATTCCAGCAGACTTTTTTCCCCAGCATCAATGACTGCCTGTTTGGGAAGATACGCTGTGTTCATAAGAAAAATGCAATACAGAACCCAACCAGTGACACTTCCTGAGGTAAAATCTATTTGCATTGTAGAAGTAAGGTTTCCCTAGCCCAACACGTCCCCCTTGACGTGTCAAGAGGACCACGGCAAAGGCTTGTCATTCGCACCTAATTCAATAACATAGGCTTCAGCTTTCATGTCAAAAACATTATTCTGGCGTAAACCCAAATCGATGTGTTGGATAATGACAAGGTTCTATGGGTCCCCGGCAGCTGGGCGGTGTTTTTCGTCAAAGATATATCGATATTAGATCAAGTCTTACACTCACTTCTAGAGCTTCCAGCAAGAAAGTGGAGTCATCTGTCTTGCTGGCAGCTAATTCCGACACGGCATAAAACGTCTCCGCTGCTGCTTGGCTGTAGGATACAACCTTGGTATTTACTGTGCAATTATTGTTGTGTATTACTGAGAATTATCTAAGTGAGAGAGTGAGTGTGGTTTTGCGCTGCTTTTAGCAATATTCCATTAATATCGTGGCGGGGAACACCAGTATGTGGGGAATCGAACCCGGGTCTTTGGTACGACGAGCGAACGCTTTAACCACTAGGCTACCCCACCGCCCAGAATTATGGTATGTCAGAATGGATTTCCATAGACATTGTTCATGTAAACCTTCCACATATTCCATTCAAATGTTCCGGCTGTACTGTCCTCTAACTATAGAGAAAATGTATTTGTCTTATAAAATAAACCTTGTTTTCGTATTGAAGGCCTATTTAGCCCCTGAGTGAATGATGGTTTAGGTCGTAGTCAGCAATATTATATCTGATTTCAGAGATCAGTTCATAAAGTGCCTTTTATTGTGCCTCTTACGCCCAAAAGAATCTGTTTCGGAAGATCGTCGAGACCGATTATTCTCTGGCGTTAACCTTTTATGTTTATTATTTGAGTCTTGCCCAGTGTATGTATATTTGTACTTGCGGTTTATGTTAGCGACTCGTGATAGTAGAGAACCACGATAAGACGAGTACTATCACACTCAATTGCCTATATGGAATCAGTTAGATGTAAGATGAAGTACACTGTATAATGAAACCCTTAACACACGCATAAACCATTTTAATATCTCATGTTCCACAAGACTGACATGCAGTCGGCTTTATTTAAACTCTTTAAGGTGCTTCTAGTATTGATTTCATTAATAGTGATACTCTTATCGCATCCTGATTGAAATCATCAGCCACTTTAGAATGATCGATGTTGCGGAAAGCACTACACAGCAGCAAACGCGTCCCTGTCCTTGTAGCGCATTCCTTCCGAATGTATTAAAGGCTTGCTATGGTTGAATCTGTTTATGGGTGACGTATTTCCTCTCAGTGTGAATATGTCGCAATGCCCCAGTTGATAATTGGGAGCTGACACGTACGTCGTTCACTGATGTAAATTAATATATTATTTCTGTCTTTTTAACACCCAACCAGGTAACCTAGATGCAGTCTTGCAGTTCGTTTATGTTGGGAAGCTGAAATTCATGATGAAAACAGAACTCATTTGAAATTATAATAATTCAATGTTAATTCAATTACATATGGACATTAAAACAACATCCACGCAATTTCTTATTACAGTGATATATTTTCTGTGGCAGTAGAGGTCACTGGAATTTTGCAATGCACATAAAACCGTTCCATTGACTAAATAAACGTTTGCTATAAGTCCGTGGCTATTACCCAGGCAAAATTACCCAGGTGCATGCATAGGGCGTTGTGATCTCACCACGACCATACACTGTGAAGACTTCTAGTTGAGCCGTAATCGTTTGCAAACCTAATAGGTATAATAGCTGTTTTCCAAACAACCATTCAATGTAATCATGGTTGGCATTTGGCGATGTTGAGTCTATGCACTACGAGATTAGTTTTTCTGGAAGATACACAATCCAAAGTGTGGCCAAACATGCCCCAGGGACACGCAAGCTGAAACACATGGCACGGAACTCTTGGTAAAAAGAGCACCTGGATGATCTTGAAGTGGGTACAACTGTACGTCACATCGGACAGAACAGACAGTACTAGTGACAACGTGACTTTACCTTACCCCCTACAAGTGTATCTACCCGTGAAGATCCGGGTTAGAATGGGTCTTCAGCAACCCATGCTTGTCGTTAGAGGCGGCTTCGCTGGTCGTAAGAGGCGACTAAAGGGATTGGGTGGTCAGGCTCACTGACTTGGTTTGATGCATGTCAACGAGTCGGATGAGTAGATCGGTGCTCATGATGTCAGTCACAGGATTGTCTGGCCCAGACTCGATTACTTACAGACCGACGTCGTATAGCTGGAATATTGCTGTGTTAAATAATAAACAAACAAACAAAACGCAAGTGTATCCTAAACAGACTCACCTAAAACGGCACAATCCATTTGATGAAGTATATGTCATTATTCATGTCAGGGTTACCACAGTTTGTGTAACTACCATCTCAAAGAGGCAAAACCGATTTCTAATATATACGATGAGATGGAAGAGCACCAACCATATATATGACTGTTGACATTTTACCAAAGATAACTCTAAAAATACATATGTCCAAGATATAGGGCTTTGATGTCGTTTCCAGCAGGGATACATCTAGCATTCGTACACCATCCAGTGAAGCTATGTCCAAGAGTATCAAATGTATGAATGATATCCTTCATGTGATGATGCTACAGAAGTTGACAATGATGTCGTAAACAGTGTAAATATGACAGATATTGATGTTTTTGTCTATAGGAAAAATGCCGAGTTACAACATAATTTCCAGACTATTGATGTCAGTAAAGTAAACGAGCATAACTTGAATGTTGTAAGTGATATAAACAATGTTGGTGTGAATGTTGGTAATGATACTGGTGGTTTCAAACATTTGTTTCAAACATTAGTTTCAAATATCGGTTTCAGACCAGTTAATAATGATACTGGTGGTGATGTCAACTATAATGATGCTCAATATGATATCGATGGTGTTGTAAGTATTGGTTTTCAACATGTAGATAGGAACCTTTCATGAAATATTCTCTGATGTTATTATTATGGAGGATGTCAGCAATCTGGTCAGTTTCCTAACGTTAGATGTATGCGACCTGACAAATATGACCGTGGGGTCTCTACGTACCGGACTTGCGTAGAACTGGGATTTAAGTCAAGTTTAGATTTGAATCCACACATCTGTTCGGCGTACCTAAAGTGCAAGTCTCCCGTTATGGATAAAGAAGTTTTTCCTTCGCTGCGGCCACTGACTGGAACAATCTACCCACTGATTTCCGTGAATGTCCTACTTGATCTGCTTTTAGAACACCAACCAATACCTATATCTTCCTCCAAGCTGTCTACTGAAGTGACATCTCTGATCTGCGTTTTGATTATAATATTTGAAAATTGCGCATTATAAATGAACTACTATACTATAGACAACAGTCAAGAGAACACAGAAATTCGAATTACGTCCCTTGGAATCTCACGAGAATGTAGTTTACCAAGACTGTATTAAACTGATAAACCCAAACCATAATGTTTGCTTACAAGGGACAAAAACAGACAGTTTAGATGACTTGAAACTATATGAAAATATAATATTTACTTAAAACATAGAACAGGTGCTATCAGGCGAATTCATTGTGAAAATATGTGAAACATTATCTGGCATTGAGGGTTCAGAGATTTTTAATGCACGTGGTGACTCGTTTTGTTATACAACACAGTAATTAATGCAATGTCTGAATGGAACTGTGTCACCTTCGTGGGCGATTTTAATGTAAATACTGATCACTTATGTTGCTATAACTGTTTCATAAACAGTTTTGGAAAGACCTTTTATGATGTATGAATTAGAGATCGAAATTGTTTCAGACAAATTGCAATTTCCACACTTGAGAGGTACTTAAGACACTGGTAAAGTTAACAATGCAAGCTTATTATTATTGATATTTGCAAACAAATTAATATGTTATTATGTGACGGTAGATAAGGCAATGGTATGCTGATTGGTAAACAGGCAGTAAAGATAAAAGTGTTATTGAGTATATCTAAATATCACCATTTGTTAACCTCTTGTCACTGACTTTGAACGCGGGAACATAATCATTATTGTTTAACAGTGGGAATTTCATTGAGCATCATTATTGTCAATGATGCGTGGTTTTGTTTTAAATTTCTTCCACATGTCAACCATAAAAGTTTTTGAAAGCTGTATGAGGCCTTAAATAGTGTAACCCTGCTCAAACAACCCCTGAGTTCGAGTGTACCTCACAAGTTGTGAAATGAAGACACCTAAGGCTGGAACTGCTGGAATATTGCACAACCTAAAGGGAAAGTTGATGACGATATATAAGATGCCAGAAAAATGGTAATCAAATATTCAATCGAGAATAACAGACAATAGTGAGTGAGTATGGTTTCACGCCGGTTTTAGCAATACCCCAGCAACATCACGACGGAGGACACCAGAAATAGGCTTCACACATTCTAGCCATGTGGAAACAGACAACTAAGACAAAATTGTTATGGATGAGCAACTTCTTTATTACAATCCATAACAATTGCTCATCCATAACAATTTTGTCTTAGTTACCATTCCAACTTCTAAATGCCACTCAAAGAAGTTGGAAACAGACAGTAACGACAGTTAAAATCATACATGCCGCAAAGTAAGTTAAAAGAAACAAGGCCTTAGCTGAGAATGACCACATTGTTGAGAGTATCATCGAGAGACTGGTTACTAGTATTCTCTGAACTGGGTCCATATTTTTGCTGGAGGACTGAAGTCCGAAGTTTCATCTTAAGCTCAGTAGCATTTATGCTGAGTCAATTACAACGGAAATGTTTGAGCCGAGATAATAAATCTGCCCTGCAGCAGAATATCTGCACTTATACACAGAAGATGTAATTCAAAATTAACATATCGTTTTCAGTAAAATCAGTAAATGCGCTATAGCGTCACTGGATTGTCAGGCCGATCGCTTGATTGTGTGGACCGTTTTCAGGCAGTCGTCACATGGCAAACACTTTCTTTTATTTGCAAATTATCGATTTGAATAAATGGCGTTGAACCCTTTTGCCTCAAAGGGTTGTGATATCAAAGAGTGAATGAAAACGATATTCTGTTCTGGTTCCAACATATTGTTCTGCTTGACACAGAAGACACTATTCTTTTCGAATAGACTTCATGTTGATGACAAAAATCATAAGACATATTTCACGAATATTGCACGAAACGGAAGCCGTATTGTAAATATTTAGAAAACAAAATTAGTAAAATGTGGTGGAGGATCACGAAACAATCACAACTTATCAAAAACCTTATTATAAAGTAGATTGAAATGAATCCATGGCAAGAATGTGAACAACGGCTACTTGACAATGTTGATCTGACTGAAGTGTTCACTGATCCCCAAAGTGTAACACGAATTGAGTAGTCACAAAAGTTGAACATCATTTGGTATTCAAGAAGTGACATTCTTGCCTATAAAGTCAACGTCCTGTATCAGTGTGTCTCACAGATTGGTTTTTAAACAAAGTGTGGAAGGAAGACCAGAAAATAAAAAGGTTTGCATGGTTATAATTTGTAACAGTTCGTAGCATTGTTAATACTAATTATCTCATGCTGTATGTGTTCAAAATGTGGCATTAATCCTTTCCTACATTGTCTGTATATTACTTGTTTTGAGTACAATATTCAATGGGTTGTCGTGTTTGCCTTGAAATCCAAACAAAACATTTTCTCTGTTCAAATCAATGGTTCCTTCAACAATGGATTTTATCCAAATGTTCAGATTCTCCCAATTCTTTCTTACATGTTCACAATCATATAACATATGGATTATAGTTTCAGGTTGCTTTGTACTGAAAGTACACATAGGATAATGAACATATCCAATTTTGTATAAATATTTGTTAGTTGTAAGAATATAGCGAATACTTTTAGACTGAAACCATCTAAAATCCTGCATCTTTGTACCATCAATATATGTTCTTGCCAATCCGTTTCACTAAATGTCTTATTTGGTATACTTACCCATTTTTCAATGACATAAAATTTACCAAACTCCTGTGCTGATAAAGGAGGATAATATTATCAGCATTTGAAAAACAATTCATATTTTGAAAAGTATCTTGTGCTTCCGAAACAAATAACATCCATTAACTTTATTCTTCATCAGACCAGGAAGAGTTTAATTGCCTAGTCGGGTATACTCGAAAAATACTGTTGTTTTTCTCACCTCTAAACATTTGAATAATTATTATCTTCTAGAAAGGTAAACAAATACATAAAACAATTATCAAGGTTAATTATTTAGCTCTTTACGATACTTAGAAATATTATATTGTTACATGTAAAAATACTGTATGTAAATGCTCTCGTCCCTACGCTGTGAGGACGAAAACTGAACTAAACTGAACAAATGGCATGGCAAATCTCGTTACTGTGCCACGTGATGGAAAGATCTGATGATTGATTAATTAATTAATCTGGTTTGATTAATCGAATGAAACGCTCTCAGAGGGTATTAGTCGTGGAATTACACGATGAACGTGATAAGGAAAGCGTGATGATTATCAGAATCGGTGACACAGGGGCCTTGAAGCCGAGGATAGGATGTGGATGCCACGGAGAAGACACAGGACGCCACGACATGTGACAAGGATACTGGGTCATTTAACAGGAATCTACGAAGAGTAACATGAACCAATAGCGTGAACCAAGAAACCATTATGTGCCATAACCCAGAACATGTAACAAGAAACTGTTGTGTGTAAAAGGAACCAAGGACACGTACCAGGAAGCTATTATGTTCAACAGGAACCCCGAATATCTGACAGGTACCTTGTATGCGTAAACCCGCACATGCAACAAGAAACTGTCATCTGAATCAAGAACTCAGAACATGAGAGAAGAAACTGGATCATGTAACAGGAACTAAGAAAATGTAACAAGAAACTATTATGTGTAACAGGAAACTAGGTAATATAACAAAAAACTATAATGTGTAATAGGAAACTTGGCCGTATAACAAGAAACTATTATGTGTAATAGGAAACTATAACAGCAAAAGGAAGCTTGGCCATGTAAAAGGAAACAAAGAAACATTACTGACATGCGACGGAGTCTACGCAGTGTAGAAGGAAATTAGAACACGCACTAAAGGACTAGGACATGCAACATGAGGCATGGATTTGGAGACGAATACGAATTGGCTTACAGGAGAACGCAGCTCTAATTGCGTTTATATATTCTCATTTAAGTGCCCGTTATTCATAAGCCTAAATGTATTCTGACGTTCTTAATGATGGCGTTTATGTAAGCTATAACTATATAGCATTATAGGTGATTGTTTAAATGAATAACAAAGCGCGCTAACTGAGGCCGCCACATTGATATATTGCCTTCTCTATTTTGACATTATAAATCCCAGAGGCGGATACAGGATTTTGACAAAGAGGATGTGCACTCGACACGATCAGTATCAAGGGAACAACCATACTTGATAGGCATACATGTCAGGTGTCTGAAAGATGGGGCGGAATACGGACCTCTGCACCAGAAAGTGTATTTTGTCAGAAACAATGGATCTATTCATCTATACATCGGTACAATACTTACGTGAAATGTATACCAGTACATCACACTACCCCTTCTTCCGATCATGGTGTTTCCTCAAAACATCTACTAACCTTAATACTCAGGGTATGTGTACAACTACGTAGAGTACCAAAATGCGTGTGTCGTGGAGAGGTCCCTACAACTATCGGTGTTCCTTAGAATGGCATCGTACTTTGCTGCATACCAGTCTCATGTGTTGTGCAGACGATGGAAACGGCAGCAGGCAGCTATGACAACTATGCATGAAGTCACTTCGCATGTTGATTTGCAATCTCTTAACAGTTGTGGTTAGCGGAAGTGGTCGTTTCAACCTTCTGATCACCTACTCATGGTGGAACTATAGAGAATGCAAGAGTACGTTGTATTGAGTGAAATGAGGCCCTCGCTGTAATGGTATTGTGTACCATTCAAACGTATGACAGTTATATGTCATAGTCAGTGACCACTTATGCCAATGCATCAGTTCAGGAGGTCGGGTAGACAATGGAAATTGTCAAAGAACGACAGCTCTTGTGGCTACTAGCTGGGTAGAGATGGTATGGCACTATTTTCAAGTAGATCTGTCTTTGGAAACTAGAACATCACTTTTAATATGAAACCCGTTAATTTTCAAGTCGCGGTCATCTGTCAGGAATATGTCGCGTTTGAGCGAATTCCAGGAATATGCCAGGTAGTGTCAAATGACAGGAATATAACAGGTAGAGTCTTCTGTGAGGAATGTGTCGTGAACAGAATGTCAGGAATATGCCAGGTAGTGTCAAATGACAGGAATATACCAGGAAGTATAATTGTCAGGAATGTGCTAGGCAGCGTCAAATATTAGGCATATACCAGGTAGCGTCAAATGTCAGGAATATAACAGGTAGAGTCTTCTGTGAGGAATGTGTCGTGAACAGAATGTCAGGAATACGTCAGGTAGTGTCAAATGTCAGGAATATACCGGATAGCGTCAATTGTCAGGAATATGCCACGCAGTGTCATCTGTGAGAAATATATCATGGAGAGGCATCTGGAATGAATACGTTAGGCACTGTCAAATGTCGGAATATGTCAGGTAGCGTCAATTTTGAGGAATATACCATGTAGCGTCACCTATGAGCAGTATGTCAGACAGAGACATCAGCAAGGAATACGACAGGCACTGTCAAATGTCAGGCAGGAATACCAGTATACCGGGCTCTGTCAAATGCCACGAATATGTCAAGGAACGGTCATCCGTTAGGAATGCGTCAGGTAAAGTCAACAGGTGAGGAAGATATCTGATGGGTGAGCAATTTTTCAGCGATATACGTTGAATATATCAATGAAGAGAGAATCGAACCCATGGTTTCCACGTCACAAGAACAATCGCACTTATCATTGGTATAACCTGGCTGCCGAATACACTTCAATAAACAGATACGCTTCCCCATAGGGTATTTATACAGCCTTGCTGTATATCTTACAAAATAATCCAGGCCATATATTCATATATTTCTAGGTCCAGAATAAGCCAATAACATTATTTACCCATTTCCTCTTATATCTTCAGTACAATACATAGCTGTCAAATCGACGTGACATCTATGACGCCCTGTGTCCCTGGCAGATCTCGCATCGTTAGCTCAGCTGCTTCAGGCGAACGTGCTCAGTAGATGCTCCGTCTTGTGTGTCAGAGCATCGTCGACAGCGAGGCTGTTAACGTCATCCTGGGGAGATGGGAGATGGGAGATGGACACTCAGGTTTTCAGACAGTGTCTGTAAGAAGCTGGGAAAACTTACCTTGAGAGGAGAAATGACAACATTGAACAGTTATTGAATCGAAGAATGACTGATTAAAGTATGATTAAGATCCAACCATGCATTTAATTTCTAATTATCATTCGATGGATTTATGTTTTGGACTCTATTTTCAGACTCATCCAATTATTTAAATGTACCGAAGGGCAGTATAACCCATGATGTGTTGGCAGACCAATGATCACAACCGGGACCAATCTAGGACTCTTACGAAAGACCAGCGGATCCTGTCATGACTAAGGGACGCAACTCTCCACAGCTAGATGTGATGCTATATACTGCTACAGGCTACCAGTGTAACACATTCACGATTGACAGATTTTCTTATTTTAATTACACAAGCATATGTTCCTCCAGGTACGTGTGTAGGTATGCGATAATGTTTAAAAACCTTAGCATGTCATATTGATAACATTATTCCGAAGAATAATCGCAAAATAGTGTTACTTGGTATACATGTTTACACAGTGTCATACAAACATTGTATAAGAAACACACCTTACAAGGTCATCACAGGAGGACACATCACTGTCATAGAAGCTTGTTACTAAACATCAACATATCTTAATGCTTATGTTCGGCAGAGCAAAATGGTAAATGCAGAATTCTTTTCTTCTTATTCATACATTGAATAGCGATCCATAAACGCCTGGGGTTACTGGTGTAGTCAATAAATACATTCATGGCGGTCTCCATGTAGACACTTCTTATGGCCCCGCAGAGACGATAGCCTCTGGCCGAGCCTTTCATCTTGACACCATTGGTGCCAAGGAGATTCAGTTTGGAGAGAGTTTAATGGTCAGTGGTCACAAGAGACGCAAGGCATACCAGTGTGTGTTAAGTATTCTTAAGATCACCTGTGTCAAGATAGTCAAGTAGTTGAAATCTAATTTTGTTTGATGCAGGGGCAGATTTGTTTTGATATCCTGGGGATAAATCAGTCCAATGAAGCTGTCTATTTGACACGTGACCACTCACCATCTCACCTGCGCTCGATAAATCGATAGCAGAAGAAGACGAAGAATTGCTCTCAGACACTGCAACTCAAAAGGTCTCCAATAGAGTAATCTCACTGGTACACAAGTGGGTATTGTACAGAAAAGTAGGGTGAAATGGGGTTTTAGACATCATTGTGCATTGGGGTCATATACGTTGTGGTATTAAGACAGCAAAATCTGCGCTACCACCTGTCTTCAGCTCACTTGGACTGGTTTTTTCATTGCACAAGGCCAGCATTCAGATGTTTGTTTTATCATATTATTTACAAGCATTACAAGTTATATATAAACAAATGACACCACTGGAGAATACTTGTACAAATGTGTAAGACACTGACGTATTGCGATAAGGAAAAACGACACTTGGAGGGAATGAGGCATATACATCAGTTTACATATGTATATGGTATCTTCCCAAAAATCAAAATCAAATCTTGCGTACATGCAAAGTCTTGCGTATATATACGGTAATACAGTTATAATCAAATAAGTTGAGTAAGATTGAACACAGTTTTAATTGGCAAAACTTTTAATTTCAAAACTGTGTTCAATCTTACTCAGCTTATTTGATTATTACTATATATATATATATATTTGAGTACTCATTGAAAAGAGAAATTATTGTACTTAACAACGGATATATGTAGTGGTATTAAAAGTATCAGGGTTAAACAGGGATCACCACTGTCCAGGTTTTTTTCGACCCTGCATCCGTCTTTCACGTTACGCATGGTTATTTCCACCACACGTATCCACACGTAGCCCATGTTGAAGGCGTGCAAAAAGGTGACTCCATGGGGGTTCGCAATATTATGTGACGTCACAACAGGGGCTTTTCCATTCGCAGGGCGTATGTCATCGGTATCTGCAAAAATCGGTCTGGGATCGAAAAAAAGGCGGGACACGTATGTAAAATGTACGGATACCTATGCGGATAGGCGAAGCTGTCCCAGGGTAATTTCTATTTGATCAGTTTTTGAGTACCAGAGCATGCCAGCTTAAAGTCGGGGAATCCAAAGCGATGCGCACCAACGTACACCATGTTGGTGAATCCCACGTAAACGTTGACAAGTTCGTGGGTTGAACCTGATAGTATAACCCACGATCATCGGATCATGTCACCGTAAAGGGACACAACTCTGTACAGATGTTGAAGCTGATGAGCCATCAGTTCGCTCTATTAATACTACTGACAGTTCAACATATATGTCACCGTTATCAATTTTGAAAAATGATTTTTATCGATCTGTTAATTTATTCAGTGTACAGCATATATCATATCTTTATTTTCCTCATTTTAAAGTGTATAAAACAACAGCTCCCTCCATATACTCTGAAATTTCATATTCCATTGTTTGTCTTTCAACTACCTAAATGTCAACACATATTAATGTGTGTCGTTGTAAAGTGTGGCACATTTGTCTATTTCAGGACGTCAATTTCCTCTCACAGATTTCTGTAGATAAATAGGAGGTGATTTGGCCTGAGGGTGATTGGATGATGTTCCATGGCTGATCATCATTTATTTGTCAAAATCATAAAGGGATTCTACGTCAGGAATCTATGCCATTTCTTACGAACTCGTTTCAAGTCACAAAACACCTATTCGACATACGAATCCCGGCATGAAACTTAATACTGATATAGATCATTATCATTTGACAAATGAAATATGTCATTGCAATCCCTTGATGCGATGTGTCTTCCTGAATACGGTAACTGTCATGAATGGTACTATCACTGATGGGTAAATATGGGAACACGCGAGTCGGTGTACAACGATGGAATCAATGCCGGAAAGAAAACATTTATCTAGCTCGGAACATTTCAAATGCATTAAATCGTCAAGGCTCTGGGAAAGGCAACAGCTAAATGGCAACTCAAACTGACTCAATCGACTTCATTATCAGCTTGTCTTCAAATCTCATGACATCGATTATTTTCACGAAAAAGTGCATTTATACACAGGTGCTTATAAAAGTAATACCATTGGCACCCAGTGGTGTTGTCGAGTAAAGCGTGTTACTTTTCTCTATTTCTTCTAAACCTCTGGCTGTGCAGATCCTATCTAGTTTACTTTTTATCCAAATTCAAATTGATAAATGACATCAAGTCATCACGAAACGCGTGTTGATTTCTTTTGTACACACGTGATACTCGGTATAGAAAAAGTATGCAAATGCGAAACGAAGAATAAAAGAATTCGTGTTCAATAGAGGTCTCCGTTTATTTCAAGCCTAAGCTCATTCGAAATCGACTAAATATAGCTGCCACTTCTACGGAAGAGAAAAACAGATCTCTAAAATCGATGCTAAAGGAGTCTTCATATATAATGCCGTTTTCAATAAATCTATTCTGAGGGTAACATCGCACCAGGCGAACATGGCTGTGCAGTACACGTAATGAACAAACTAGTCTATACTGTTGAATTGTAACCTTAGTTGAAATGCCTGATATTGTATTGATGTTACAGTATTGTCAATTCTTCTTGTGTCAGATCGACTTTACTTCCAGATAACAGGGAGTCGTTAACCAAATCTATTATTCACACAAAGCAATTTGATAGAATTCATCTGAGGGCAAACCTAACCTTGCCAAGGGGTTTATGGCATAAGCTCCCATATGTAATTGTCGGGTCGCGCCAAGTTAATGAGACAATGAGTGGAATGGCAATTACTGCCTAATGATCGTCCATGCACAGATTGTCTCATCGAGACCCGTTGCCACAGTCAACATGTGAACCTGAAGGCTGACGTCAAAGATAGTAACCCTGACAACGTGGGGTCATCAATGGTAACCTTAGAAACGTATTTTCAAGTCTGTGAAGGTAATATTGGCTGCCCTCACATCCCACGCCATTCTCTTCTCGTTGTTTAACACAAAGTAAACATTCCGTCAGAATTCTCTGCAGGTATTTTCCTTGTATTGATTGTTAATAACTGTTCCAGCCAACGTCGGGGAAATGGAATTCTTAAAAATCATTTCTATGTTTTTTTAGACTCGTTTTTATGCATACATTTCTGAGGCTGAAAATTGAATTATAATGTCTGTAATGTCCTTTTCGTGTGCCTCACTTTGAAGGTGTATTCCCAAGACTTAACGCTACACACGCTGGACTATTTTAGTCCTCTCTACAAACAATGCAACGTTGAAGGCGAGAGAGAAAAGCCTTCAACAAAGTCTGCACTCCGATTGAGTAAACCAACTTCATCCGGATCTTTGATTCTGTATCAATGGAAGTCAAATTCCTAGAAAGAATGCTAGGGGCTTACGGAAGAGGAATGAGATACGGTTGAGCGGAAACTTATGAAAACAGGATCGGCTGACAATAAAGCTATTTTAATTAAATGTTCTCTCAGAACGTTACGACACTTCACTACAGTCAACATTAGGGTTGAAATCCTTCGAGAGGCTTTGCGATCCCGACAACACATTGGAATGAGTGAATGTTTTTTTGTGACGTTAACATCACAGTTGCAGCTAAATGACGCTGTGGGGTTAACTCCACTTTGTACAGTATTCCAGTTATGTCGTAGTGTATTATGGTAATGCAGGTCGTTTCCCTTTGATAAAATCCAAGAGCATGGTTATGGTGCTAAAAACCTGAGAAGCATAACCAGCCCCAAATTTTGTATATCATGCTTGTTCGAGGCAATCATGGCATGAGAGATCGGGTTTAGATTACACACGATTACATCGGGGTAATTATAATATTAGTTGCTTTCAGAAATTATTTTACACGTTTCTAGGAAAACCATTGTGTTTATTTGTTGAGTTCTTCCTACGGGTGCTGCTTTTTCGTGTTTCTTGAATACATTACACTAGGTGTCTTCGTGGAGATTTGTTGTCCGAAGAATTGTGGACTGATGAATCATTCGTGACCAACTCATGTTATTCCGGAACAAGTCGAATAGCGACTCGTGCCCCTCTCATGGCTATTTTTGCGACCAGGTTCCATCTTAGCGCAAACGGGCATGCCTAAAACAATTGTCAACTCGTTGCGTAATGGTTCACATATGTTTCACCATATATAATATATATTTCAGATGCAATTTAAAGCGCATCGGGACATGCGGATTTATACAGTATGGTTGGACACTTTTAACAATGTCTTGGGTATATTTTTAGATGCAAGACATATGTAAAATCAAAAATTATTCCTGAGGGATTCTTTGACCAAGACCTTGAAGTCATACGCGCATTCTGATTGGTTTGTCGTATTTTCGCACATAGCATTTATCGATAGGGGGACGAGTCTTCTTGCAGGCAACGGAAAGGGGCGAGTGGTGACGAATGCTGATGAAAAACAAAACTTCCGAGGTAATGTACAATGATGGCCAGGAATGTGAAAGAAACCCAGGTACGTACACATGTCTATTGCTCTGAACATTTCCAATGCATTCAACAGTTGGGAATCGGAGCAAATCCACAGTTAAATGGCAACTAAAACTGACTTCAACGACTTCGTCAGCAGCTAGATCTCAATTCAACAACACACCAAATCCATAGGCATAGGTGAGATCACTGTTCACTGATATGAAATGAAAACATAACTTGCGATTCAACAAGAATAGCTCTCTTTATTACACGGAATCGTTACCGCTGGATGACATACTAATGTAACTCCGGAGTAGCCACAAACCAGTTGTGTAACGGTCAGCTGACGTCCACCATGGATGCTATCTATCTGAACGTGATGAATAACCACAACCACACCATGCAGTGTTCAACATCAGCGTGGAGTTGGATACGAATGTCGGTGGCTTTTACAGTATTATAAGTATTTACAATTATGCCTGGTTCTAATAAACTCTTTCATAGGAATATAGAAGTGTTGATAGACATCTATCATTGTGATCGTCACATCTCTCGTCTAAGAATGTTTACAACCAGATGTTCTCAGGCAATTTTGTTTTAAAACATGTAATATAATTATTGGCATGTTTTAGTTCGAATAGTTGGGGTTTTATGTATATTTAACAAAACATTAGGGAATATGAACATTTTTTGGATATTTTAATGAAATTGTGTACCCTGTGTGCACTACAAAATGATATCCCTAAAAAAAATGCATGATCCCTAACATTTTTTGTTCTGTATATAAGACACGATATCGAGTTGTGTACCAGTTTGATCAACTTCTTTTATAGATGTTTTAAATCGGGATGTTAGTATCCAACTCCACAATACATGCTAAGAATACAACACTAAGAAGAAGTATTGTAAATTATGAAGATTGCAAAGTTTGGATGTTACCACCATGACAACAGTATTCGTACATGTACCCAATAGTATGACGCAGCTGTATAATTCTAAATGAGTGTTAGATAGCAAACATGGCACGGCATGGCCACAGTAATCTCCCCCTACAGTGCAGGTAGCTAGTCTGTTTGTGTTTGTATTGCATTGCTCTGTGGAAATGAAAGAGTATATTAAGAAACACCATTTCCTTCTACACAAATGAAGCTAACATGCTTTGATCTTCCCAAGAGCCCTGATCATATAGGCAAAGCATATAACGCATTTGACAAATGTGATCTCGATCGCAAAATTATCATCATTTTTCCTCCGTGGCAAAACATACCTTCCAACGTGTTGTTGTCTCGTTAATGACCCTTTAATATGCTAAGTGTTCCAACATATCTGCACGATAGATAAGCCATATAGACGTCACTATAACTAATGGAGATATGCCAAATAAACAGTTAATAATTAATGTATATCCACGAGAAATTTAAAGTATGTACTCTTGGTGTTATCAGAGTATTACATTTGGAGCCTATTCCTTATATTCACATTAAATTTATTTGGCATATCCCAACGATTGAAAATATACATAAATATATAATATATACAAAGATTTTATTTATATTTTTGACATGATTTTACATATGTTTTTCTTCTACGTGGTAATGACAGATACACAAAAGGTAACAAAATATAATCCGGGAGAGGGTAAATTAATTACATATACATGTACAGTAACTAAGAGGTCTGATCCTTGTACAATTATTTCTATGATAAAATATATTTATATAGTGTTCAGTCTATAAGAACAATGGCGTTACAGTACATGTGCATTTTCGATACGCTGTAACAGTGTCACCTTCGAAAAGGCTATTCTCTAGTGTACGTCACATTTGGTAACAGTGCACAACAGCATATGCAAAACGTATTTTCTATTGGTAATTATACTGTTTGAGTTCAACAAGTGAATGGTTTCACGAACAATCGTTAAGGATGATAGAGAGCAGGTATATAAGGAAGTAGTGGGAGACTTGGATAAACAGAAAATAATAATCGTAGAACATTGACCGTAACTAGGACCGATCACTATGGGAACAGAACACGTCAACATGTAATTTGTATATACAAACGGTGGGATTTCGTAGATCCGTGACAATTTTACAAAATAATCATCGAGGATCGTAGCTCATACAAAAAGTGACAAACATCTTCAATGCTAAATGAGCATGACATTGGTTTGTGCTTCCGGTCAAGAAGCACAATAAGTGTTGGTTTGTTTTGGGTTTTTTTTTGGAAAATCGTTTAATTTTAATCATTTTACTTTAATAGACTGAAATATTCAACTGCCTCGCTAAATTACCTGATATTTTACCCATGAGTTGGAAAGGCATATCATTGCGCATGCGCAGTGTACATGTTAGTCTATATACGGAAACCGGTAAACGTTGAAGTGACGGTTAAAAAACAGCAATAACATGTACTTCCGTCTCAGGTAAAAACAACAGAATATCACATATTCACAACAAATACCGGTGGTTATATTCATAGAACATCGGAATGGTGGTATCTTCAAAATCTCAGCTGGACATAATCCTACAGAGTGATCTCCCCTTGTTACGTGGGTAATTTGAAATTTCACCTCGTTATAAATAGGGGACATATGGTACGTTGTGAGGGTTTCTTTAGATGGGACAGCAGGTGGGGGAAGGGGTTGGGAGGGGAGAGAGAACAAGGGGGAGCGGATGTGGTGGAGGAAGAGGAGAGGGAGGAGAAGGGAAAGGGTTATGAGAAATTCTTATCTTGTATTGGGTTTGATTGAACTTTGTAGGATCATATATGCCCTTAGGTACGTACAATATCACAACATGTTTCTTTATCTACAGCGAATATATATAGCCTATACACAAGTGACATCTGCCAGTTGTCAAATTGAGCTATAACAACGATATGTAAGCGGTATGAACATGGAAACGTTAACAGACGAGCAACACAGCTGTAATAGAGCCACCTTACAAGAACCATGACACCGTACTGTTATGGTCACTTGTTGGAATACAATGCTGTAACAGATATATCCTGTTCCTTGAGCTTGGGTGATGGATACGATTGCTGCTGTCACACTGAGCTGACATTCAGAACCACTGTGACCAACTAGCAGGAACAGCGTTGGTCATTTGTAGTACATATATAGTTATAGCGGCTGCTTAATAATGTTTTTGTCACATTAATGTCCCGCTCAACACTTGCTTCATTCGTGATCATTCGTGCTGTTCCGGGACAAGCTGAGGAGACTCGTGCCTCTCTCGGGGCCATTTTATTCACTTGGTTCCGTCTCCGGGCAAAAGGGCATAGGGAAACATAAACTCAGTTTGTTGTACCACATCCGACTTTGTAATTTTACATGGAAATAAATATAACACGGATGCCATTGACAACCGCTTGTTATTTAGTGTGGTAAAACATTTTTTCTGTCATTTTGGTATACACCTAGATGCACATATACCTTTAAGCAAAATATTTAGAAGGGGTTATTTGACCAAAGTCATCATAGTCATACGCCGTTTCAGATTGGTTTGTCTTGACAATGACATTGATTGACAGGGGGACGAGTCTTCTTGCAAGAGACGGAAAGGGCCGACTGGTGACGAATGTGCTTAATCATAAGAACAACATATTCCCCACCCTCCAGTGAGAATAATGTGATTGATCACCGCAACAGGGGCGCGACGCTACATCTAACTCTGTATTTCCACTCACGTCAGACTGAGGGCTGTTTGATACAGCCACACTTCAACAGCATTCCTATTCGTTTTAAGCATTGTACAGGCATAATCATAACAAATATTTACATTATCAGAAATGTCTTGGTTTAAATTTCCAAAATGCAACAAAAGTGACGAGTCACTTCGAGAAATCATGTTTAATTTGTTTAAGATGCTTGATTTTGTTGGTAGTAGTACGTTTAAAGACGTTCCGTTAAGGACAAATATACAAAGGCTACTATATATCCTTAATACGTATTACTACTGTTGGGGTTGTGCTTAATTAAATACAAGCTGGTCCAGACTCGATCACTTACAGACCGCCGTCATATAGCTGGTATATTGCTGAGAACGGCGTTAAACAACAAGCAAACAAAACAAACAACATAATTAAATATAATTGACAGATTTAAATTAGCACGAATCGATAGATGAAAATATCATACAATTTGTTTGCACAATTCTGAAATATAACTTGTTACTACAAGACCACAAACTGATTTTCATAAGCACGGTTTGTAAACAACTGTGAAATTAAACATGATTTTTCATCAAAACAATTGATGTTGAACGTGTTTAGTTATGAGTTGAAAGTACTAATTGCTTTTGTATTTTCACAAGACATTCCACCCAAACGGGTCCGCCATGGATCCGATGCACGTTACTAAACTGTTCATCCACACCTGAACCGGAGATATTGTTCCGAGAAAAGTTCAAAGATTTGTAATTAAATAATACCTTTGAGAATGTTTTCATATGTTTCATATGAAATCGACATTACAAATGTAATAATAATTTGGATCAAACGTATGTTGCTGATCAGCAAAAAGCATGTCAGAGAATCTGTCAAGACGATTAAAAATTTAGCACTGTCTGAAGGTGGTTTTGTCCAATCCGTATAATAAATGAACCACAATCGCTTCCTTTCACAAATAAAATCTCAGTCTTTCATCCCGTCTTTCACATTGGCCCAGTCTCTATTCCTTCAGTTTATGCCACTCGGCAATCTGTTTCCGTGGGCAATTCATGACCTCGTTCCAATGATTGGCCTCTTGTCCTACGAGTTTGGCTCCAATTTCGAGGCGACCAATGACTTCGTTTTTCGTCATGCGATCCCAATCCAGTACCAGCAGCTCCAGGCTGATGTTTTGCAGGCCCTCGTTGTAGGGCACATCGAAAAGGAAGGATTCGTTGAAGACTGGGTTCAGTGTACGCTTCTTCACGTGGGTTTTCTTCTTGGCTATCCGTTGTCCGTTGTAGAGAAGGTAGATCTTCACGTATGGATCTGGAAATATATGTATCCAGTGTTACATGACATTCGCTGTATGTGCTACATGTTGACATTAGAGGGGCGTTAAGCTTAAGCAGTTGTGCAGTAACTTCTTAAAGGGGGACTTGACTTGGGTCATTTTGAAATTTGATTCAGGTTAATGCAAACAACACATAATTGCTCACTCAAATTCTTTTCCCGGCATCTGTCCACCAGTTACTGATTACACTGAAGACAATGTCTGAATTTCAAACATGTCTGGATTATAGATCTAAACTGGAAATAGGCACAAAAATGCCTTGAATGTTTTCCTCTAACATATCTATTTGACTATATAACTGCCTTTCTTTGCCTATCACAATATTTCTGTTCTTGTTTGTTGTTTAACGCCACACTAAGCAATATGCCAGATACATAACGGTGGTCTGTAAATGTTGACATCATGAGCATCGATCTGAGCATTTGTCAGCGAGCCTGGTGCCGTTAGTCGCCTCTTACGACAAGCATGGATTACTGAAGACCAATTCTAACCCGGATCTTCACGGGTCGTCTATCACAACACAACATAGACAGTTTGTCTCATCATAGAAAAGCATGACCTTAGAATCATAATATATTCGTATTCAGGGGACTCATTGACGTGCCTTTGCGTGTGTTTGTGATGGGTTACGCAGGTGGGACCGGATACTCTCGCCTTTTAGCGAACACCTGGTATCATCATTATTTGATAGTGATTCACAAACACGTGCTTCTGATGTAGTCAGAATCGTGTAATGGGGTCTGCTTTCAGCAGGGATTTCTCATCATAATGGAAAGGGTGATGTCGCTTTTATTTACCTGAGAGTCCAGTGATGTCCATCTTGGGGAGGTTCCTGGCTTTAAGGACGACCACTCCGAGTCTGTTGGCGGCTGGCTGGTAGCAGAGAGACACGAGCAGTTCACCGCGGCCTTGGCTCCGGAACTGAAACAGATCGGCATCCCATCATAAAAATGTCTACGTTTCGTACTCTTTCTCGACACATTATGTTGTTGAAACAAATAGGAAAGAATACCCACATGGATATCAAACTGTTATTTCAAATAGTGAAATGTATGACGTCAACACCTGGGAATAGACAGTCTCGAGTATAGGTTGAAACAGACTCCATAATAAAAATAATGTGAATGGATGACTGCAAATCAGTGATGACACCAGGCGTTTACGAAATGGGTAAATATGTTCTGTTCTGCCGGTAGAACTCGCTACTCACGCAATTGTTAAAGAAATGGCCGCAACAATATAGTATCTGTATTTCTACCTACAGAACCTTTACAGATAATGATGCCTCTCCACGTCGATGAATGTGGTATGTTTCAAGAAAATCATGTTCCCCTTTCCTAAACGCCCGTCCCAAACCCATCCTCACAGACCCAGCAGTGGGGATTCTTGGAGATAAGACACATGGCCAGAGTCTCCTTAGTTATCGAGAAAAGACTATCAGACCACTTATCCCAGAACGTCTTTCTCTCATCGAGTTTGGTTGACCTAAAGGCTCTCGTAAGGACGCTCGTGACGGAATGGGTAGTTTGCGGAACAAATTAAATAATTCAGGCTCAATCAATATGTCTGCGGTAACCTGGCCCCAATTCTCCCCACACATAAATCTTCCATTCGTGTTCTCAAAGCAACGATATCATTCTCAGGAAGGCGCCACGCTCTTGTGGTGTGTTACTTCACATTGGTAGGAGGCGGTAAACATCCGGGCAACTCAAAGATGCTCTGCTGCTACCTTGTTGTGCAGACGGCATCCTGACGTGAGGCAACTAACAAATACTGTACTGTAGATATATACTTACAACACAATAAAGGCAGAATGGCATTTCCGGTTATCAATATTCATATTTTTAATATATTCATATGTCAGTCAATGCGAAGTATGTTTACACTGATTGTTAAAGGGACACTCTGCTGCACGGTCTGCTGCTCATGTTCTCTCTAGTTCAGGACAAGGTGATAACACCATGTGAGAAGCTGAGACATTGTCTCTGTGTAAGTGTGATAATCAATTAACTGCTGAATTGATACAAACTTAATGAAACTAAAACTACCCAACACATGTGGTGTTTAAAGGGCAAGTAAAGTCAACATTGCAACATTGCAGATTTTAATACTTTTGGACAAACCTAATCACAAAAGCTTGACCAAACTTAAATTTGAAAAAACGTGAACAGCGTAAAACAGCGATAAAAACGACAAGCGAAATCGTCCCCCAAACGAAATTGTCCTCTATGGCAGGGATTCCCCATCCTTGAGGTCGCAAAAAATCACTTATTTTCACTTTACTTTACGAATTGTAATCTGATTGGACTGCCAAATAACCCGAGCTTATTCTACCAATCATACAAGCGTGACATTTTGAGGATATTGTACACAAACTCAGGTGTCTTTCTGTTGAATTACTGTTCCAGGAAAATGTAATGTTGCAGCAACCAACCCTAAATCTCCCCCAAATCCCACAACATCACGCTATTCAGTAGAGGTAACATTGCGCAGCTTTTGGCATTATTTAGGGTCAAAATCCAAGATGCACTGTCAAAATAGCACTGTTTTCAAACTGCTTTATTGATTTTCAATTGCCCCCTTCAGCAACACAGATATTCCGCTTGATCGTATATTCTGTCGGTAGTGTGATATAATTCAGACTTGAACACTAAATATGTTACGTTCATCGATAATACAACCACGGAATTGTATATCAGCCGTAAATACATACGGACACTTTGCGGTGAAGTCCCTAATTTTTAACCAACTAATTAAGCCTCTGTCTGGTTCCAGCTAAAAGTGATAACATTTGCATTGTAAAGACAGTATTTTCATTTCCTCCACTTGGAAGACATTCAGAGAAAATAATTTCTATTTTCCATGTGTGGACACGCCAATGTAACATGGCATCACGGCCGTGTCATTTACAAAACAATATCTGACCATAGCATCAGCAGCTAACACCAGAGCACAAATATCACATGTATCTCTCTCTCTCTCTCTCTCTCTCTGGTATGACAGGAGACATAATCGAATTGCCCTGGAATACTCCCAATATCCCATAGGGTTTAAACAAGACCGCGTCTGTGTGTGTGGTTATCCTCCCTTGGGGAACGGTTTAGATTTGTTGCAGAGTAAATGAAGAGATGGCACAAGAGTGGGTGTACAGAGCATAATTCAAGTCTTAATGCAATTGTGTTCCTTTGGGGCTCTCATAGTTTCCCATCGGGTCTTATTTCATGCGAAATGTCAGGCCTCTCCCAGACAACGATAGATCATAATACAATTACTGTGTCGGGGGTATGTATTTCATTTAAATGGTCAAACACTTGCAGTTTTTTAAACATGCCACATATTTGTTGCAATCTGAAAAACAATGCGTTGAACAGTCCTGAATATGTTTGCATTATACGTAAGTCCGCTTTTGTAACCCAGTAACATTGTATCATTTGAAAAATATGAATATTCATGGCGTGCCCCGATGTAATAAATGTTTACTACGTATAAGCCAGCTTGGAGATAAATCCTTCTCGGATTTTGGAGGAGAGACCCAATAAAGAAGACAATTCTATCTTATTCCGACGTTACCTCTCACTATCTTGTTTCTTTAAGAAGTAATACGTCACATTGGAGACGTCCTCGGTAGCCAGTGAACCTTTACAGGGACACCTCAGAGTCATGTGGCTGGTCTGTCCGAGTCAAATAGCTATATATAAAGATTTTATAACTTTATGTGCGATGCATAGACGAAAGGTAGTGATAGGGTAGCCAAAGGCGGTTGTTGCGATCCTTTAATGAAAGTGCACATAATCCCAGTCTCAGTGGAGCGCCATCGTTGTTGTCTCACAACATATCCTGCCCTGAAGCTACAGCTGGAGGTAAATGTTTGTCTCGATTAGGATGGTGCACGTTTTAAAATGTTAGTTACACTTAAAGTTTAGTTATATTCTCAGAATGCACGAAGCCCAGAGCCATGGAAAATGGATAAGTATTAATGATAAGTACGAAATACGGAAACACCAAATATCAAGATTGTTGCCACAGTTACGTATTGTGTATATATGCAGATGTAGATACTAACAGTTATCAATTCTAGGTTAGCACGGTTGTTGTTCTTTCCTTATAATAATTATTATAGACGACCCAGTCGTATAAGGCACCGCAGTTCTCTGTGCGAGAGAGACGTGCCAGAAACCTACAACCTTGGGTTTTAATCCCAGGTTTGCCCTTGTCAGCATATCCGTGTTCGTGGTTCACATCAATGTGGCCTGCATCACTTCGGGCTCTCCTCCCACATCAACGCGGCGCTGTACTCAATTCCTTCCCTCACTAACAGTCATATCCGGAAAGCAATTATTTTGTCGAAGCAACGAGACCCGGAATAACTAGTTTCAATCTTATGGTGTCCGTATTGGGCGACAGACACCCACATACTCATCACTATTGCATGAGAAATGCCAACAATTGTTTCCATTTTTCTAAACCCTATTATTACCAGTTGTGGCGATTGTAGAGTATTGTACCCTGCAGCACCGCCTCCATGTCGGGCATCAGAAATCAATGTTGTTTCATGTCGTGACGCTGACGGTACAATGGATTTAATCGACGCACTGGCTGTCCAATGTTCTACACCAACCAGACAGTTATAATGGCTACTTCACAATCTCCACATACACATGTAGCCGGGGGCTTGTACAGAAAGACATTCAAACGTGACGATAAACATCCTTATGTATTGATTTCCATCATGGTGTCCATTAAACACGTCATCAGTTTGCCTTTTCAGTGGCGTAAGAGCTCTATAGCGACTTTACATATACCATATACCATGAAAATTTAGCTCGTTTTCTTGATGTTAAAAGCCTGCAAATATTTAAAATCTTGATGAGGTTCCAGACGGAATGTGTCAGTATTTGTTATTACATTATTCATTATTCATTATTTCATCATAACTTTACAGCATATTTTGATTCAAAAACAATTTGGTTGAATAAGGAAACTGGTACGAATAATTAAGAATAGAGTTCTTAGTAATTCTTAGAAGATTTCGCGCTCGATAAGCCACTTTGAGACCCATTAGTTAGCCCAATACGTATGCTATCTGATGAAGATGTTCCCGGTGACACAAACGCCCACGGCCTCCTTACCACTGTCAGGGATCCCTTCTGCCCACAGAGATGAGAAATAGAGCAAGGTTCATCTTGCATTGGCAGAAGAGTTTATTGCGGAACACGCTGGTGCCAAGGTCGTTCCATGTCTGCAGTGTCACAGTAGGACCAGCATCACGGTATCACGTGTGATTATGAATTGTTAAACCCCAATCCTTCTCAAGGTATTGATTTTCCATTTTAATGTTTTCAGTTAATGGATTGTAATATATAGTATATGCCATCAAACCAATCTAAATGTAATGAGTTTTAAGAGTGCATTCTATGAGCATCAACCGATAGCTTCATTTCATATATCGAATATTCGCGTGGTATTATTCATGGACGGATATCTCCCTCCGTTGAATGATTCCTTCATGTCTTGTCCAGACTGAAACAGCTGCTCTCTATCCGATCAGGCAAGTGTGGAAGATGCTACGAAGAGGATGCTACTCTTTTATTTCATCCACGAATGACGTTGTCATTGATTTCATCCCACCTCTACCACATTAATTGAAAGTCAACATTTGCATATCTCCATATAACATTCTGCATGTCTCGCAAGGGAGTAGGGGTGTGAATATCGATCTTGCGCAGGAAATGGAACCCATGCTAGACTTGTGGTGGTAGTGGCAGCCTCAGGTTTTTGTCAATGAATATTTCATGAAAACATAACACCCATTTCCAAATTTTAATAATTGATTTCTTGTTTACCAGAATACAAGGATCAAGGTTTGACTTTCCGATGTTATTGGTGCACATGGCCCGAACATGACAATGGTGGACGCGTAAGTTGGTATGGTTCAGATACAGAGGATGTTCATTTCAACATTTCCAAGTCGTATATACGTTCTCGAATATTCCTACAACACACAAATCAACTGAAATGCGGTACGCTAATGCCACAACTTACCTCTGCGATAGAAGCGATGCATTTAGTGCAAAAAATGGTCATAAAAGTTGCAAACGCCGACAAAGCATTGATAGAAAATATGCTTTTTGTGTATCCCTGTCGCCAACAAACGCCCACGTTTACTTCATTTGAACAGTTCATCAACCCTCCCTTTGACAGACCATTGCAACACAATATACACAATGATTCAAATCCTAAGCCTAAGTATCTAGGTCCACCTACACCATTCATCACACTCACGGGTTCCCAGAGGGGATGACTGCCATTACTTCACGATATGAATAGAGGGAAATATAGCGACATGTTCTATTTTGAGTTTACTGATGTACACCAGCACACAGAAGAAGCCAAAGTTAATTTCGCTCTATCAAAAATGACGATCAGTTGATAGTTGTACGCAAGAATCCTTTCCCGATCCGCAGATGTGATTTGGGTATATTGATTGTTACAGCTCTGGGGAACATCGCGCCTAATCGAAAGTAAAGCAACATGGAACGGAACTTTTAAATAACACCAAAGGACAGCCTTAAAGAGTTGCCTACAGGGACAATTGGACGGAATTCTTTAAAAACATGAACAAAATTGACATGTATTTCAAATCTTTGATAGGCATTTAGTAGAAGTTGTGAAAATGGAAGACGAGATATTTTTCATGGACTACATACTGTTGTTATCTTTGTACAGTAAACCTACCATTTGTAAACATATTAGCATACACACTCAAACACACGCACACACACACACACGCGCGCGCGCGCACACACACTCACACACTTGATGAAAGGGACAAAACGTTGCCCTCAACCGTCGTTACAATATAAGCGACAAAAATCATTCCATAATTTTCATTGCACAATTCCGAAGCAGCCATCATAAGAATGTGTGATGATACCAGGTGTACTCGAAAGGTTGAGCGTCCCCTGTCCCACGCGTGGCACCCGTCACAAACACATGCAAGGGCAAGTCAAACAATAAAGGAGTTATCCATAAAAGTTTCATGTCTTAACTATGTATTTCCCACTGAATGAATGCGTTTAGTTGCATTAATTGCTTTTTCAGATAATGGTCACTGCCATGGCAGAATACATGGTAATTTACAAACTCAAGTGAATATTGTTTAAATACCCCATACTAGTTTCCAGAAGAGTAGCAGAACTTCTGCTCCTCAACGACTTAATCTATAGTCTATATACATTAACATTCTCTGTATGAAGGCACAGATCGACAACAAACCATAATTTTATCAATATGTCATTGGGCACTAATCCGTATTTACTTCAGGGAGCCGTGACAGATCAACGCACCGAAGAACCCTATTCTGAAGAGCGACAGCCGTAAAGGACAGAACAGATTATCCATATGACCTGGCCGTTGATATCTTCACTAGATGACCCGATTATGTACATGCTCCAAACAGACTGTGACGAACTCTAAGTAAAGATCAGAGACGTGGGAATATTATAAACTAAAGGACACAATCACAACTGTTGCTGGTAGGTTGTAGGGCAGTAGGTGCAGTGTTTCCCTGAGAGTGCGGTGACAATATGGTGGTCTGATAACCACCTTCGCCACAGGGATGAAGAGCAACATTCATTTTGTTCTCAGCAAAGCAGAAAATTGATCTGAATATGATGATGATGATGAAGATGATGATGACGATGAATTTGCAATCGGGTGAATCAGTTGGTTTACGGAGCCTTTTGCCGTAGCACAGCAACGTCACCGTATGGAACACAATTGTAGGCATTGGGGAATCGAACCAGAGTCTTGCTGTTTTGGTCGTGATCTTTAATATGTTACTGTATATTTAAGAGATAAATCTATGGTGTTTTCAACGTAGAGGTTTCTAACGTAGATAGATACCTGTAAACGTCATACGAAACCTAACGCGATAGCGTGAGGCTTCGAATTCGAAAAATATTACAGGTATCGAATCGATGTTCGAAACTTCTAATTTGTAATAAAAGTTGGGTTGTCGCTTTCTTACCATGGCACAATGACAAAACAAACCCGAACTCTTTGGCTATAGCGGAGATGATTAGTGGCGTGGCATCGGTTGATCCTAATATTTTCAGAAGGTTGAAAGGGGGAATTCAGACTTCAGTGATTATCGGTTGTAATCTGTATGTGTATGTGTACCCGAACCATAGTTTTATCAATTTAATGATAATGATAAAAAAAAACACGTAGGCAGTACGATTGTAAGCATTTTGATGTTGTTGAATTTTACCACACACTATCTTAGTATTTGTTCAATTTTTCCCCCTGAAATATATTGCAACACTTGCAGTGTCGGAACCACAACACATAAGATCGGTATTTGGAAATTGTCAAAAGGAGTGGGATTGGGAAAGAAGTGATTCTTATATAATGTTATCTCGTGGTTTTGCTGTCGCCAGGCGGATCAATCATAATGCAGTATTCTAAAATGCCATGATAGAATTGTAATTTACCGTATACGTTTTTCACTAAAATACTCGCGGCGCCAAACGAAACGTAATGCTATGTCTTCAGTGAAATTACAAAATGACATTCCATATATAAAACATAATCTCCTTATCAATATTCAATGCTGCTGAAATATAAACTGCCTTCAGAATAAAATATTCACATTTTCAAGTCGCTGAAAATCTGGTCATTATGTCACAAGACACATGATCAAACGACGTAATGTTAATACCGAAGAGATCTTTTCATTCCCGCGAATTGGAATGCTTTCAATGTGATATAATCCTCTGTCAGGTATTTAGATATGTAACGTAAATATAAACAAGACTGCCCATTCGTCAGTAATATCAATTGATTCCAACTGCGTAATTCGTTCCTTTCTTGAACGCGAATACCATCTTCTGATCAAAAGTAATCAAGGCAATAGACAGTGTGAATTATTTTTTCATCTTGAATTTTCTGTATAGCTAACCCTGGCCGTGGACGACCTTCAATGTCAAGAGTTTGTTCTCCTGCAATGTTTTCAGTGTGAGTCAGCGCGCTCCACAGGGAAAACATAACACCATGAGCCATGATCCCTGACACGACAAGGCGTCACGGTCAAATAACGAATCGGTCCAGGGTGGTTTGGTATAAATCATAGCATGTGTTTTCTGAAGAAGTTCACGTAAAATTGTGTCGTCTCAGAATCAACTACAACCTTGACTGAATGGTTGTATTGTCACAGAGAGACACATTCCCCCACTGACACATGACCATCAAGACACCGGATAAATAATTTCTGTTCTCTTCCTTCCAATGACCTTTGCGATATTATGAAATTCTAGTATTCACTGAAGCAATTACCATTAGTTTTTGAAACTTATATCTTGATGTTGAATTATTCACAACATATTCTGCTCCTATTCTGCTGATTATCATTGTACACATAATGTCAGGGACATTGCAATTGCAATGTATTCCTGAGACTACATTACGATCAGCTAACCATACTTATGAACAACCATCCATAATCATCCAACATATGAGATGCTGTAATGAGTACGCATGCAGATTCGCAACAATAATTATCTCCAAGCACAATACCCGTGCTCTTTGGTTTAACCAAATTGGTAAACGAACCTGCGCTATACTGTAATTTCCTCCCACAAGAAAGCATCACTTCTTAATGTAAAAGAAATACTGGCCACAGTGACGTAAACCCCACCTGCAGTTATACCTATTGACAGCTGTGTCTGTCTGCTCTTGATAAAAATCTATGATGGTAGCCATTCGAATGCGGAACACTATGACATTATCCGTAAAACAACTCTCGTAAATAAAATGCAATAAATATTCCCCTGTGAAATATTCATTACCACGGCAATCACCTCTGAGGCGTGATGTTTTTATCGACTTGTTTAGCTGGAAGGTCTCTACATTGTCACCCTGTTGCGCTGCGAGAAAGGTCACAGATCAATGGCGTTATCAGATCCGTCGATAGATTTAGCCTCCAGCTACAAGTTTTGGTAAGTGAGTTGTTGGAATCAACGATCTTCTACTTTCCGGATGGAAGGAGATATATGCCTACTCTAAGCCAAGGTCATGTGACTAGGGCTCCGCGAGTGGGTATTATATTGTCAGCCTTTGATGAGCTCGGGGTGGTATGGCAAATTTCATTACATTCGATGTACGGTATGTGTGGTTCACTGAAGGTGTTTACTCAGATTTCTATGCCTATTTGCGGCAATATTTATTTTGCTATGAGGTCGTGAAACAAGTCTGGGTCACTTAACTAGTTTGTATGCGTTTCCGATCGTCTTCTGAAACTGTTTGTGGTTCAACAACACTTGCTATGTTCATGATGTTAAATGTCACGAATTGATTTCTGCGGTTGAACAAGGTGACGTGCAGACATAATTGAACGAATGATAACATCCTGGCAAATTCCTGATACATGACCTCAAAAGCTATTTAAGGTTCAATAGAGCTAATAACGAAAACTGAAATTAAAATAACACTGAGTTTCCCAATTCCATTTAAGCATTTTATATCAAATTAAAATTCTTTCAAAGTTACTATATATTCAATTCAATCAAAAACACTTTATCCAAAAATGTTTCATTATTCAAAGAAATAGTGTATGTTCATTGAATGTCTAGTAGGCCTTTCTGAAAAGCTTATACGGACCAGTTCCTTTTCATTGCAATAAAGCTCCTCAAACGTGAACACTTAATCTATCTGCTCTTTTAGCAACCACACGTAGCCAAGTATTGGTTGCAGAGAGGATTGCGCCCTAACGTCACACGTGGTGCCACGGGAAGCGTGCTCCTTTGTCAGTCATGCTTCTAAAATGGCGGCCATTGGCTCTGTCAAGGAGATTAGTTGTGATGGAAGTAATATCGTTAAGTGCCTCCTTCGGAAGAACTTAAATGTAGGAATTAGAGAGAACTCGCTGGCTGGAGTATGAACGTGGCTGTCAATTATTGAATTAAACTTCTCCATGCAGTTCCGATCATGGGACTAGTTCCAGGGTTTTGCGTATACGATCTGATGAATGTGATATAGTTTAAGTGGATCTCAGAGGAAATAGTCACTTTCATCATTAAAAGCCGACTTGAGAACATAGGCAAGGGTCGGTTTACAGTTGTGCTACAGTAAACGCGTTACGCATGCGGAGAGAGAAACCCCAATGGAAATATGTTAATGTGCATTTGCTGCTTAAATCCTGTCCGGAAAACCAGAGCTTCATACATCCTGTTCCTTTTCACAACCCGCAATCCAGGACGTAACGGAATCGGGGTGGATTGGTATTCACCGTAAACAAACCCCTCTCTAACGTCATGCTACATGATTACATTATTTAAGCAAATCTGGCTTTGGACAAACCATATCCGGAAATTACAGTCTCAGGCTGATTAGGTTTCAGAACCAGGTGTGATGAGATGTGTGTGATTCAGCCAGAAGGTGTTGTTCTCATGTAGGGTTTCCTTGATTCGCGCCTTTCGTAACTGTTGGCATGGAAATCGAACTGTGTTATAAAATCTACACTTCTTGGTAAAATGTAAAGTGAAAGTAGGTGTTGAAATATCGCCCGCGTGAAAAGCAATTTACGAAGCCACGATTCCTATTTAATTACATGACTCGTGACATTACCCGATGGTGTGTGCCGCATGCGTGCCATTACTACAATTTAACATGGATTGTATGCATATCCTCTGACAGTTGAGTGTCTGTACATCATAGCCTAAATACACAGTGATGTGACACAGTGTGTTTGTAGAATCGCAGACCACCTAATCAGGTATATAGAAAGGCTTATAATATTTCCACAATGCAAGCTACTCAGACCTGTTCAACAATCCACAATCACTGACACCACTTTACCTCTCACAATAAACATCACCATGAGGACGCACAGATCGGTTCCATCAATAGGCAAATGTATGGAATCGATTCCGGGTCTCCCGACAACGAACAATTTAACAAGGTAACCCATAGACCCACTGAAGAAGAAGCCTACGTGGTGCCACGACTACTCGAGAAGCTCTTCTCCATCTAAGCATAACCTCCTCCCATTACAAGAATGTGGGCTGTCTATCAAAGTTAATCTTGTTCCATCCCACAAAATCCTAAATAAAACAGAGTTGCCCATCCCCGCACAATACACTGCCCAAATCCTAACGTCTAGACGAAGGCGGACGTTTTGAAGATAAATGCTTTTAATATTTGGTTTAAATGAATCAATATTCTTACCTTGAGATGGCGTGGAGAGATCTCCTTGCTAAGTGGCACCTCCTTCTCGCTCACGTCCACCCCAGCTAGCGGGTATATCACCTCCCCGATAATGTCATCCCGGGAGAAGCGGTCGAAACTAAGAACTACAAAGTGGAGGGTAATCCCAGGTATTTGGTTAAGGTTGATTCCATAGAAGGTGAAGGTCTCGTCATACACAGGGTTCAAGGTCTTCCTCAGAACCCTGGTCTTGCACTTGTGCTTCTTTTCCGGAAGTAGCTGCAGCTTTACATAGGGGTCACATCCGCCCAAACTCGGGTCACGTGGTGGCAGTTCAACCGCCTTGATCATTGTGACCAACAGTGCAGTCTTCTGCGCATCGTAGGTGACAGCGAAGTGAAGAGAACCTAGTTTGGTCGTCTTTTCTTCCAAATGATGCTCGCGCATGACGTCTTCTTTTTCGGGTGTAGCTCCATCCTTTTCGTTCTCCACGTACACTTCCGTTTTGATTGAACTTGGGTCACCACCAGTTGGCGAGAAGCCAGGAGGGGTTGTTCCTCTTTGAAAAGGATCTCTTTCTGGATCTGGAGGAGTTATTGGACTGGTGGCTTTAGACTTCATGATAACCTTGCCTCTGACCGGCGCACTCTTCTTCATGCTTCCCGAATTGCTTTCCTGGAGCCCCTTCTTGATAGCTGAAGAAAGCCTGTTCTGGGCATTGCGCATGACGCGGCGTCTGTAGCATTTGTAGGCCACCACCGACACTGTTATGACGAAGCCTACAGCTCCGATCACAAAACCGGTAATAGCGCCATTAGAAACTGCAACAAAAGAAATAAATATTACTTATTTTCATGTTTTATTAAATTAAATGTTTCAATGTGATTTAATCCACATCCAGTTAATAGTTTACCCAAGATAAATTTTAAAATATGAAAGGCTCATATGAATGACGAAAATCATATTGGCTATCCAACATGTAATTTGTGTCATCAGAAGTCTGTAATACGTGTCAAAGTGATGACCTATTAGAAATATCAGACGTCTTCGTAAACAATATAAATCAAGAGCATGGTGCTTTGTATGTGTATGTATTATGAAAGGCAAAACTGCGGGTTATAATAAGTCTTTCTTTTTACCGACATCTGAGCAGAACCTGGTTTTTGCACAATTATCTGACCATAGCCCTGCCGACTGTAGTGTAGGAGACCATAAGCTGATAACCCACATCAAAGTCGACCAAGAGTATATATCCTGTTTAATTTACCGTTTCCTGTTGTGTCAAGCAGAGCTAATTATATTTGTTACGTTGCCTGGCAACTAATTCTTGAACCTCTTTGAAGCTACGGCCTAGATGGACCGCGTTTTCAGAAACGCTATCAACTTTCTGTGGGGTAATCAGAGTTGTGATGAGATAGAACGCAGTCCTAGGAAGAGCCTTTATAGAACTTAATTTTCACTTGTGGTTGTTCAAATCAATGCCAATCATGACGGTGTTGCGGGATTGGTTTTCAGGCAAGGCACGAATAAACACCATTTCAAAATTGATTGACCTCTTAAGTTAGAGTGAACATGTCTTTTGAGAGCATGTTCTTCCGATGGAAACATCTTTTCAAAGAAACTTTAAAGGCGGGGTAGTGTTTTTTTCTTTGTTGCGCAGTAAATTGTTACTGGAAGAATTCCGCTGTTGATATAGGGCAACGACAGATAAAGTTTTCCCTGTTAATTTTAACAGGACGCAACAAACTTGATTGGAAACAACGTTTTATGTGGAGCGTCAAGATAAGCGTCAAGAGAGAACGTGTGCTGGATTTTCCACGTTCTCGCTTAAAGGGACGCGACTGTGTGAAAATAGTGTTCTTCCCTGCATGTGTATGTGTGAATATATATATTTAGACAGGGTGTTAAAAAGTCCAGGCCAGTATAATGGGGAGTTCATTTGTTGTTTTGTAGTTAACTTAGACAACTTTTCCCCACTTTGTAAATGTTAGAAAAAACCTGTTGTTTGTCGTGTGTACGAGGGGATGCCATATCCTGGTTGGGGACTATCGTTGCATTAGTATGGGTTATTCTGTAAACAACCGTTTAGTTCTGTTCGAGTCGAAGTTTTTACTTAATAAGAGTGAGTGAGTATGGTTTAACGCCGCTTTTGGCAATATTCCAACAATATCGCGGGAGGGGACACCAGAAATTGGCTTCACACATTGTACCCATGTGAGGCATCGAACCCGGGTCTTCGACGTAACGAGCGAACGCTTTGACCACTAGGCTACCCAGCCGAACTATTTACCTTAAACCTCTTGTTTTGCAAAACCTCCATTTCCAGAAAAAAACAAAGTTATCGTTTCCTATCTCGTCATATTATTTCAAACACGTCCGTTTACATAAAAGTACTCATATGCATATCGACAACAAAAAGGGGGGGATAACACTAATTTGTAAGGTCAGGCAATTTATCATGTTCAAAGTTTACTTCTTTGTTACTCCAAACTTTGTATATTTCGAAAACACCTGATGTCATCACAAATTGTCAGTGAAGTTTGCATTCAATACTAATGGAATCTGTTGCGATGGATAATCGAGACTGGTTCTATAGCGGTGACGTTTCTTTTACACACAGCACCCAGATAACGACCTCTCTGTATTCGTGTCCATGTCCAGACCAGTTCCTCGGTTCAGTGTTCCACAGAGAGTACAACGTTCACCAAGCTATTAACTACATGCTTGGCAAACCCATAGAGACAGTAGGGAATTCCTATCACTGACCCACAGACAGGAAGCTAGTTCGGCAGGGCAGCAAAATACTGTTTCCTTGCAAGGATTAATGTATATCGGTATATTCTAAATTATTTGTTTATATCGAACGGCTATTGTGTACATGAAGTGTGTTTGTGTGTGTTTGTGTGTGTGTGTGTGTGTGTGTGTGTGTGTGTGTGTGTGTGTGGTGTGTGTGCCACGATCTGGTAAAACAAGGTTGGAGGCTACAAACACCTTGTTTGCACTGGTGTTCCAGTTTTGGATAAAGGACTTCTCGGGGTGGTTTACCTGTAGTTGTATCTGGCTGACAGAGAATAGGCAAATACACTGCCGAGCAAAAGAAAGTATACACCCAAATGTGTACTAACAAAAACTTATTCGATGTGTTTGGAACGGGTATCAAAAGCGATACTACATGTAGAATATCAATGAGCATCCCACAACAGGTATGTTCAGTGTCGTTTTGATAACGTTTGTCAAATTTTTTGTCAAATCCAATTTTCAAGTGTATACTGTATTTTGGCTGGCAGATAGGCACCATGGCCGAAAATATGTCCATAGCTTTCTCCCGACCAGGGAATGTGTGTGTGCGTGTGCGTGTGCGCGTGCGCGTGCGTGTGTTGGAAGTGGAGGGGGCATCCTTAATGCCACATTGCAACGTGTACGTGTGTTGGGAGGGTGTGTTGGGCTGTCGACGTTAACTCGAAATCGAATCAACTGCAGGGGATAAGATTAATCGGATTGCTGTACCTACACTTCACGTTTGACAGGAACAATTATTTTGATGCCACGTTGAGTGACATTAGTCGTGTTACAGCTGAGAATTTGGGGTACCCCTCTCCGAACTTTATAGTCTTGGTGCAGCCTTAAAGGATACCCTTGTAGTCAATTGGTCGTGTTTCTGTTATGCCAAAATAACATAACACTGCATCGGACGCCAGATCTTCTAAATGCCACATCGCAACACCTATAGTAATTTCGAAACGTAAAATGTGAGTAATATGATTCCTCTGAACAAAACTCCAAGATGCGTGTGTCCACACAACACTAGGGTACCAAGAAACCATATTTGTTGGCATTTAACAATGAACAGATTTTTACATTGTTGCAAGATATTTAGACATCCCCGAATATCATACGGTAGGTGCCCTAGATGACAAGGCCGTCCAAGCTCCATTTATCAAACAGAATAATCTAGTTCCTGTGTGCGGCCATATTCTCGCCGGCTTCTAGTGTTACAATAAAGCTATTTGGGTGCGCGTGCATTTATTATTAACATGAGCAGTGACTCCCGTACAATGATCAAGCAGCACAACTGAGAATTTACGACGCAATTAACTGGCCGTGTCTGTTGGATACCCCGGACAATCGGCATGCGAATGAGGAAACTTTAATTATTCAGATCACTGTTTTAACAATCTAGAGGAGTCTTGAGTGCGCCTGAAACGACAGTTGATGCAGTGGTGTGGTAAATGTAGTCTTAATCATCTGCTGATGTTTCCATTACTGGTGACGCTGAGTTTCATAAATGTAATTTTGTCGATGACATGTGTATTAGAACTGCTGTTTCGCCACCTGTCATCTGACAATCAGTGAGTGAGTTGGGTTTAGCGCCGCTTTTAACAGTATTCAAGTTATATCACGGCGTGTCAGCTTAATGACGTTTTCCACTTCGGTGAAACCATCGAGCACGTGTATGGTGCTGACAAACCTAGAAACATAATCGGGGCGAACCGGGATTCGAACCCACAATCATAAGTTTGTAAAATGATAGGGAGTGATAAGAGGCATGGAATGTATAATGATAGGAAGTGATAAGAGACACGGAATGTATAATGATAGGGGGTGATAAGAGGAATGGAATGTATAATGATAGGGAGTGACAACGGACACGGAATTTATAATGATAGGGAGTGATAAGAGACACGGAATGTATAATGATAGGGAGTGATAAGAGGCATGGAATGTATAATGATAGGGAGTGATAAGGGACACGGAATGTATAATGATAGGGAGTGATAAGAGCCATGGAATGTATAACGATAGGGAGTGATAAGGAACACGGAATGTATAATGCTAGGGGGTGATAAGGGACTCGGAATGTATAATGATAAGGAGTGATAAGGGATACGGAATGTATAATGATAGGCAGTGATAAGGGACACGGAATGTATAATGATAGGGAGTGATAAGGGACACGGAATGTATAATGATAGGGGGTGATAAGGGACACGGAATGTATATAGATAGGGAGTGATAAGGGACACAGAATGTATAATGATAGGGAGTGATAAGGAACACGGAATGTATAATGATAGGGAGTGATAAGGGACACGGAATGTATAATGATAGGGAGTGATAAGGGACACGGAATGTATAATGATAGGGAGTGAAAGGGGCATGTAATGTATAATGATAGGGAGTGATAAGGAACACGGATTGTATAATGATAGGGAGTGATAAGAGACACGGAATGTATAATGGTAGGGAGTGATAAGAGACACGGAATGTATAATGATAGGGAGTGATAAGGGACACGGAATGTATAATGATAGGGAGTGATAAGGGACACGGAATGTATAATGATAGGGAGTGATAAGGGACACGGAATGTATAATAATAGGGAGTGATAAAGGACACGGAATGTATAATGATAGGGAGTGATAAGAGGCATGGAATGTATAATGATAGGGAGTGATAAGGGACACGGAATGTATAATGATAGGGAGTGATAAGAGGCATGGAATGTATAACGATAGGGAGTGATAAGGAACACGGAATGTATAATGATAGGGGGTGATAAGGGACTCGGAATGTATAATGATAAGGAGTGATAAGGGATACGGAATGTATAATGATAGGGAGTGATAAGGGATACGGAATGTATAATGATAGGCAGTGATAAGGGACACGGAATGTATAATGATAGGGAGTGATAAGGGACACGGAATGTATAATAATAGGGAGTGATAAGGGACACGGAATGCATAATGATAGGGAGTGATAAGGGACACGGAATGTATAATGATAGGGAGTGATAAGGGACACGGAATGTATAATGATAGGGAGTGAAAAGAGACACGGAATGTATAATGATAGGGGGTGATAAGGGACACGGAATGTATAATGATAGGGAGTGATAAGGGACACGGAATGTATAATGATAGGGAGTGATAAGGGATACGGAATGTATAATGATAGGGAGTGATAAGAGACATGGCATGTATAATGATATGGGGTGCTAAGGGACACGGAATGTATAATGATAGGGAGTGATAAGGGATACGGAATGTATAATGATAGGGAGTGATAAGGGACACGGAATGTATAATGATAGGGAGTGATAAGGAACACGGAATGTATAATGATAGGGAGTGATAAGGGACACGGAATGTATAATGATAAGGAGTGATAAGGGATACGGAATGTATAATGATAGGGAGTGATAAGAGACACGGAATGTATAATGATAGGGGGTGATAAGGGACACGGAATGTATAATGATAGGGAGTGATAAGGGATACGGAATGTATAATGATAGGGAGTGATAAGAGACACGGAATGTATAATGATAGGGGGTGATAAGGGACACGGAATGTATAATGATAGGGAGTGATAAGGGATACGGAATGTATAATGATAGGGAGTGATAAGGGACACGGAATGTATAATGATAGGGAGTGATAAGGGATACGGAATGTATAATGATAGGGAGTGATAAGGGACATGGAATGTATAATGATAGGGAGTGATAAGAGACACGGAATGTTTAATGATAGGGAGTGATAAGAGACACGGAATGTATGTGGAAGGGAAGGATGAGCCAAACTAATTGGTTTGTAAGGCATATTGTAACATAAGCTGTAGTCTATGTCACCATATTGTAAGATAAGCTGTTGCCTTTGTCATTATATTGTAACATATGCTGTTATCTTTGTCACCATATTGTAACATATGCTGTTGTCTTTGTCACCATATTGTAACATATGCTGTTGTCTTTGTCACCATATTGTAACATATGCTGTTGTCTTTGTCACCATATTGTAACATATGTTGTTGTCATTGTCACCATATTGTAACATATGCTGTTGTCTTTGTCACCATATTGTAACATATGCTGTTGTCTTTGTCACCATATTGTAACATATGTTGTTGTCTTTGTCACCATATTGTAACATATGCTGTTGTCTTTGTCACCATATTGTAACATATGTTGTTGTCTTTGTCACCATATTGTAACATATGCTGTTGTCTTTGTCACCATAATGTAACATATGCTGTTGTCTTTGTCACCATATTGTAACATATGTTGTTGTCTTTGTCACCATTTTGTAATATATGTTGTTGTCTTTGTCGCCATATTGTAACATATGCTGTTGTCTTTGTCACCATATTGTAACATATGCTGTTGTCTTTGTCACCATATTGTAACATATGTTGTTGTCTTTGTCACCATATTGTAACATATGCTGTTTTCTTTGTCGCCATCTTGTAACATATGCTGTTGTCTTTGTCACCATATTGTAACATATGCTGTTTTCTTTGTCGCCATATTGTAACATATGCTGTTGTCTTTGTCACCATATTGTAAGATAAGCTGTTGTCTTTGTCACCATATTGTAACGTAAGCATTTTCCGTTGTCCCAAAAATGTACGATAATCTATTTTCTGCTGCCCCTGTTTACATACTGTTTGCGTTGTCTACATATTGTAAGGTAAGCCATTGCTTCATGTAGTCCTGACGTGACACTCTAACACTCCCCCTCCAGGACGCGCCCAGTGTCTCCCAACACATAGCTTCACGTAATCCACGACAGCTAATTAAAACCACACCTGTTTCCTTGTTGAAAATATAGATCGAACTTGGCATGCAGTCTGCCAATACCTTTGTACAATGAGTTCTTCAGTAAGACCTTTAGTGACACTGAACCAGTGTCAGTGCATCATTGCGTGGACGTATTGAATGCCCCTACCCTGCGAACAACAGTGATAGCCAAACTCGGGCGAGAAGCTTCCGCGCGAGGAATTAGCAGCCTGCATTGATGGAATTGTTCTCCAAGACATTTTCCTATTTAGAAAGGACCAAACAGTATGAGACAATAGGGGGTCGATCGGTACGTTTTCCTTGTCGCTCAGCAAACGCATTTTACAGGTAAACACCATTGCTTATCGCAAGATGGCTGCATAACCCGGGAGAATAGGAAACAGAAGGGGTTAAACACTATCGTGCATATCAATATAGTTTTGTTTTCAAACGAAAACCCCTGCAGCAATTCAGGAAACTTGTTATTTGTTAATTGTTTATCGATCTCTGATTATTTGTAACGGGACATCGATCTGAACGCAAAGCCGATTTTCCACTAAAAATAGTACTGGTGGTGCTTCAGAATTCAGATACAGGACCCTTGTCTTTGAATCTGTGTCACTCCGAGCCTCCTGTCCTACCAAGCAGTACCGTAGTAACAGCGACAGTAACAACAGACACGCGGCAGCATCCGTAGCAGTGGCTAGTGACGGTAGTCAGATCAGTGTCAGAGCGTGCAGATGCTGACAATAATTCCCAACAAATGACACATATTCACATGGTACAGCTCATATTACGGCTAGATGGCATATCATGTCCTTAATGTGATTTCCGGTACTGTGATTTTTGTTTAAAAGTTTTCTTGCTTTAATAGAAGTTCTCGTGAATCGATCATCAGCAGAGGGAGTTGAATGAAGCTTGGTCCGGTTGTAACGTGACCGCGCGGCCGCGTGCTGGGCAGTATGCCCCGTGGGCACTATATAACAACCTCCCAGGGGACACACATGCACAGGTTGCCCCACACAATACAATTATAACACTCCTTGACAAAGGGTTGCCATGGAAATGACACGAATAGAATTATTATCCCATCGGGCGTAAGGCTTCACAGAGATCAAGTGCATGCGTTGCCTGGTGAAATACTTAATTATTCCTCTCGTCTACTTTTTGTTGTTAAAACGTAAAAAGTCAATAATGTAATGTTGTTTGTAATCGGTTAGATAACACTTGATTTATTTATTTGCGTGATTTTGATTATTGCATTATTTCCCATTTTGATTGCATATATGTTCATACAGTTGTGTATAGAGGCGAGACATTGGTTCATACAGTAGGGTATTGAGGCGAGACATTGGTTCATACAGTAGGGTATTGAGGCGAGACATTGGTTCGCACAGTTGGGTATAGAGGCGAGACATTGGTTTATACAGTTGTGTATAGAGGCGAGACATTGGTTCATACAGTTGGGTATAGAGGCGAGACATTGGTTCATACAGTAGGGTATTGAGGCGAGACATTGGTTCGCACAGTTGGGTATAGAGGCGAGACATTGGTTTATACAGTTGTGTATAGAGGCGAGACATTGGTTCATACAGTTGGGTATAGAGGCGAGACACTGGTTCATACAGTTGGGTATAGAGGCGAGACACTGGTTCATACAGTGGGTATAGAGGCGAGACATTGGTTCATACAGTTGGGTATAGAGGCGAGACATAGTTCATACAGTTGGGTATTGAGGCGAGACATTGGTTCATACCTATGGGTATTGAGGCGAGACATAGGTTCATACATTCGGGTATAGAGGCGAGACATTTGTTCACACATTTTGGTATAGAGGCGAGACGTAGGCTCACACAGATTTGTGCAGAAGCGAGACACAGGTTCATACAATTAGGTATAGAGGCGAGATATAGGTTCATACAGTTGAGTTATAGAGGCGACAAAGGTCCCCGGACAGTTGGGCTGTGTTTAGTCTGAACCAGTCGTCCAGGTCAGGATAGGCACACTGAAATTACATGACTTGAATCCACTTGAACGTTCTCACTAAAGGTCTGGGCAACCAGTGGCGATGAGTCTTGAGAAGATTGAAGGCATTTCTGAGCAATATGATGCTTAGTTTGTCGCAAGGAGAGAGGATGTGTTTCCGGGAGCGAGTTGGCACACTGCATCGCCAGTTTAGCTAATATGCCAGCATCGGAGGACATCCAAAGACGTTATGTTGACTTAAACAAGAGACAACGTGATTCTCATGTAATGGGGCTTCGTTTCTGAAGACGCGCTTTTTGGTCTGATTGCGGGATTATTTGCACTGCCCAGGAAATCAATAGGCAAGTCTGCTTTGGGGCAACTTTAAACAAGACTGGTTTGAGGCTAATTTTGCCGCGCAGCATTCCAGCAAATATAACTTCACATTCATAGGAACTACTAGCACTGATAGACAGACTGCAAAAAGTGCGATTGGATGATAAATATGTTGATGGGTTTCCTGCCAACTTTAATACAGCGGAGCAAGAGTTGAACCCAAAAATACAAATTAGTTGTGGTCGTAGCAGTGATGGTGGTGTCATGATTGGATCGTGATGGTGGTGGTGCTGAAGTGGTTGCGATGGGGCGGTGATGGTTTGAGGGATGTTAGTTATGGTGGTGGTGGTGATTGGAGAATTGTGGAGTGACAACAGTGATGCTGATGGAGATGAGATGTTCATGGTGTTGTGGAGATTTAATAGAGTAGTGTAATGGAGTAAAGTAATGAAAGAGTGGTGGTAGTGATGCTGTGGTGTTCATGTTCGTGGCGATGATGATGATGATGATGATGATGATGATGATGATGATGAATGTCTGTGCATGTGAACTAAGGTCTATTTAATTCAAAACACGTTTTTCGTTTCTGTAGAAAATAATAAAACTAATACAATTTACTTTCGCGATGATTTAAATGTCTGAGAATACTGCTTTCAATTGAATTAGAGTGTTCTGTATCTTATCACACAAGATTAACAACGCAACCTGCTATCTCTTGACATTTTCGCTGAATTCAGCATTCCCGCGTTCAAAGCCAGTCTGACCATTTTCGACACAAGGCGACATATTGATTTCAACATCGCAACAAATTCCTTCAAACAACACACGATATCTTTAAACGTTTTAAATCAATAAAACGGAGCTGCGCCAATAATAATGAAGCTGGTGGAACATCAAGGGGAAGACAATATCGACGGGGTTTAGTACTTTCACGGTACCATATGGAGAGTTTCGACCAAGGCCTTTCACCGTGGGCGTACTGCGTCTTGTTAATATATCCCCCAAACCGCCATGAGCTAGGTCGTGACAGGATGGAGGATGTTGTTACGACACACGACAGCAGTTGAGTTGTTATAATCTGCTATTGACGTCGTTAGATGAAATCTGACGAGTGCCACTTCGGCATAACGTGACATTATTTTTTATACAACAATTATTTATACAACAATCATATTCTATTCTAAATACAAGACTTAACATTTGAGTAACCGGACCTGAAAACATTAATTGAATTTTTCTGAATTTTGTAAATGAATGGATCACCCGAATATTCATATTATTGTTTTGATAACGATTTAAACCTTTTTGCTGAAAAAACGTTTAGAAAATGAATAAGAACAATTGGTCATTGGACTGTAAACTATGTATATATAGACTATCTAAGATGGTTTTCGCGAAACAACCGAATGAAAGTAAACTGCCGGGCGATAGACAGTATAGACACATGTGTGATCGGGGCTCAACATAAAACAAAGGAGAAATAGTTATTTGATGGTGATCTATTTCATACAGGTATCATAGGCGATATTACATGCACCATATCAATGAGTTTCTCACAACAGGCGACAGTTTTCAGCCGAGTACGTTTGTTATTTTTTGGTCAAATCTAATTTTCAAGTGGACGCCTTCTTTCAACAAAATGGGCATTATATATCACGAAAGCAGTAATTGTGATTTTCAAAGTGTTTCAGAGCGTATTTCAAAATCACACAAGACGGCAAGCGGACATCACCGGCTGCGTGGGAGTGTGCTGTAGATGATGGGTGTGACAAGCATCCGAGGGTGTTGCTGCTTCAATGTCGGGGGTACAGAACCCGCCGATTTCGACACGGGACAATTTTACAAAGACTCCCGATGTTGTTCTATAGACTTGATGACCTACTTCTATAGCTTTACTATGGCCACATCTCGATATTGATGAACGTTGGTAATCTGTTTTATTCGAATGTGCATAATGACGGTTAACCTTCCATTTAAAAAATTATCATGCATCAAAAATGGCACTTACATGAAAAAAAGAGTATTCATAACGATTTACAAAAATAACACCCATCCAAATACAATACGACCGCCACAGTTATGTTGAAATATGAACGACCATATCTGTTTCCCGCAAACCAATGTTAATCTCACATACCTACGTGTGTTAATTGTAATATAAGAACATATATCTTTTCCAATTCAAGTGGATGACATTAAATATACGTGTATTATTAATAAAGATTAAATATGTGTGACCATCCCTCCTAGATACAAATCCACACACAATCTGACACTCAAAACATTCGACAGTGGCAAGACATGAAAACATGGAACGGACATTCCGACACAACTGAGATACGACATGGAGGACTTACAATGTTGAAGAGGGTGTTCTCCTTGCTGAACTGGCATTGTGTAAATAGGGATTGAAATTCACAAAAATCTCTGCAATATTGGGATGTCACACAGCAAATATGGCTTCAGCCTGTTGAAATATTCACGCCATATTCTTTCCTTAACTTCCAAGATGGCGTCGTTTGGCCGTGCGCGGCAACAGTCGGGAACTAGTGACTAATTATGAAATCGGTCCGAATATCGATTCGAAATGCTTCTCCCGTCTTCGACAGTCGTGACGTCAACAGGGGCCTGGCTGCTGATTGGCTGCTTGTATCGTCTGCGTAAGCAAAGAACTTAGGTTGTTGATGTGACGCGATGAATAAATTATTGATTTTTGACAAATTCTCGATTCTAGACCGCTATAATGTTATTGACGAAACGCAGGGAAATTTATCAATGGCTCTGTGTTGCCAAATAAGGGAGGATTTCCGGTTTGTCATGGATACGAACAATGGGCGTGTGGGACCCAGCCGGTACTGGTTGTGATTCGTGCTGTTATTTCGGGCCTGATGTGAAAAATAGGGTTTTTCCTGATGATAAATGACTCTTTCAATGACAAAAGGAAGGGGATTTCAGCTCGTGAAAGACACATTTGCTTTTTAATCAACCTGTAATAATTGAGGATTATTTTATGTTATCGTTCTGTCGAATCGTGTTATCTTAAAACTGATCTAGAATAGAAAGACAAAACTACTGACGCATATGAGCTTTCTTCAGGTCTGACGTGAACTTTGCTATCGTATAAGACAAAATATGTCTTAATATATTTCAACTTGATTTTACGATTAGGGTGCCATGAAATGTATTTGTCATCTGTGTTTCACTTAAATAATTTGATATACTCTGAAACCCCGCTACGTTCGACCCATTAGTCAGGACAATTATGTTAAAAGGCTTTACATACAAAGGGACATTACTTTATGAATTTTAATCATTCAGACGATGTTACTGAAAATGATACTGTCTAGATTAGCGAGATTTCACTGTATGTATCTGGGGGCAAGGGGTGCACGGGTGGCCCAGTCTTCTAAGGCGTCCCTTTGGCACGCCAAAAACCTATGAGTGTGGGTTCGAATCACGGTTCGCCCCGATTATGTTTCTAGGTTTGTCAGCACCATACCTGTGCTCGTTGGTTTCACCGAAGCGGTAAACGTCTGAGACCTGCATCACTTCGGGTTTTCCTCCCACATTAAGCTGACACGCCGTGATATAGCTGCAATACTGTTAAAAGCGGCGGTAAACCCAACTCACTCACTCACTCACTCACTGTATGTATGTATCTGGTAGAGTATTAAGAGAGTGGAGAAGAGAATATGGCCAACTTTTACCACGTTCCAATCCCCTATTTACGCCAAGATTAGCAAAACCTCACTATCAGTAATCTTAACCTCACAATCTGCTGTCGCGGTTCAGATGTTCATATACCTTCACTAACTGTGATCGTTGTTCAGATACTCTGACCCTCACCATCTGATAAGGCTGTTCAGATCTGCTATAGCACTTCAGATACTATAACCTAACCACTTGCTATCACGGTTCAGATATTCTCAACTTAACCGTCTGGTATAGCGCTTCAGTTATCCATATAACCTAACTGTCATTTTGGTTTAGATAATCTTAACCTCACTATCTGCTATCGCCATTCAGATATTCTGAACCTTACCATCTGCCATAACGCTTCAGATATTCATCTATCCCAACTAATTGCCATCATGGTTCAGATCTTCTTAACACTACCAACTGATATCGTGGTTCAGATAATCTTAACCTCCCACCTGATCTCAGGGTTCAGATATTCATAAGCCCATACTAACTGCCATTTGGTTCAGAGAGTCTTATCGTCGCCGTCTGTCCTTACAGCAAACTATCTCTGTCAGTTATATCGGTTCAAATTGTCTTAACACACTATCATATTTCGCGTCTCAACAAACTGGTAAGTGCATAATTTGCCTGTTCCTACACGTACATCTAGGATGAGTCACCATAATCAGAAAAACACGTACATCAAGGATAAGCATAATTTGCCTGTCGTATATTTTCGGGTAATAATCGAATATTAGAATAGTTTTGTCTTTTGGCATTTTTTAAGAACCCATTTTTTCATGTAGTGATACGTTCACCATACTGAAACAATAAAACATTTTGAAAGTCTCCGTATGAGAGATTACTTTGACATTAGTTCGTGTTCATAGCCATAAGCCGTTCGGTTGTACTGGCTTGTACTCATATCAAATCCATACACACAGCACAACCAACTGTTCAAGGGCGGTGAAAGTACATACGGCATTTACTGCCAGGTACCGGGCCGCTCACTGCCGCGGTGTGGTGTTAATCAAGACTGTTAATCGCTTACCAGAAGAAGAAGATGTTTATTTCTCATGAATCACCGTGGTGACATAAAGAAGTTGACAAGAGAGACATATATACAAAGAAATAAGACAATACCTAGTGGAGAATACACAGTCCATATTTTACATACTGGGCTAGTCGTAAGAGGAGAGGTTTATAAGAACAAGTCATAAGTGAAACAAGTATTTGGATATTTACAATAATAGAATGGGAGATATTTATTTCTTAAATGATCCAATTCATGGCATTCTAGTATAAAATGGAATTCATCACCAATTTCATTTTTACAGAGAGAGCAAAGCCTATCTTCCCTATTGAGGTTATACCATCGGCCAGTCTCAACTGGGAGTCGGTGGTTGGTGGTTCTGAATTTAGTAAGCCAGATGCGTAAATTATGAGGTAAATACAATAAGTAGTCTTCTACTGAGAGGATATCTTTATACAGATTATAATAGCGATTACCAACCAGCACAATGTCACCAGCACGATGTGTTAATTTAGCTTTCAACCACATCAGAACTAACAGAAATGTTCTTAATGTGGGTTCTACATTATAACAGATGTCATGTTCGTCTCTTCTCGCGTGAAGCGGACACGATAAACTAAAACTACTGTGACACGGTGTCCACCACAGCTGAGTGTCTATTAGGTGTCGCGTCACCTCCATCTTTCATACACTCAAGGGGGCACGGGTGGCCCAGTCGTCTAAGGCGCCGCGATTCGCTGTGCAGAGTTGCGTCCTTTGGGCACGCCAGAAACTTACGATTGTGGGTTCGAATCCCGGTTCATCCTGATTATGTTTCTAGGTTTGTCAGCACCATACCCGTGCTCGTGGGTTTCACCGAAGCGGTAAACGTCTGAGACCTGCATCACTTCGGGTTTTCCTCCCACATTAAGCTGACACGCCGTGATATAACTGGAATACTGTTAAAAGCGGCGTTAAACCCAATTCACTCACTCACTCATACACTCAAGGCAGACAATCATACAATACCTATATTTTCTTCTTTCCCCATCGTATGAAAATTTACCCTTATGTTAATAACAACAGACTAAGCCGCATTTAACAGCAACCCAAACGCCGCCAAATATTCAGGAGAAGTTACATGGCCACGTTTGAATCACGTTCATTACGCAAGATACAAACATTAAACGATTTCTAATGCGTTCTTTTGTTTCACACAGTACTCATCTCTGCGAACACGCCAGTAACCTTTATTATTTGTTTCTACATCAAAGCGGACCGCCTCCGTGGTCTAGTGGTAGAGCGTCCGCCCAGAGAGCGGAAGGTCCGGGGTTCGATGCCCGGCCGCGTCATACCAAAGACGTTAAAAGATGGTACTTGTTGTTACCCTGTCTGGCGCTCGGCACTAAAGGGCTAAAACAAGGACTGGTCGGCTCGGAGTCAGTATACTGTGTCTGAGTGGGGTATCCATGTTTAACTGCGGCATGATATCTCAGTGTGCTAGCACTATAAATCGGCATCAGTCCGGACTAGAACAAGCAGCCACCCACACATACACGTGCATGAACGTCGCTGTGCAATAATCTTGGACGCGACGTTAAACCCATTTTCACCTCACCTCACCTACATCAAAGCATATAATTGTTATTCTGGACGGTGGGTGTAAACCAGGGGTTAACGAGTTCCGTCGAAAGACCCGGGTTCGATTTCAACAGTATGAAACCCATGCCTGGTATCTCCCACAGTAATATTGCTGGAATATTGATAAAAACGGCACCACTCAAATCACGGACTGTGCTTCTGTTATATGTGGCCACCTTTGTATTTGAAATAAACTGAATATGTAACTAAAATTGAGTGCAGTGTAGACAGATCAGTGAATACAAGTCAGCGAGTCCAGTGGCGATTATTCAACCATTTAACACGGGTTACAACCAGATATGTTGTGTGCTTTACCCAGCAGGCATTCGGCGCCAGACCTTCAGACAAATAAACTGAAAAAGGGTTATTTGCAAATGTATCTTTATTCCCGCCATTAAGACAAAATGCGACACTGTCCAGGTTCCGACACGCTGGCGCTCGGCTCGCTGTAGAATAACGATCTAAATACCAGGCAATGTACATTACAAGCCGCAAGACATACACTGCGCTGTACAAACTCCGCTTCAGTCACACACAGAGGGTAAATACGAACGCGCTTGTCAGCAAGTTAGAAATCCAACAAAATGAAAAGGGGACTTGGATGTTTGAAACATAAAGTTACAAATGAACAGATGTTGTCTAAATCATTATGACAAAGTTTTCTTTCTCACAATTTGATCGCATGTTTCGGACAAAAAGTTGAACATGGGTACAACCCCATTTATAGATTATAATCTATAAGTAAACTGTAATCTCGGGACCAAGAATGTCGTAACTCGTTATGCAGATTTGCGTCCCTTTGCCATGGTCAGGATCAGTAGGTGATTGACGCTAGTCACAGATCTACCCTAAATATGGCCATTGGTTTGTCAGCAACACACCCAGGCTCGTGGGACTAACCAATGTGACGTCACTTATGGTTTTCTTTGGAGAGGAAGCTCAGTTACTCGAGTGAGTGAGTGAGGTATTGTTTTACGCCGCTTTTAGTAATATTCCAGAAATATCACGGCGGGGAACACAAGAAATGGGGTTGTACCCATGTGGGGAATCGAACCCGGGTCATCGGTGTGACGAGCCAACGCATTAACCACTAGGCTACCCCACAGCCCACAGTTCCTCGAGACGTTAAAAGATGGTACTTACTGTGTATAATTGCAATAATCTGGAACGAGCCGTAAAGGCACCGACCATTTGAACATTTGATGGGGGGAGGGGGTATTTTTGGATTATGTTTGGAGACAAGATATTTTTCAGATACAACTGCAAAGCTACATATATTTTTTGTCGTAAAGCTATGAGCCTAAATATTACTTTTTTATATAAAACATATTGTAACAATGTATTAATGTAGCTGACACTTTCTTTTGTTTCAACAGTCTGAATCATAATTATTTATCAAGCATTTATTTTTTTTATAAAATCCCAGGAAGCCCAGAATAGTAAATGATCGGCCACTAAAAATTTGTTCACTTCACCTTCCGACTTCTCTTACATGCCTTGATAAATAAATAAATATATATATATATATATATTTATATATGGTCGGATCATAGGTTTTCGGGCATCATACTTTTTCGAACGGCCATGTTTATAACAGGGGGTGTAGTATCACAAAGACACTTTAAATACTCAGATGATGGCTTGTTTTTAAGAGAAATGTATCTTTTATGAGTGAATGGGATGTTCTACAGTTGTTGGTGTGATTAGAGAGACATCTAGGAATGTTTCTTAAACGCCCGAAAACCCATAACACGGGGATAATTCATATAACTATTGTCATGGAAGAGTTGTAGAGGATCGGTTCTGGTTTCTGTGTTATATTATGTGTATGTGAATGAACAAATATGTTTCGACTAATACGTTATACAGGATGCGATTTTGAAAAAAAGCTAATTTATATGAAAATACAAAGTAAGCTGTCCTTAACATTTTTCCAGCTGAAATATAGGAGTTTTACGCCGCTTTAAGCAATATTCCAGCCATATCACGAAGTGGACAGCCGGAATTGTATTCCACATTGCACAGACATAGTGTGACGAGACGGACGTTTTACCCACAAGGCTGCACCTCCTTCGTAGTACAACTGAAGTACTGAGTCGGGTTGGCATTTAGAAGTCTCCAAAGGTCATTTAGAAGTCTGTAAAGGTCATTGAGAAGTCCCCAAAGGCCATTTAGAAGTCTCCGAAGGTCATTTAGAAGCAGAAACAGGAATAACTTACTTACTTACTTACTTAATTAATTACTTACTTCAGATTCGATTATTACTCCAAACACCACCAACGGTGGTTGAGAGTATGAAATATAACACATAATATAAACAAACACGATCAAGAAGGCAGTTCAACAGTTCATACAAATGTGTGGACCCCTTCGAGGTCAGACGCCGACCTTTATATCGAGCTATATTTACTCAATATCAAATTGCATTTGACTGTTTTTCCTCTCAAGACAGAGCATGACATCATTCTCCCCTGTTTTGAAATACTGGGTTGTTGGGTACTTGGTTCTCCAAGAAGTACAGTGCACGGGTCCAAGGTCGGCGGTAATTGGACCTATGTTTACTGTTAATATAATGGCTGAAGGTTACTGGAAGGTGAATCAGATATTTTACAGACTCTTCGGACACAAGGACTTATTTTATGCTTAACAATGACGAATTTATCTGAGAGATTCTTGTATCTTACGTGCACATGAAGGGTCAATAACGTGTATTAGAATAACTCGTTCATCCAGGATAAGTCATGTTAATCAGAATAACACGTCCATCTAGGATAAGTCATGTTGATCAGAATAACACGTTCATCTAGAATAAGTCACGTTGATCAGAATAACACGTTCATCTAGGATAAGTCATGTTGATCAGAATAACACGTTCATCCAGTATAAGTCACGTTAATCAGAATAACAAGTACATCTAGAATTAGTCACGTTAATCAGAATAACACGTTCATCTAGAATTAGTCATGTTGATCAGAATAACACGTTCATCTAGGATAAGTCATGTTGATCAGAATAACACGTTAATCCAGTATAAGTCACGTTAATCAGAATAACAAGTACATATAGAATTAGTCACGTTAATCAGAATAACACGTTCATCTAGAATTAGTCATGTTGATCAGAATAACACGTTCATCTAGAATTAGTCATGTTGATCCGAATAACACGTTCATCTAGGATAAGTCATGTTGATCAGAATAACACGTTCATCTAGGATAAGTCACGTTAATCAGAATAACACGTTCATCCAGTATAAGTCACGTTAATCAGAATAACACGATCATCTAGGGTAAGTCATGTTAACCAGAATAACAAGTACATCTAGAATTAGTCACGTTAATAAGAATAACACGTACATCTAGAATAAGTCACGTTAATCAGGATAACACGTTCATCCAGAATAAGTCACGTTGATCAGAATAACACGTTCATCTAGGATAAGTCATGTTGATCAGAATAACACGTTCATCCAGTATAAGTCACGTTAATCAGAATAACAAGTACATCTAGAATTAGTCACGTTAATCAGAATAACAAGTACATCTAGAATTAGTCACGTTAATAAGAATAACACGTTCATCTAGGATAAGTCATGTTGATCAGGATAACACGTTCATCCAGAATAAGTCACGTTGATCCGAATAACACGTTCATCTAGGATAAGTCATGTTGATCAGAATAACACGTTCATCCAGTATAAGTCACGTTAATCAGAATAACAAGTACATCTAGAATTAGTCACGTTAATCAGAATAACAAGTACATCTAGAATTAGTCACGTTAATAAGAATAACACGTTCATCTAGGATAAGTCATGTTGATCAGAATAACACGTTCATCTAGGATAAGTCATATTGATCAGAATAACAAGTACACCTAGAATTAGTCACGTTGATCAGAATAACACGTTCATCTAGGATAAGTCACGTTAATCAGAATAACACGTCCATCTAGGATAAGTCATGTTGATCAGAATAAGACGTTCATCTAGGATAAGTCACGTTAATCAGAATAACACGTTCATCTAGGATAAGTCATGTTAATCAGAATAACACGTTCATCTTGGATGTTACGTTAATCAGAATAACACGTACATCTAGGATAAGTCATGTTGATCAGAATAACACGTTCATCTAGGATAAGTCATGTTAATCAGAATAACACGTTCATCTTGGATGTACGTTAATCAGAATAACACGTTCATCGAGGAAAAGTCACGTTACTCAGAATAACACGTTCATCTAGGGTAAGTCATGTTGATCAGAATAACACGTTCATCGAGGAAAAGTCACGTTACTCAGAATAACACGTTCATCTAGGGTAAGTCATGTTGATCAGAATAACACGTTCATCTAGGATAAGTCATGTTAATCAGAATAACACGTTCATCCAGGATAAGTCACGTTAATCAGAATAACACGTTCATCTAGAATTAGTCATGTTGATCAGAATAACACGTTCATTTAGGATAAGTCATGGTTAATCAGAATAACACGTTTATCTAGGATAAGTCACGTTAATCAGAATAGCACGTTCATCTAGAATAAGTCACGTTAATCAGAATAACAAGTACATCTAGAATTAGTCACGTTAATTAGAATAACACGTTCATCTAGGATAAGTCATGTTGATCAGAATAACACGTTCATCTAGGATAAGTCATGTTGATCAGAATAACACGTTCATCTAGGATAAGTCATGTTGATCAGAATAACACGTACATCTAGAATTAGTCACATTTATCAGAATAACACGTATTGCGATGACCAAACTACCCCTCTGTCAGCCACATCCCACTCAATGCATTGGAGGTGCTTTGTGCCTATTGTATTTACTAAAGTGAACAATGTCATTAATATATACATATATTATATATACATTATGTAATCGTCCATAATAGAGGTTGCAAGTAAACGCGACACATCGTCCAGTGTTGTCAGGCTGAATCAGGGGAAGTGCAGACCGAGGCCAAACAGCTCCACATCGATCAGCGAGACAGGGAAATTACTTTCCCCGCAGTGCCTAACATGTGAGTAATTATACAAAGGGATGCGCACGAGACACGGTAAGGAGCAGTTGTAAATGTCATCGCCGCTGTTAGACGCCGGTCAGGTGTCCGAACAATACCAGTAGGTCAACTAATTGCGGACTGACCCAGGAGCAAACACAGTCATCTAACACCTCAGTTTGGTCACCTTTGCCGCTCGACCTATCCGGAAAGACATGTGGTGACGAGTGATTTAAGGGTGAACACCATATCACTGATGTCACTTGCAGTGTCTGGGACAGACAAACCACAGTGGGGGTCTTCTCTGTTCTTAAGTCCAGGGACCATACTCTGTCCGTGAACAAGCACGTGATACTGAGACCTACTCGGAATTGCATCTCGAGACTAGGAGCCGATTTGAGTGCCCGTTTGTATTCCGCATCGCATAGGTCTTCTCTGCCCTTAAGTCCAGGGAACATATTCTGTCCGTGAACAAGCACGTGATACTGAGACCTACTCGGAATTGCATCTCGAGACTAGGAGACGATTTGAGTGCCCGTTTGCATTCCGGGTCGCATAGGTCTCCAGTAACCTATGAAGGTCGTAAGAGGCAAGTTTCATGTCTCTGTGACTTGGTGGATTGCGTGACCTCGTACCCACAATGGAGTGGTGTGATCCTCATAATATGAAATAGTGATGTCTCTGGTCCAGATTCCATTATTTACAGTCGCCGTGATTACTATTGTCGCGGTTTTAGATAACAAACATATGCTGCATGGGAAGAGAGGGCCGGAACACTGGGGACCTTGCCTGACATTGAGGTGAGGTGGGGTGAAACGCGGTTTAAACGTAGCGTCCAAGACAATTATTACACTTATACAGCGATGTGGATGCACGGTGCAGTGAGTGCGTGTGTGAGTGCGTGCGTGCGTGCGTGCGTGCGTGTGTGTGGAGAGAGAGAGACACAGGGTACTAGGGATCTGTTCTGACATTAAACTACGTGAGGTGAGAGACAGGGGTTCTGGGGATCTGTTCTGACATTAAACTACGTGGGAAGAGAGACTTGGGTACTAAGACCTGTTCTGACATTGAACTACGAGAGGTGAGAGACAAGGGTTCTGGGGACCTGTTCTGACATTAAACTACGTGAGGTGAGAGACAAGGGTTCTGGGGACCTGTTCTGACATTAAACTACGTGAAAAGAGAGACACGGGGTACTGGGGACCTGTTCTGACATTAAACTACGTGAAAAGAGAGACACGGGGTACTGGGGACCTGTTCTGACATTAAACTACGTGAAAAGAGAGACACGGGGTACTGGGGACCTGTTCTGACATTAAACTACGTGAAAAGAGAGACACGGGGTACTGGGGACCTGTTCTGACATTAAACTACGTGAAAAGAGAGACACGGGGTACTGGGGACCTGTTCTGACATTAAACTACGTGAAAAGAGAGACACGGGGTACTGGGGACATGTTCTGACGTTTTGGATGCATGTCATCGTATTCCAATTACGAAGATCGATGCTCATAATGTCAATCTGATCCAGACTCGATTATGTATAGACCGCCATCATAAAGATGCAATATGGCGCGGCGATAAACAACAAACAAACCTATTTTTCGGTAACATCAGGCAAGGTATTGATTACATTAAAACTGAGCGAACGTTCTCATGACATCAATACCCGGATCTTCCAATAGAATTTAAAGAAATGCATAGTGTATAATTGAGTGTTGTTTTACGCTGAAGTAAGCAATATTCTAGTCATACATGTAATACGTCGGCCTGTATATAATGAAGCCTTGGTTAGGCAAACAAGTGGTTATTAGTATGAGCAACGAGCAACATCGTCGTTACACAATGAGAAACATCAACCTTTCGATCCATATAAGTTGGCCCTTGCGACAAGCATTAGGAACTGGGGGCCTACTCTAACCCGACATCTCCACGGGTCAAATTAGGAAAGTAAGTACTAAGTAATAGAGGTATCTAGGCCATACCAATCAGTAGTCCATAGTCACGATATCTAAAGACCGATTCACGCCATAATTCCGGGCCCCGAAGAGCAGTGCTTGATACTACAGCAACGATCGACGCTATCAGGAAACGATGGCATACAATTAACCTAGCCACAGTTTGTAGCATCCGATCTTCATATTAAGTCTGGGATCTGGATAAACTACCCAGTAATCCCTGGTGAGATGCTTCTTCCCGATGCAAGGGAGTTAACTGACTGTAAAAGTTTCCACCCTTGCCGAACTTGGCTGCAATTATGGAGTTCAGATCAGATCGTCTTAACTGGGCGCCGCAATTTCGTTTGAAGCAAATGCAAGTGATAAGAGTGGTCTAATCTGATCGGTCAGTAGGAGGGTATAGAAGGGACACAACTCGTAATAGCCACTGGTGGCGCTACTGTCGAGTCCTGATATTCCAGCTTAGTTCGGCAAGGGTGGAGACTGGACTTTTACAGTCAGTTAACTCCCTTGTCTCGGGAAGATGGCGCAGATATGGCCTTCTAATCCCCATTTGACCTGGAACAATTTGGTTTAACACCACCCTTAGCACAGCATGTCACATTAATGTGCGAGGAAAGCCAATAATGACACGTTAAAGTTACAGATCCTCGTGTTGGTGTTCAAAGTTAGACAGGCCCAGCACCTCTCTTCCTCAAGGAGCTTATTCAGGCCTTAATTAAGCCTCAAGAACAAGTGTCCAACATCTACTGTGTACCCTCAATACGGTCCACAAAGTTTGGTGTCAGCTGTGTCTCAAGAGCAGGTCCCATGCTAAGGAACTCTCTCCCGCCCGACATCAGAGGTGTACAGGACGTCACAGCATTCAGGGCAAAATTAAAGGCTCACCGTTTTACAGTGACTTACATTATTTAAGAAATGAACGAGTGGGAATTGTTTATCGTACAATATACATGTAAGATAGCTAGGCGAAAAATCGCAAAGAACAATGAAGAACGAAGCGCGGTTTATTTCACGATAAAACATTGTTCTATCATGACGTTATGTCTGGAGATTCGAACATGCGCTCGCAACTTGATGACGTCATATATTGGACGACGTTATTTTGTGGAGGGAAGTGTCTAGAGTGAGTTGTCCCCCATAGATGTAGCTAGACAACGCAGATGAACGCAATGGCCGAACGATCGCACCCAAAATTGGGAGAGATGTCACAATCGGTATTGGGAGAAAAATTGCAGATAATTGACGTGAAAATTGTAGCATACCAAACTTAACCCCCCCTGTACATAAAATGGAGTTGTCCGACTTCGCCAAGGACGGATTGTATTCAGGAAGTCATCTTTATTTGAATACTGTTTAATGTTTTAAAAGGTTGTACAAACCATTGACATCCTTAAAAAGGATATAAAAATTGTTGATATTTCATAGATATAAGATATAAACGACTCGAGGTCGTTGTTTATCGTACAATAAAATCACATATCAGCCCCTCCTGGTGTATTCTCCATGCAGTGTATTATTGTACGATAAACAACTCCCACTCGCTTATTTCTTAAATAAAACACTGCAGGGAGAATAAGACATGGCGGGCGTATGAGATGGTGTCAATAGAGTTGACCCAAGTACTTTCAAGGTTATTCAAATATTACTAGGTCAGTATAAACTGGAAAGAGCAGATTTTAGAGGTGCCATAATTTGGTGAAACCCTCCAACACCTGTATGACACTGACAAACCAATGGTCATAGTGAGGGTGAATCAGGGAATGAAATACAGGATTATAAGATCCTGACCTCCCTAAGGGAGGCAACTCCATATAGATAAGTATGATGCTTCAGTGATGTGATGCTTTAACAGGCCATCTGGACCAATGATCACAAGAATAAACACAAGTACATCTCATGTACATCAAAATGTTTATTACATACGGATCTGTCTGTTTATCATGATCATGTTTGTTACATCAGACTGATGACCTGCACACACAGCGGATACTCTCCTAACAGAACCAAAACACCTAGTGTATAGAAACATGGTTTATATTACATATTTGTCCGTGGTCATGCTTGTTAGTTTTGTCTAAGTATTACAATTGACACGAAAATGTTGTCAGTTTACACCATCAAAACACTTTGTAATACAATCTTTATGGGAAATATACATGATATGAACATGATAAATACTGATGGACACTCCTCAGCCTTTTTCAACAGAAAATGGCATGACTACAAAAATAGTATGTACATGTACATCTACTGTTAAATGCTCTGGGATGAGAGGGACAGCTGAGATTGATTGGTTTGACAGTTTACCAAATTGGCCATTGTGTGAAGCAAAATTTTAAGTGAAACAAAACAATTAAGATATAAGGATCTTTGAATTTTAATGCTATGTATGAGTGTTGTAACTTTGTTTCACACACAGATTGAAAGCATACACACAAAAACCTTGTTTCCTGTACATGCAAGCATTAGCACAAATATATTCTTACAACAGATCCTAATGTGCACCAAAATATACTACTCAGCATTTAAGGGCCAAAATAGTCATTTTAGTCAAGAGTGTGGTCCTTAGCAAATGATGAGTAGTATAATTAATATTAGCATTAATATATAATTTCAATTTCTTTGAACTGAGAAAAATCTCTTGATAAAGCAAATGCAGTTATGTCTCAAGCATATCCTCACTTGAAAACAAAAGTGTAAAAAAGACAGTTAGACTGGCCATATGAATTGAACAAAACCCTATAAGAGTCTAAACCAAATTCAATTAGAAATTATAGACAGGAAAACATATTACAGTGATTAAGTAGTTTAATTAATGAACACAATGAAACAACAGCAATGGAGATAAGGGAATACAGTGCTACAGCCAGTACAAGCGTGTTGCAGTTCAATAAACATGACAGTGAATGTCCATGAGATTCAGTAATACTAGAACTCTGATACAGGAAGTAACTGTATCCATCTGACCGTTGTCAACCCACACAACTACACACTTGGATATTATTCTTGCAAATTATGACTTTCAGTGTTTCACTTGGCTGTTGAACAAGCAATGTTTTTTGTGGACCGCAGTTTCGGCAACTAAATAATATATGGATTATTACAATATATCAACAGGTAAACACAAGACAGGCATGCTAATATTGACTTTGAACAGTTATTTACAAGTAAACTTACAGAATGTAGTGGATATACCAAAATACATTGATAAAATTCAAGACTAACCTTCTTAAAATAGACGATTTATTGCACTTTTAACACTTCCACTTTCAACTTAATCGTTTTTCCTTATATTTGACATGTTACATCCTGCTCAGATGTTTACTTAAAATAAGTAAAAATGTTCATACACATGTTGTTAAATAAATTTAATTCACTGACAAATTTCAAATTCAAAATAATTTATGTAAATAAGCTATTTTCTTTTCATCTGTTTAAATCCCTAAAGGGGGACTAAGTTCCTGTTAATTTGAACTGACAAGTTTCATTTATGTCTTAAACCCCACATCGTTTATGATGCATTCTAGTTTATGAATACCTTAATTTCACAGGGATAATGTCTGAGGTTCCAACATGGCACTAATTACAACACACAGGGCTGGAGGAGGGACCTGCCCATGGTGCACACATATAAAAGCTTCTGGCCAGTGAGCTGACTCAGCTGAATTATACATCTATAAAGCAATACGTCATGGCAGTGAGCTATGTCTCAAGTAAGACTTGTTCACAGAAACATGGCTTTGCGATGATCACTGATAATCAGCTCAGATCTATTTCTACAGTTATGCCACAATAAACTGATTATTCTTTCATCGCAATTCCTGACAACTTTATACAATTTTCAATAAAATATTTGAAGATTTCATGTTATGACAAAGAATAGGTTCAGCTACCTTTATACCTATCATGACAGAAAAACATAAAATAACTCTCTGCTAAGACATAGCAAAAGAACACTAGATCAAAAATCTAATCTTAAATGATTGATATAAAATCAGTTCAAATGTTAACATTTGGCAAAATAAATATCCAAATCTATGATACTTATGTGGTCATTATAAAATAAATTGTACAAACAAACAGAAATTAAAACTTACAAGTAAAAATGTATTACCTGGCCGGAAACTGAATACACAGTACTTAAAAGATACTTATGAAAAAATAAAAGTAGCCTTACTCTACAGCTTCAGCTGTTCCAGATCCACCCGCTGAAAGCCACAGTGCCCAGATACTGGTGTTCACCAACTGGTCAATATCAATAAAACCTTAAACAGGTAAGAATTGTGTTAAGATATATTTGTCTTTCTAAACCAGAGACTTTCATCGTAAAAAACTCATTTGTTACTGACTCAATCAGAACTGGATATAACAGGATTAATACTCTTTGAAAACATCTGACTTAAACAAAAATATTTTTCTACAACAGTATAAAACAGATTCTGTATAGCACCTGTACATATATGCATGTTCAACACAAGCCATAAACTTGCACCACAAATGTATTCTTAGTTAAAGTTGTCTTAACCTATCATCAACCAAAACAATCATCGTTTACTCTCATACTTTCAGAAGGCAAATAAAACCAACACATTAATAAATAGAATAATATTTCTTTCAGGTAAATAACTTTTTGTGCCAAAGTAAAAAAAAGGATTGCAAAATTTACATCAAGCTAAACTGTCTCTTGTTAACAAAGGTTTGTGATATTGGTGGCAGATAACCTGTGGTTGTCTATGTGCAGAAGCTCTGCTACCTTGGCTTCTATTTGATTTAAGTCACCTCACTGTCCAGTTTCCAGATGTCATAGGAGTCAACACAACCATACACATGTACCTCTTACAGTTACATAACAGTACACAGTTCATGCTCACCATGCCCAGCCAGAAGTTTGGTTTCCACCATCCTTTGTAACATTTCAGCATTATCACGTGCCATTTGTGTGAACATTAGACAATATGAACAAATTTAAATCTAAATTTTCAGTATATTTAATAGCTATGATCCATTGCAAAGTCATCAATACAGGGCAGTTCGAGTCATGGACATCCTTCTTTTCAACACAAGTAGGTGTTGGAACCTGCTCGCTCTGAAAATCACGGGGAGAATAAATATTTTACTTTGACAGAATAATAAACAATGGTCAAATATAACTTATGCGATAAAAACTTCATTCCCTCCTCACAAAATCTCATTATCCTTTAGTACCTGCATATGCAGAATTACTGTTAGCTTCCTTCAATACTATCCGAGATGTACAGTTAAACAGTTTTAGCACACATTCATGTTTTATGTTGCTCACATCCATCAAAAAATTAGACAGAGAAACCTCAAAGAGTTCATAAAAACAATTAAAAAAAATAACAACACTAAAATGTCTCCTGCCTCACATTTTTGATAATTTGGATGAAACAATAATTAATTTGTGGCATTAATTATAATCATAATTTGATCACTTAAAATGTTGATAGTTTATGACTGCTCAACTTTAGTGCTACTTGAAATGTTCCCTCGGTTCATACAAATATAAATAGAACAAGTTAGACAGTGGATGATAACATGTTCATAGAACACAGACCTGTGCAACAAACACTTATGTCTGCAGCACTTTCCATGAATGATAGAATGCATGAAAACAGCATCTCACCAGGACATAGCAACATTGCTGAAATTCTGAACACAGGGGAAACGAACTGGGATCTCAAACAAGTTGTCATAATATTCACACGAACAACCTCTCTATCATAAACAGGGGAAATATGAAAGATCCTTGTGAACCAGCTGAAACAGATTCAAAATAAATATGTTCAAAATACATGGACAATGGCTAATACATATACTACCAATATTCATGCATATCTACTTCTATAGGCTACGGCTAAGCAAATAAGTACATGCAAACTTTCAGAAAAATATCTTTTTACACAAAAACATTCAAGCAGAAAGAGACTTCATAAATATCAGGATATTTTTAGACAGAACCAATTACCTTTAAATCTCTTCAAGGCTGATCAAAATGAACCTACAAATGTTATATTTGTGTCCATTTCATGTCTGTGTTATTTGTCAGAAGTATCAAAGTAATGACTGCAAGAATTCAGGTGAATAACATCTAAGTTTTACCATCATGTAAGAACTCCAATAATTCCGGACTTTTACTTCCAAACAGCAATAATCTACCAGTGTCACTAATATGCCATAGGTTAATCAGTTTACTGGTGTCAAAATTCAAATTCTAATCCACTTTAAATAAACACATCCTTCATAGCTTCAACTTAATACAAGTCAGAAGCATAAACTTATTAGGAATTTCAGAATGCATACAGAATATCATAATCCTAGCATAAACCAAAAAAGAACTCATAATGCCCACATATTGGAATCCTATCATATACGAAGCATTTAGAAGAAAACAATCAATTTTAAGCTATTCAAAATGCCCTAGATAGTTGGTTACTGGTCCAAGGGAGGTAACTCCTTGCTTATACGCCACTAAAACACATCATTAAACATTTTGGTATGAAAGTCAAAGCACTGAAGAAAAGTGGATGGACATAGGTTTTCATTTCAAAGTGCACACAAATAAAGTTTTGAGTTAAACAGAACAAGGTCCATACATGATGAAATAAGACGTGTTTATGTAAATGTACATCATTCAAAACCCTGGTTTGGTTTTGTAAAATACAAAATAAAATCAAGTAAATATTTTCGGACAGATAAAAAGAACAAAGTACAACGAAAAATCTAACTAATAATTATAGCTGGTTCACAACCATGCCCGTCGGCAAATGTGACTTCGATATTAACAAGTGATGCTGAGTGATCGGTCAGTGTACATTATGAAATGGGCATGCAACATAAAATACATGGTATGTGTACGAAAAAATTAAATGCTAAAGAATAATGTATATTAACAAACATACAACTGAACACTTAACACACCATAAAGTCAGTTACTGGCAAACAAAACATATTGCAGAAAAGTGTCTCTATTCACACAACTATTTTGATTGTTAGTATAGACATATGATTGATCTTCAGCAACATTTAAACGTAAGTACTGACACACTAAAAGTACCTTATATAAATCCATGGCTCATATTACTTCAATGAAAATACAGAAATGGATTTCAAAATGCAGGATGTGCAAGCACTAAAATCTTCATGGTTATTAGGGTTGGTACAGAATTACCATACTTGTTTTTTAGATAGCTTTGCTAAAAAATTAACTTTAAAATTATTTTCACTAAATAAATGTCTTCTTAAACATGCCTTGTGATCAGGAAAAATCAGAACAAAAATTAAAGAAACAGGCTATTTCCCTTCCGATATTGACCCATTTTTAAGTTTCAACACTGCAAAAATGTGCTTCATTATAGCCTTAGATAAAGGGATGTGGTTGCGATTACCCAACCAACTCTAATTCTTTGTGCCGACCCTGACCTTTTTCAGTGGTACTGAGTGTAAAAAAATAGTAGTTTACATAAAATATTTTCCACTCTAACTTTACACCATGTACACTGGTTCTTCAACATAGTTGCAGGGACTTGTTTTTGAAAAAAACAACCTACTTACCCTTAATTGAAAGTAAGTGTACTCAGCTCTACATTATTTATATTTGTTTCCAACAGCTGTGAAATTTGGTGTTGACAGATCCATAAACGAAAAACATTGCTTTAAAATTTATCTCAGCTTCTTTCTGTGGTCTTATATGTACAAAATAAAATATGACTTTTCTTGAATTCTTGTCGTCAACAACATTATCAAATAAACCTATTATTATCTTTAGGTTCATGAAGTAAGAAAATAATTGAATGTGTTGATGTGTCAAGTACATTTCCATAGAAAATTCTCAAGGGCCCAATATCATTACTAACTGCAAAATGTGCTGCTATGTATGTTTATGTTTTTAAGAAGACACCTCATCTCATATATCATGTCAATGCTCAGAACAATTTAATAAAATCTGCAAAATCAAATATTAAGAAATGAACACTATTAGAACAACAAGACTTGCCCAACCAGCATCACTGTCGGCTACAAACAACGCCATCAGTTTTTCAGGCAAGTTGAAGATTAAAACTAAATCATTTGGCACATAAACCTTATAAGCAGATTTAAACTATGCATATTTCTGATAGGACATTTCCTACACCACTCTACACAGCCTTAAGCAGCTTCAGAAAAAAACATGATATTAAAACATTTAACAAGATGCCATCCCACGTTCCAGTCCTCTGCCGGCGACTGAGACAAGTTGATCACTCCTGCCCCAACATGTAACATGCATCCACTACCCATGGTTCCATCTGAACTGTTGCATCTACTTGGGAGTGAGTACAGAAAAGTTCAGAAATAGAATATTATTTTCAAATGCTAAACTGGGGTGTACATGGCACCCTCTCCTTGGTCTCGTATTTATATTGTTGGAGTTCAGGATATCTGTAGACCTAATACTTCGAAAATATTCAAACAAAACCATGGCCAATTACCGAAACAAGTTCCATGATACTTTGCTGAATCATCAAAACAAAATCTAGCACTATGTGGAGACTGTTACCATGACAACAAAAATGCACACATGCTTAATACAAGATATGACAATTCACACCTCCATATTGTATGTCATTGGCGACATAAACATGATCAATGCCAAGCTGTTCAGCATGGCTCACAGTGACTCTGGTAGCCATCTACTAAGGATCATGCCTTCCAGCCTAGACTGTCTCAAGTCACTATTAACACTGCCCCCCACGGATGTTGGTCTACTAAAGTCTACTGGGAATCTAGGGGATGCATTGCACCACTAGAAGATGCATGTGCACCACAAGGGGATGTATGTGCACCACTAACTAAACAACACAGGTCTCCTTAACAAGAGTTCCCATAGTGGCTAACAGGCGTATGAGTCTGCCTCAGCATATTCAACATCTGACCTGGACCTAAGCTCCCGTCCATTGAGTGTCCATGCATCATGTGCTGACGGTCCTGAAGACCAGCAAGTCCTATGTTCTGACCAGGCATGTGCAGGCCTTGACCAATGGTCTGCAGAGCGATTGCTGGGGCAATGATCGTTGCCGGGGAAGAGCACACTAATGGGACCTTGATGGCGTTATTCATCATCTGGGCCTGACTGCAGTTGGGCACATTGATGCTCTGTGACAGCCGAACAGCTTGTTCCGCAGTGATGATTGGCGCCTGGGCAAGTGCAGGGCTGCTGCAAGCAGCCGCAAGCTCTGCATGGGTTGGAGCTTCGCCGTTGTTGCCGTTATTGTGATTATGATTCTGGTTGTTGGATGACAAGGAAGCTTGACTCATGCTCATGTCCGGGGAGTGAGAGAACTGCTGAGCACTAGAGACTTGAGGGTAGGACTGATTGGAAGGTTGTTGCTGTTGTTGTTGCTGTTGTTGTTGCTGTTGCTGTTGTTGTTGCTGTTGTTGTTGCTGTTGTTGTTGTTGCTGTTGTTGTTGGTTGACATCACCATTGGAGGACTGACTGGAGATGCTGGAGTTGGAGCTTGTTTGTCCTTCTCCGCCCGACGACGACCGTTTCATAGTCTGGCCCACCATCTCATTCATATTGAATGCACTGTTCATCAGCACATCCCGGACTTCCTTCTCATGGCTTCTCATGTGGTGTTGGAGGCGATCCTTACGAGAGTATTCTTTCTCACAAAGGTCACATTTGAAAGGCCGTTCCCCAGTGTGCATGCGATAGTGACGACGCAAATGCTCAGGTCGGCTGAAAAACTTGCCACACATGTCACATCCGCACATGACCGACTTGTCTGCCAAGTGCGTCATCACATGTCTCTTCAGGTGTTCCTTGCGAATGAATTTCATTCCACAGATGTCACACTTATGGGGCCGTTCCCCTGTGTGGATAATCCTGTGTCGCTGTAGATGATTCTGGGACATGAATTCCTTCCCACAAATGTCACAAACAGCCGGATCTCCGTGACTTTTCATGTGCCCCATCAAGTGAGCTTTGGCAGAAAAGATTTTCTCACAAACTTCACACTTGAAGGGAATCTGACCTTCAACCAGCTGAGCAGCACTTTTGCTCTCGCCAGTGTGTTTCTTCATGTGGGCCTGAAGGTGGCCCCAGACGTCGTACGACTTCTTGCATTCTGTGCATTTAAACTGCTTCTCCGTCTTGATCTTCGTTGTGTTCATGTTGGTGTTAAGCATGTGCGTTTTGATATGGTTTTGGAGGTTCATCATCACCTTAAATGTCTCCCCACAGAAATTACATTTGTAGGGGCATTCCTTGTCTGGTGTGTACATCATGTAGAGGGCAGCACGGTCATTCACATGACTCTTCATGTGGTCTTGAAACAACTCACGAGCAGAAAAAGTTCTGGCACAAAGATTACAGTCAAAAGAGATATCCATTGGATCAGTTCCTACGTTCATACAGGTGCCTTCCTTTCGACCATCCAGGTTGTGATTGTGCTGCTTTCCATGTTCCTGCAACTGTTCTCGTGTTTTGAATGTTTTCGTACACACATTACACATGAAAATTGACAATTTTTGCAAAATGTTTTCACCGTTAGAGAGGTTACCTAGGTTAGCATTCATTTTTGGTTCATTCTGAGACTTCTGACCATTGTCCCTATGCTCGAGGTTTTGAAGTTCGGGGTTTTGATTGGTATTCTGGTTCTGATTCTGAATATTGATGTGATTCTGCAAGTTCATGTGTCCTTTGTCCTTGTTGACATTTGTATGACTGCGAATGTGAGCTTGCAAGTGACCCCACACTTTGAACTTCTTCTCACAGAGATTGCAACCGAAAGTTGTCTCCCCTTCCTCATTGAACACTTGGGTCACATGACCAGTTGTAGCCCCACCCTCCCCAGCGTGAGTTCGCAAGTGTATTTCGAGTTCAGTCCATATCGAGAACGACTTGGCGCACAAATTACACCGGAACACCTTTCCATCTGGAGTATGCAAGACGCTGATCAGTGAGTTCTCACCAATGTGGTTCCTGATCTGAGTCTCCAGGTTTGGATTTACCTGGTTTTCTGCTAAATGGGCAAGAGCACTATTGGGATTTCTCATCATGTTCATGTAAGCGTAGTTGAGTGCTGGCACACCCATACACATCATGTTGCTACCCAGCTGCCCAGCAGCAGTGAAGGGACCGGAAGCCATTGTGACAGTTTTATAGACGAGGCTGGCAGGTCCAGATCACATCTTTGGCTGCTGTCAAATTGGTGAACTCCTGAAAAGAGAAACACATACAAAGTGAGAACTTTTATACTTTTAAAAATGTAGGCACTGGTTAGTGACAAACACTCAGTCTCCAGGGAAAGAGCTTAGCCTAACATGAGTTGGGTTATACGCAACCTTAACGGTATTTCAGTTATTCTGCAGCATGTCAGCTTGATGTGTGAAGTAGGCTAAAGATGCAGTTTTTACAACATTATTCACTTTGGGTTTAGTGAAACCCATGAATACAGGTGTGGTGCTGACAAACCTTGGACATAATAAGTCACAGGTTTCTTGCATGCCTAAGTGTACACAACTCTACACAGCAAATCTCAGTAGGGGGCTCCCTGTTCACCAGGTCTTCAGTATTCAGCCAGACGTTCTTAAGCATGAGAAAAGTATCGCTCTGACAAGTAGAAATCTGCTACTTTATCAGGGTGCCTGATACATATCATGTATATCAATATGTAATCTACATAATCTAAGGATGTTATCATTCATCGTGATATTGAGGCTTCAGTACATTTTTAATATTGATGCTGTATAAATACAAATCTCAGAATAACGGTACTAAAGTAATCAATGGCTGCCACAGAAACATTTACATTTAACATGATTACCATGGTTCCGATGGACATTGAGTGAGTGAGTGAGTTTGGTTTTACGCCGCGTTTAGCAATATTCCAGCAATGTCACGGCGGGGGACACCAGAAACGGGCTTTACACATTGTACCCATGTCGGGAATCGAACCTGTGTCTTCAGGGAGACGAGAGAATGTTTTAACCACAAGGCTACCCGACCGCCCCGTTGGACAGTGAGAAGGCACAATATTCAATTTTTAACATTCAAAGGCAAAGCCTGGTCCATATTTGGCATAAAGTTGATTTAATTGCAGGCAGAAATCGGTAACTTTTAACTATACACATACAGAATAATTCATATATATCAAGATAGTTTTGAGTCATTTGTAAAATTTCTATTAAATGATACCCCTAACGTAATGATTAATAGGAAGGTCTGGGGTAGAACAGGTCTTCAGCAACCCATGCTTGTCGTAAAAGGCGACTATGCCTGTTGTAAGATGAGACTAGTAGGATTGGGTGGTCAGGCTCGCTGACTTGGTTGATGCATGTCATCGTATCCCAGTTGTTTGGATAGATGCTCATGATGTCAATCACTGGATTGTCTGGTTCAGACCCAATTATTTACAGACCGCCGTCATATAGTTGGTATATTGCTGAGTGCATTGTTAAACAACTAACAAACAACAATGGGGAAGGTGCTGAGAAACTTAGCCACCATCAGTTAACGGCTAATCAATGGCCTAAACAAAACCCTTCAGTGCTTTTCTAACATATGGACTATTACCAATGGGAATACCCTGATTGTGAGCTAAAACCAGGGCCCACTTGCACAAAGCAATCTTAGCGCTAAGATGATCATAACTCCCACACTTTAACATAGACTTACGATAGTCTTAGCACTAAGATCGCTTTGTGCAAATGGGCCCAGGAGTTTAGTAATTCACCAAACATTTGGTGCACTGCGATACTCTATGCCACAATATGAGTTTTACAATAGTAAATCATTAACAAAAAACGAGACAAAGGTGACATGGAAAATGGCATGAACACAAACTGTAATATTCTCTTTGTACATGCACAAGATGTGTCAACATGCTGAAGATTGCTGCATGAATGATGCACAACCTAATTTTTCAGCCATAGCATATGATGTTTGTTTGTTTGTGGTGGGGCATTTTACAGCAGCCTGTAAATAATCGAGTCTGGACCAGACAATCCAGTGATTGACATCATAAGCATCAATCTACGCAATGGGATACGATGACATACATCAACCAAGTCACTGAGTCTGCCCACCCAATCCTGTTAGTCGCCTCTTACGACAAGCATAGTCGCCTTTTACAGCAAGTACAGGTTGCTGAAGACCTATTCTACCTCGGATCTTCATGGGTGCTACACCATATGAAGGGAGCCTGTAAATACATGACTTCATCAAATATGGAGCAGACAATCCAGTGATTGATATTGTTAACAATGATCGTGATATGATGACACATTATTTTCCAGGTCATTGAGCCTCGCCACCCGATCCATTTGTTCACCTCTGATGACTAGGTAGCTGCGGAGACCTATCCTAACCTGGCATCCCACAGGTACGGGCTGAAGACATTGTGTTTATAACTGACTTAAGTCAACTGGGAGGGCTACCTTTGGATTCCTAGAAATGTTTCTGTTAACATATCAGGCAGCATTTCTGATGGTGTATCATAATGTGACCCTAGTACATTACGAGATCGTAGTGCAGTGCATCGTTCAAGCCTCAGCTAACATGGCTAAGGCCACCAGACCTTTTTTCTTTTATTGTTTTAGACTTTTTATGTACAAAATGCTGGTGGGAAGGTAGAAGGAAAAAAAAGCCATTTCAGATACTTTTCTCATCTTTAAGAGATTATTTGAATATGTAGCCATATTTGCAGTGTTCAACTAGCCAGGTTTGTCAGGCCCAGAGTTATTGTCACTTAACATAATGTTTGCCAAATATTTGTGTTGTGAATATTGAAGATTGCAGCAGCAAAATAAAAATATCATTTCAAATTTCCCTCTTTTTCTCTCTCTACATATTTTTCGGGCTGGTAGATGCATAAACCAACTTTATAAAAGTATTGACTGAGCTTACGCAACTGAAATATATTTGACTTGGCTGAGGTCTCTAGACAAGTAACTGAAGACAAACTTTGAAAACTGCATAGCGTTTTCCTACAATTCCCCTGTGAGTGAGAATAATACTGATGGTACATGAAGAGTAAATATGTTTGCAGTCAACTCATAGCAATAACAAAACGCTTTCCAGTCTCCTGTGAAAGATATTAGCATCAGAATGTTCGCCTTAAATGGGTGAGTATCGAAAAGTATTTCAGTGTTATCATTTGTATTGATACACAACTCAAGTTTCGCAATATGTATCGATACAAGGCTAAGTACTGCAATATGTATAAAGACAAGCCTCAAGTATCACAATATCTATCGATACAAAACAAGTATCGCAATATATAGTTTTGTCAGGGGCATGGTTGCCCATTTGTCTAATGTTCTGCTTGCCGCTTGGAAGTATGATAAGCATACCTCGTGTATCAATACTTATTGTGATACTTCGCCTTGTATCAGTACATATTGTGATACTAAGGCTTGTATCAGTACATATTGTGATACTTCGCCTTGTATCAATACATATTGTGATACTTCGCCTTGTATCAATACATATTGTGATACTTCGCCTTGTATCAGTACATATTGTGATACTTAGGCTTGTATCAATTCATATTGTGATACTTAGGCTTGTATCAATACATATTGTTACACTTGGCCTTGTATCAATACATTACACTCAACATGGTGAAGGGACATCATCAAAACTGATTAAAGATAGATCTGACACGTGAGCATAGTACTACAGTTTCTCAATGTTCAAACTTAGAGGGGTTCAGAGATCCTTGAGGTTTGTTCCAAGAGTATTTGAAACTAGGGACCCCTAAAACTTAAAATTTTGACAAAAGGGTAATGATGAGGAATTCTTGACTACATGCTTTGTTTCAAACAAGTGTTTCTACATTACATAAGGAAACAACAGATAATTGAGTGTGAACTTTACTGGGCATATTTTAAATAAGTGCCATCCGCTCAAGTGCCCAAATTGTCCAAAATGGCAATAACCCTAAGATAGTTTGTTTACTGATTAATGACACACTCAGCAATATTCCAGCTATATGACTGCGGTCTGTAAATAATCAAGTCACTGATACATAGTGTTTATCATATAACCTCTTTATCATATAATGTCATTCTTTAATTCTGTACTTTAAAATCACTTTCCCTCTCTCACAAACATTACCGAAACATTGCGAGTTTTCCTGGAATGTGCGCATTAATATTTATTACGTCACAGGGTAAGTGATGTGTCAGTCGGACATCATGAGCATCAATCTACGCAATTGGGATACAATGACATGCATCAAGTCAGCGAGTCTGACCACCCAATCCCAGTCACCACTTACGACAAGCATTGGTTGCTGAAGATCAATTCTAACCTGGATCTTCACAGGTCCTAAGATAGTAAAGAGGTTTGAAAGCTAATAGTGAAGACTGTAATGATGGAAAATCCTTACATTCAAAATACAACTAACTGCACGAAACATGAAATTGTAATCAGATCTAAGTGCTAGCATCATAAATATTAAAATGGTGTTTGACAACGGTACCAGTGGAAAGAATTAAATGTGGGCTAGAACTCTAGAAGTGAAATTTTGAGGTATCTGTGCATGTCTATGTGAGGGTGATGTTGACCAGTTGACAAATAAGTATCAAACCCAAGAAGACGTAAGGATTTGTTGAATTCATTCTTACAAACAGTTATCATGGCTAAAGCTTTCATTCAAGGACAAGATTATTTCATTCAGCATAAACACAAATCCTGACAAAAGAAGGTTTAAATATATTCCATTATTGACATTGTGCCGACACTCATAATCATACAGTGATACCACATTGGGCACAGATCATGCAAAAGACTGAGTAATATTATGTATTATCCTTCAACATTTATGCCAGTCTAGATAACTAAATTGAAGAGGACACATAAATTTCATAAGAATCCACTGATCATAGTCCTCATTGACTAGAAGCATTTGGGGGCTCTAATCATAAGTCTGAACTCAGTCAATGCTTCCATTTTGCTGCAAATTGGAACTGTTTAAAACGCAGAGAAAATGTAAACATAGGAGATCTAAAACATTTTTGTCTTGTTCAAGCAGGACTACCTAAAAACTCTGAGGACTAGTGGAATTAAGGTTTACATTATTCATAAAGTAAAGAAACTATTTTCTGAGGCTGATTGTATATTGAGCTTATTCACATTATTCTTAAAGTAAAGAAACTATTTTCTGAGGCTGATTGTATATTGAGCTTATTCACAAAGTTTCTCTGTGGATGAATCTACATGTGCCACTCCAACACTAGACAAATAAACATATAGACAAGCCAGTGGTGATGGCTATAAGAATAATTCATGATAAAACAAAGCATAAACAATTCATTTTGAAATATTCCTGACTCGAAAAGAGGTAAACGCCCATAGGCACATAGGTATGCAAAGGGAGCAATGAAACAAATCATTATTTTACACTCATTAGTCATTAGCAATGAAATAATCTAATAAAACTTATGAAATGGTCGTGTGTACACTTTCACAATCGAAACTGGTCGTAAATCTAGGCGCGTTTTCCGAGCAGTCTGACTCCTGCAATATGCAATACACATCACAGAGTAATTGCGAGTTGACAACAATATCATACCTGGACTCTTCTTTTGAGAAAAGTTGGCATTAGTGAACTGGATTGACCCAAGCATGGAAACTTTTGTCTCAATTCAGATTTTCGACACACTTGTGACCCCCAACTGAGAAAAGAATTTTCGTCTATTTTCCTCAATTTTGCGATGATATACCCCTTCAATGTTTACATTATTGATTACAACACCGGCTTACGGAACTCCTTAAACAAAATATCGACACATGTAGCAATTAATGCGAGTTGATTTTGAACACAGGGAAGAAATTCACCTCTTCAGACAACTTCTTCCGCCATCAAAGTTCAAGGACGATAACTCAAGATGAGATAACTCTTGTTTGGCGCGGGACGATTGCGAAAAATCATCGTTGGGCACAGACGAAAGGTTCTCAGTTCGTATTGCCTCCAAAATACTATTTTCAAAGTACAGTGCAAATGTACATAATTTTTTTCGATAATATGTTGTTGTAAAAAATGATGATATGGTTTTGTATGGATTTTTGGAATTTTTTTTATGATTTCGTACTGACTTTTTCAATAAAGTGTTATAGAATCGATAAATATTTAAAAGCTCTGTTGTTAATGTTCAGTATGACTATTTGATTGTTGTTTCAAGACTACAAGAGGTCGCCTTCTGCCTTAGCAACCTTGGGTTGAATTGTTTATAGCCATTTGCCGAGCTTACTTGCGTCTCCAGTTTACTAAAGAGAATAGGCTTATCTCCACATTGTCTAGAGCAAGCTACGCCAGTGTGTCTGCTTTTTCGATTTGATTTAAGAATAAGGAATATATAATCACAATATTTTATGTTCGAAATCTTTTATTTAACTTGTTCTGGAATGTGGAGATGTGTCTTATAAAAACCTGAAGGTAGTGACCCCAAGTAATTTCAGGACCCTCTCATCCATTCGCCATTTTAATTGTAAATATTTCTTAATTGGTGTTAAAGTTCATTTCCCCCGTTAAACAGTCAGCAGTCAGACACATGGTCTGCATTCCAAGTCACTGGAGCACAACCGGGGACAACAGACGAGTGTTTAAACAGCGTAATTGTCGCAACAACCAATTTACAAAGCTTTTGTTTGTTAACACGTACGCATCGCTTCAAAAACTTTAATTCAAATAACCTGAAATTACAAAAACAAAACCTGTGATTCTTAACTCCAAACTGAGTCCTATGATTCGCAACACAGTTACACAAATCATTTGCAGAAACAACACTTTTAACTAACGGCGTCAGTATACAACCTGGTCGGCCAGCCAGGTGTTAAGGCCTTTCCAGTTGCTTTAACACATGGTAAAGTTAATACAATATACAATAGTATACTGTACTTTATATAACGATACTAATACTATATATCATTGATATCATTTTAAACGAATTACGAAAATTATTTCTGTTTTTTAAAACTTCACGAGAATGGTGATCTTATCTCATTTTTTATTATGCTTTAGTTTGTCTTTATGTTGTGTAAAATTGTGGTTCTTATATGTGAGGAATCACCTCGCCTGCTTCATAGACCTCGCTACAGGAAAGGATGCATCGGACATATTTTAGTTCGTCATATTTTAGATCTTGTTATCAACGATGACATGAAACTTGACTTTGTTTGCCAATGCACATCCCATTTAGTAAAATCTACCTAAAATAATTGGTAAAGAATATTCGTTTGAAAAGACATTCTATGATCGATTGTTAATAATCGATCTTGAATGATGAAAGGAAATACCAGAAAGGATTTTTGTAGCCTTTATATTAATTTTTTTTTAGAGAAAATAACAAAACTAAACCTTGTTTTTGCTGGGCAAAAGAAGGGAGTCACCTATTTTTGATTCTGGCTATGAAAGGAAACAAACACGAAATGGTTATTCGATGGTAATGTATTCGATACTGGCACCATAGTTGTGTTTCGGACCTAAAATGTGCAGTGTTTCGGCGACTTTTTTTCAGCCAAGTAATGCTTTGATAACGATTGTAATTCTTTAGCCAAATCCAAATTCACGCATATACTTCCTTTTGTCGGCGCAGTTTATATCCACTTCCACTTAGACACCTTCTCTGAAACATTACACAGCAAATGGCCTTGGTACCTATGTGCTTATACCAGAAGTGTACCAAATGTCAGCGTCCTCGTCTAGATATTCGAACCAGCCTCTGTGGCTTCCCAGGGCTCCGGCCCTGCCTCACACTAAAGTACACGCTATGTGTGGGGTCTCCTCAGGCAAGTGACTTTGTTCGGGATATGCCGCTGTTCACCCATCAGTGAATGGGTACCCGGTAGGGTGGGATGGTAATGTGGCCGTTTACCTTTTTAGTGCTTCACAGGCAGTTTGAGCTGCATACTCCCCAGGGAGATGATCCACTGACCTGGTACTACCAATGTAGCGCTTTTAGCATACTTGAGCAGGTTGTTGTTGTTGTTGTTGTTATTATTATTATTGTTGTTAGTGTTGTTGTTGCCGTCTATGTTAAATTACTTCTTATATTGATCATCTGTACAAATCATCTATCATACATTGTATGTATATGGGTTAGCTATATTTGGTACAAAGAAGTTTATGACAAACACAAGTTTATTTTAAAAAAACATCGATTATTTATCACATCTGATCCATAACCGCTTTAAGTTTATCTAATATTTAAGTGTATTAAATGTGAAAAGATTTATTGCATATCAGAGAATCTATCAAATCATCATATATAGCATTACTCGACACAGTTGCTCAGCATGAATATATTTATGAATGTGTCACATCCTACATAAGGACCCGCCTCATTCACGGAATCACTGATTGTTCTCTTCCACTAGTATTTGTCATGTCAGCAGATTTACAGCTGTATCGTTTCAACCAGGATGTCTATATTAGATGACGTCACTCTCCGTGGTATTGCTTCATTATTGTTAAAAACGACGTAAAGCTATACCGAGGAATGTCTTTATTGAGAACAAAGCTATGTACAACATTTACAGACAATCTGTTACCACGAATCTCTGAAGAAAACTTACAAAACACCCTCTAGGTATTCATCCGACACGAATGTCTACCCTTGACTCGTCAAGATCCATTCGGTAAAGGAAATGTTCACCCACCCCGAATATCTATCCTTACTTTGTCAAGATCTATTCGGTAAGTGGTATATTCATCACAAGAGAAAGGAGATATAATACCCCTTATAATCGAGGATGTCACAATTCAGGCTATTCCTATACACGGGAAAACGTAAAGTACTATCACTTTATATTTGAAATGTCATTTTATGAAATCATATCCTGTATTCATGCTCTGATGAAACACATCTTTTGTTTAAAAAAAACATACTTTAATTTACAGAAACACGTAAGGACACGTTTTGTTACATGGCAGCAGTAGTAGTTTTATTTACTTCCCGGGTAAAGAATAGGTCTTCAGCAACCCTTGCTTACCGTAAAAGGCGACTATGCTCGTAAAAGGCGGACCCGTGAAGATTCCGGGGTAGAATAGGTATTCAGCAACCCATGCTTGCCGTAAAAGGCGACTATGCTTGTCGTAAAAGGCGACTAACGGGATCGGGTGGTCAGGCTCGCTGACTTGGTTGATGCATGTCATCGATCCCAATTGCGTGGATCGATGCTCATGATGTCAATCACTGGATTGTCTAGTCCAGACTCGATTATTTACAGACCGCCGTCATATAGCTGGAATATTGCTGAGTGCGGTGTTAAACAACACACGAACGAACGAACGAATGAACGTAAAAGGCGACTAACGGCACCTGACTAACGGCGTTAAACAAACAAACAAACATTCCATGCGACCAAGTACTTGCGACCACCAGGAGAAATTCTTACACGCACTGTTCTTGTACCAAGTTGTCAGCAGTTATTTGTGGTATCCTATATATTAAATCAACGTGATATGTAAATATTTCTAAAAGACAAATGGAAGTTCGGGATATGTGAAAATACAGAATGCATGGTGACACTTCTTCCGGGTGCACATTTCAAACAGTTTCTGAAACACGTCACTCGGCAGTTCTCTTCCAACGCGTCCGTCAACCAGAGTTATGTATGTAACTATGTAGTTATTACACAAAGCACACCATAGGCGATATAAATAAACAGGTAATATTAGTTTCTATTAGGATATCGAATATAGGCACTTTAGAAGAGCATTAGTATGGTAGTCTCTCGTCTCTTTTCAAATGACGATTTTACGACGCTTTAATCAATAATCAAAATATTGAAGGTCTCGCGGTAATGGTCCCACCCACCAACCGTGTTGTACAATATCATACAGTGAAACCCCGGTACTCCGGACCTCTTTGATAAGGAAACTCAGGTTTCCGGACGACTTGTATTAAATACTGAAACGACACCATATTTATCAAAACCATATCTAAAATACTACCAAGGGGCTTTGAATGGCCCTTGTATTCAAAGCACAGCTTAGAATAGCACCCAAATAAATCAGCCAGCTCGTAAAAGAGCCCATTCTGTCCCGGTCTCTAAGATCAGCTACTCAGCGTATGTAGTCTGTGCCCAAATCACACATCAGCATCTTTGGGGATGGAGCCTTTGCCAAAGCTGCAACATTATTGTCATACAAGCCTCCAGGCTGTCTCCGAATCTATCTTCCTTTATGACTCAGCTTAAGACTTCATTAGACAGGCATACCACCGAATCACATGTCAGCGCTGTTCCTTCTCAAGGGCATATCACTGACTTGAAACGGGCACTCTACAAATGACAAATATGTTTTTTTTTAAATATTACCACATGGTTCTTTTATCTAGAAATTTGTCAATCCTGTTCACTGAGAACGGGACAGTCTGGATTAACGGGGTTTGTATTAGGGTTTGTATTAGCAGCAAATGACGGTATTGTCCTGGTCATGATATAGTAGCGTAGTCGTGGATGGGGGAACACTGGGCGTATCGTGGCTGTGACGTGTCGGGATCAGAGGTAAGGGCGTCATAGTTAAACACACAAGGTATCTGGTTGTTATACACTGGCAGATCCTTCTCTACACAGAGCTGGTCTGGTGGTCTGTAGCTCCTGCAGACCGGGTGTGGAGCCAGGTAGTTCTCCATGTAGATCTGGTCTGGCGATTTGTAGTCATCTGGTGTTACTTGGTCTGATACCTTGTAGATCTTTATTTCCTGCGATTGTTTCGGAGCATACTTCACCTCAAGGGCATTGTCTTTACTGTTCATCGTTTGTAGTTTTTTATTGACATTATCATTTTCATGCAATACTCTGTTTTTCGATTTCCGTGATTTCCTGCACGTGAAAAATGTGATTAACAACAGGACTCCTATCCAAAATATCACCCCACCGGAAGCCGCAATGATCAGTGGGATTGTTTCTAGATCAAATATGCCCGGATCAGCTGTGATGGTCTGTGTCGTTCTTGTGACGCCGTCGTGCCCGACAGATGTTGTCAGTGTCGTTGATGTCGTTAAATCTGAAAGTATGGAATAGTGCATAACATCATAATTTTGAATGACTAATTCTGTGTTTATGATGTAGAGATATGAAATCTCATCTTCGGTTATCCGGGTGTTTTTGTCTGTCATATTATTATCTAAAATATCGTTGCCGATATAATTATATATGTGTTTTTAAGTTTATAAATATTGCTATGACACAGAAGAAACATAGCGATAAATAGAAAGTTGAAACTGTGTCAGCAATACGTTACCGTATTGGTTCCCCGCGGTCCAAACGAAGAATGATTGAGTTGATTTTTACGCCGTCATGAACAGTATTTCAGATACATCACGGCGTTTACCTCTTTGGTTAAATCCTATAAAAGAGTGGCGCTACGGACCAAGGATCAGAACTTGATCGACAACCAGGATTCGATCAAGGAAAAGCTGATCCTACACGACTAAGGGATGTAACTCTACACAACGAGAGAGGGCGCCTTACGCCACAAGATATCCCAGTCAGTGGATATGATCACAACTGGCCGTGGTTCACTTTGATATAGGGCAGTAGTAGGGCAGTAGTCTTGCCTTAAATAGGCAAAGTTAAGCAAGGGAAGAGAGCGTGTCACTAGCCTGTGACGATGACTGTTATCAAGCTCCTCTACAGCACCGAACACGTACCGACTGAGAAGTCAGCAGTTTACATTGTCTACACTAATGTGTCTCATCACACCACTAAACACGTATATGTGTGTGGATGCGTAATGAGGGTATTAGTACTACTCGCATGTCGTGATACTAAGTTAACATGTTGTAGGAACACTTCAAACAACTCCGTACTTGTATTTCCCAAGGACGGTGGAGCTGGTGCCGTCTTTCCATCCGTCAGGACATCTGAGAACAAAATAAAATCCACTTGTTTAGGACATTCCATCAGTTCCACAGTGGAAAGGATGCTTACATGGCTGTTTTGGTATGGTATACAGAGAGAATAAGGTGGGACCTATTAGGTAGACCCATAAAATGAGGGACAGTAAAATATTTTGATATCTCTCCGTTAATGTTCTTCCAATAACCTTTTTCATACATATCCCACATTATACATTGCTTATTATGTGCACATATTATTTTATTCTACACGGATGTCTTTGCTATAAACAATTCATGTTAGGGTGGTCATTGGAAGTATTTTATTACACTGTATATGACTTTTCAGATCCTTACAATAAACGACAAGCGTTCCCACAAAACTAGTCTCTCTCATAGTCCCTGAAACATATATAATTACTTTTCCTCCCGCCCAGCCTTTACTGTAATGCCATAACCTAAGCAAGTTTAGATTTTCCACAGGTTCAGGGGACCCTTTTTAGTTTTAATGTAGTTGCTTGTTTCTGCCAAAATTATATATTTTCAGAGACCGTGCCTTAGTCTTCCACTAAACCTCTGAGTCGATAAGGTGTTATAGCCTGTAAATATACCGCATAGCATATGCCTCTATGTATGCTGCATGTCTCTTTACTACAGTAAAACAGAAGATCAGATACTGAGCTACAGAATGCGTGGATGCTTTGCGTACCTGCATCGTTTATGAGGATGTCATCCACGGCAATGGCTGCTGATCCCTTCCCCACCTTCCCCTGGAAGATCACCTGAACAGAAACATAGTGTGAGTGAGTAGGTGTGGCTGCACCTTGTGCACTATTCCTGGCACATCACTGCAGAGATATTGACAAGTATATAGAAACACACATAGACAAATAGACAGAGATATTGACAAGTATAAAGAAACACACGTAGACGAATTGACAGAGATATTGACAAGTATATAGGAACACACATAGACAAATAGACAGATATATTGACAAGTATATAGGAACACACATAGACGAATAGACATAGATATTGACAAGTATATAGGAACACACATAGACGAAAAGACAGAGATATTGACAAGTATATAGGAACACACATAGACGAAAAGACAGAGATATTGACAAATATATAGGCACATACACAGACGAATAGACAGAGAGTTACAAATATATAGGCACATACACAGACGAATAGACAGAGAGTGACAAATATATAGGCACATACACAGACGAATAGACAGAGAGTGACAAATATATAGGCACATACACAGACGAATAGACAGAGAGTGACAAATATATAAGCACATACACAGACGAATAGACAGAGAGTGACAAATATATAAGCACATACACAGACGAATAGACAGAGTGACAAATATGTAGGCACATACACAGACGAATAGACAGAGAGTGACAAATTTATAAAATAGGCACATACACAGACGAATAGACAGAGAGTGTGACAAATATGTAGGCACATACACAGACGAAAAGACAGAGGGTGACAAAGATATAGGCACATACACAGACGAATAGACAGAGGGTGACAAATATACATGAAAATATATAGGCGAATAGAATTTTTTTTATTTTATTTATGTTGATTATTTAAAGATGTATAGTTTAAAGACGCATGTCGTTCTCACCCTGAAAGGACCTGTAACATTTGCGTGTTCAGTGACTGATGTCCATACGTCCGCATCCTTCCCGTCACGTGACCAAATCTCGGACTCGTACGAGACTAAAGACATATCTTTGATGAAGACACTAAGGCTTTGGGTGTGGTCCCCGAACATACAGTAGAGGAACGTGATGTTCACGTGACCGTCTGGTGACGTCATGACAGGGGTTGCAAATACTGCTCTGTGATTGGGCGACCGGTCAGTTGTGGCCATGTAGAAGAAATAGTCCCCGACTGAAGGATAAAGTACCAGTAAAAATAATATCTTGAAGACGTTTCATTGTTTGGTAGACATATGTTGTGTCTCTACAAAAAAGAATGAGTGGATGAGTTAGGTTTAGGGTCCATTGTGTGAGGAAACTGACCACATGGTTCGAACCCTCGTCAAAACAACTCCTGACAAAACAAGAGAGGTAACTCTGCATGGCGAATTACTGCGCTTTGGAAAACTTGACAACTCCTGCCTCACACGATGAAGATATAAAATATAAGTACTGATGATGACGACGACAATAATGTTGACAATAATTATAATGATATACATGTAGATAATTAACAATGTATTGATAATACCCGCAGGCAGCTCAAAGTTGCCTGCTGCGCTGGATGTAAGTGCACATGTATATGAAACTGCTGTTTCTGGTGCCAGACAACTTCCTTCATGCCTGAAGACTACTTAAGAATTGACCTTCACTTTGTGTGAGTTCATTGGAGTATGAACCTTCATAGAGTGAGAGCCAAACTGTATGGAAAATGGAAATGCCGTATATCGTGTAAACTTCAAATTAAAAAATTATATGAGTTTAGCGTGATGCCATGGGATGGTTCATCACAAGGCCACATTTCGTGGATGGCCTGTTTAACATCCTATTCAGGTAAAATACATCGCGTTGAATGTCTTAACTCCTATTTTTTCTATATTGGTTTAATTAATACAATTGGATTTCAAGTTACGCAAATATGCTCGATAAAAAGTTACGCAAATATGCAAGATACAAAAATCACGAGACATGGTTTGGACAAGTAGTTCAGTGCGAACACATTGTGCTGACAACAGAATCACAGTATTCTCCTCGTCATTCATGAACGACACGTTGACACAGCTTTTGTTCTGCTATAGATCCGATTTGACAAACTACGTGCTGATTCGTATCCCGCGCCGATCTCAACTCATTTTCAATACAGTTAAGTCTAAGTCTAAACAAAGAACATAAATACCTCACTGACACTACATCCGTTCACAAGATACATCATTCAAATAAACACCAGAAGCATTTTGTTTATAAAATCATGAATTTAAGTATTTGGTGTTGGAATTTTGCTTCACGCGGCTTAAACTCTACTCACCAGCTCATCAACAATGTGATGTAATTTGTTAATGATTTTTATGAACTAAACTGTCGGGACAGCAACGTATACACCGATATTTGATAGTAGCTAACACGAAACAAACAGGATATAGTTATTCGATGTGATGTAGTTGAATGGCTATCATAGTCTTGTTTTGAACAGTACTAGGGTTGTAATGTTTCGCCGATTGTTTTCAGCCAAGTAGTGTTTTGATAACATTTGTATTTTATTGGTCAAACCAAATGTTTAAGTTTATATTTTCTTTTGCCCGGCAGTTTGCATACGGGGGTTCAGAGTCTGCCAATTGTGTGCGCAAACCTTCATATTTACTTGGATCATCTAATAAACACTTTAAAGGTTAAATATTAGGGGTTATTATTATATATATGTGCCCTCCGACATGAAATATTTCGTTTTCATCCCAAATACACTTTAATTGAAGAGGCTTTTAGGTTACTATTAACATTCTTTTATACCTCATATTTTGTATCAACCAATAATCAGAAGTAACCTCCACCCCACTCTCATTAGATTCCAAGCGGTCTGCCGAATGTTGGACAACCCCTTGTTCTGTGTAAGCATGTTGACTAGCTGATGCAAAGATAAAACGTCAAACGACGGATAATAACCAGTCTCGATTATCTGCCGAAACAGATTTCATATGGCGCAAACGGCGAAATAGCCGGGTAAACTATGTGAATGGATCACTGAAAATCAGTGACGCCACCAAAGGGTAAGCATGTCCTGCTCTAACGGTTGCTACAAGTAACTCTTCATTGTAAAAAGGAAACGGTGTTCATATGAAACTATCGCAATAGTGATTGCTACAGTCATCCCTTATCTATCAATAACATGTAATCGTTCTTTAATCGTCACGGTAATCTTGACGGGTGCCCCCGGCAGGGCAGACTCGTGACACGCTCACTATGATGAGTCGGAAATGTACAGTGGTTTTAGCAGATATTTCCTATGATTATGCCCAGAAGTTTGGCACTTATATTTACATACTTTGCGTTATGTTTGTGGAGTTGGAGTCGGAGTCAGACAGTTGACCTCGGCTGAATCCAACTGACCAGTCGAATTCGTCGATGATGTTGTCGATGCCCTGTTTCCAGCCCTGACACAGTTTGCCGTCGTTGAAGTCGCACTCGACGGTGGCGTCACAGACTATGGCAAGTCCTACAAATATATACTATAATTGTACAACACAGAACATCAAATCAAATTATTGTATAATAACTGTCTCGAATGTTCAAATAAATAGATATCAGTTCCCTGTATTTCTCCATTGATTGAACACAGGAAGGGAAATGGTGAAATGTAAACTCATGTTTAGTTCGTGGCCACGAGTGAGTGAGTATGGTTTTACGCCGCTTTTAGCAATATTCCTGCAATATCACGACAGGGGACACCAGAGATGGGCTTCACACATTGTACCCTTGTCGGGAATCGAACCCGGGTCTTCGGCGTGACGAGCGAACGCTTTAACCACTAGGCTACCCGACCGCCCCTCGTGGCCAGGAGATGCCATCGGGAGGCCCTGATATAAATGTTGACCACTACTTAATATGTTCATAAATAAACAAACACAACAACAAACAATCAAACAAACAAACAGAGATGTATACTGGGCAAGATAAGGGACATCATTGGCCTACATCATCTGTATAAAATTAGTAAATGAGCAAAACCTTTTGACTTATTTATTAATATCTTTCAGATATGTTCGTATGAATGGGAATTAGACTGATTACAACATTTGAATGTTTTGGACAGTATATGTACAGGTAATGTTAATATGTGGCTGATGTTAGAGCTTTCCGGAGGATTTTCTAATATTTGAACTTGAGCAAGTCTTGGACAGAAGGTTTTCATAGGAGATGTAGATAAAGACAGCAGAAACGTGTAAAATCGTTTTTTTGGTAACGGACATCCTTACACATCAATGTTCTTAAAATTATAACTGCTTTTTCATCCATTTCAGTTATACTTATATTGATCATGTAAGACATTTGAAACTTGCACATGTAAGAACAAAAAAAGGTAAGATGTCAGTCATTTGAGCATAAATTCTCTTACCTGTAATCACGATTATTCCAATTGATGACGTCAGCATCCTGCACGTTCTCACGTGCTGCCACAACACACTTCCACGAGATGAAGTAAGACAAAGAGTATCCTGTAACCTGTACAGCCAAACATCAACTGCCTTGCTAGGTATGTAGAATCACAGGGAACTATGTGTCCAATCACCAGGCCAAGACAGTACACAGATCTGTTTCCTGCATCCCCATCTCTTGCTGAACGTTTACAACTGCGGAGACATGGACCTATAACTTCCCCGCGCCATGTCACATGATTAATCCATTATCCTCTAATTTGAACATCAATATGTATGTATGCAATCCCAGTGTTTCCAAAAACAGCGTAGGAAAAAACCTTACATATATAATTATTCTTTTCGCAACACCTATCATCATTATTTGATAGCAATTCTTAGTCACATGTCCATGACACAGTCGGAATCGTACAATCGACTCTAAACTGACTTTGATAAGATATTCTGAGAGTCCTGGTGTTGCTTAATGTCACTGAGAGGAAATGCATACGAATAGTATTCAATAGTGTCATGGGACACATTCAAAGCTGTTCATCGGTATCCCTAACCAAGTTCTATTTATAAACCAGAAGTGTCTACAAAGACCACATTACATCACCGTGGAACTGTACAACGAACAGCTGATAGAAATTACTGACTGTTGTAAGCAGTATGTAAAGTTTAGGATAATGTCTGCATAGGAATACTAAACAATGAAAATGACAAGGATCTAGAGAACCTCGTGTTTAACTTGTGTTTGCCTAAACCAATACTCGCCATCACGTCCTTCTCACGGGGCCAGCGATGTTAACGACGTTGTCCATCAGTGTTGGTCATAACCTGTAAAGAACCTTGTGTGGACATTGCGTGTTTAACACCGAATACTCGAGTCTTAACAGAAATAATCCCCGACCAGCGTTTCATTACGTCTCACTGGGAATACTGTCATGGAAGTCTCAAAATGCAGGGGATTTACTAATTCGGGAGACTCCAACATTTTTTCATCAGTTAAATGACCTATGTCAGTCGTTCAATATGTGTTTAAAGATAAACATTTTACTTTGAAGATAAGATAAGTATCATGCCTACAATGTTATTTAGAATACAATTACATACATACTTAAGGGAATATGTTGGATGTTGAAAATGCCATAAACGACGAAGAAAATTCAACCTCTGCATGCATATATATATATACAAAAATGAGGTAAATGTTCACTCAGTGTACATGTAATATATAATAAAATAATAAAGTCCACGTTAGTCCATCATCATTAGTCCAACTGATATAAAGAAGATGATGGACTAACGTGGACTTTATTATTTTATAATATGTATAGATATCAGTGTTTATCCTGTATTTATATCAGTGATGGTGCGCACATATTTATGCTTGTTTACAACTTCTATTACCTCATTTTCAATAACAAACTGGATTAAGACATATTATCTCTGTATCGTCATGTTTGGTGAGATAGGTTGAGGTGAAATTGGGGTAAACGTGTCCAAGGTTATTACACTTATATAGGGACGCGCATGCTCGTGTTTGTGTGGCGGGAGGGAGGGGGATGACTGTGTGTGTGTGTGTGTGTGGGGGGGGGGGGGGGGGGGGGGAGTCCAGACTGATGCTGATTTTATAGTGCTAGTCCTCTGAAATACCATGCCGCAGTTTAACATGAATACCCCTTCAAGACATAGTATACAGACTCCGAGCCGACCGCCAGAGGGTAACAACAAGTATCATTTAACGTCTCTTGGTATGACGCGGCCGGGGATCGAAACCCGGACCTTCCGCTCTCCGGGCGGACTCCGGCAATGTGTCGAAGGTTTATGACTTGCCGATACTAGAGAATAGGGTCATGTCATGTAAATATCAATACAAATTGTCAACGCAAGATCATAGATACTTTGTAGCTCATGTAAATATCACATCGTTAGGCGCAGGTTGTGTACTGGTGACTGTTTTATAACCAAGTAGAAATAATACATGCAAATGTGTCATTATCTGATTAAAACTTGCATAATGGTATTAAATTACAATGTTATGTTTACAGTTATTACACTGTAATGTTCCAACAACCTATCTAGCCCTCGCCGAAAATATAAATGTAAAAAGAATTGGACGCAAAAGTGAAAAAATATATAATAATATATTTATTTATGAAACAAATAATATAATAAGAAATCAAAACAATTCGACAATATATATTTTAAGAGTACATACAGTATGAGAGAATAGACTATGTTTATACATGCTTTTCAAAAAATGTTTTGTGGTTGACGACCATGATAGTTGTGCTCAGAAAAATCCTCAGCGAGCCTGTCAGTGCATTCTACAAATGTATTTAAAATGTAGGATAGAGGTGCAGTCCATAGCTGAGCGCTAAATTGGGATATGCCAGGCTTAGAAACATCTTGTTAGTTTTATAGTTTCAGCGACGGAAGTCGTATCCGGAACTGGCCAGAGCTTGTTTCGACTCAATACACAGTCCTACGTGTTCAAACCTTTCTTCATGTTATGAGGAGGCGATTTTCTTTTATACAAGTAAAACGCTTCTGTCACATTGCCCTTTAATCATCTTACAAATGTATTACGTCTGTCTAGATTGGCTTCTATGACGTCCGCCAGAGTAATTGCTTTCTATGACGTCCGCGCAAACGGATTTGATGTGACAGGTTAATATGGTTAGTTTTAAGTGGAAGTTTATCCGTTTGAATAGTTGAAATATTTGAAATGCATGTAATGGTTCTATTATACAGATAGCATTTGTAATTGTGTTGGTTTTTGTTACATTGATTGCTTTGTTTAAGATATAAGTAATGGCGAATGAAACTGTGACACATTGATTAAGCAATATACGACCAATACTTACCAACAGGTTTTATGCGCATGCTGTTACGAAACAATATGTCCACCAAGAAATCAGTACGTCAGAGAATTTAGTGTGAAACCGACAAACACACAAACAAACACACAAGTGTCAGTATTATATAAAAGGAAAGGGATGTAACAAGGACGAATTCAACAATGTTCACTGTAAATACCCCAATAAAACTATACTCTCATTTCAAGCCAATACATTGAGCTACACAATCTGTGGTATCAGATACAAAAAATACAGTAGCGGCGACAGTGGGTAAGCTTCCGACATGGGCTAGGCAGGGAATAAGGGATGATCCTCACATGAAAGCTGGTTCCGAGGCGATGACAAGCGTGAGAGACGAAATGTATGTGAGATTCGTAAACACACTCTTGTTCCACAATATATACATAGCACTAGAACATAACATAACTTTCCATATGTTTCCATAACATGCGGTATACCGAACCGAAAGTTCCACACCACACTAGCATCTAAATATAGTAACTTCCTGACGACTGGTCACTGCCTAAAAAATAATAAAACGAGCGTCTACCGAATCTCAGTAGAAATACTGTTAAACAATAGAATAACATGCCATATAACAATTCATACTGAAATAATCAGACAAGGTTCTAAATAACACTTATATACACACAAATGAGGTAATGTTAAGAACACGGTGACATCAGCTTTTGATAGATCGATACATTTATGATTTTTGTCCAGAACATTATTTTTCTAGGGAAAGCTTCCAATCCTCTTTAATTCAAACTTATTCAACTTAACCATGCCCACATCTGCATTTGAAATTGTATTATTTGGAATGACTGTGTTCAGACTGTTCATACCACAAACAAAGCGATCTGAACGCCAAACTCATTGTGACCAAATTGTCCATCACGATAATTTTTGTTGATGGATATATTTCTTGACCGTTTCTTAAGCCAACATACAACAGAATATAGTAGGAATCGTAAATTATTGTGCCTATCAGTTTGAAAGTTCATACAAGTCTGAGATGTGGACGCTTAAAGTATGTTCGTCAGTTCAAGAATTCGAACGATTGTTAATAAATGTCGAACATAATCTCTGTCGAAACATTTGAATAAACATGCATTTAAACCAAGCATCCTGTACAAACGGTCTCAACATATAATGCCTGAGTCACGACGAAAATAACGACTTTTATATAAATATAATTATATACTTCTTCTGTAAGTATCAAAGATAGCTGCAAAAAGAATCCCAACAAGATCACTGTTCGTCAACCAAGCACGAGACACTTGTGATAAATCGAGGAAGATGTGGCTTTCGCGTTGTGCTTCAATTATGGTGTCGAAGATGACGCTCGTGCCATACTGTTATGTAATACTTAATACGATTTAAATTACGTGTTTATATACCATGACGGTATCAGACTGAGTGTATTCCATATAACAAAAAACGTCGTTACCATATAATCACATGCTTGTGTGGGAATATACATACGACGGGTGGCTGAAAAGTTCTGAGCCAAATTATGATAGACTGCGTTGATGAAGTTGACTGCTAATTAGTTTAGGACATACTCCCCTCCGAGGCCCACATACTTCTGTCATCGGTGTAGAAGGGTTTCTCCTGGTGGTGTCAAATTCCCCCAGAGCAGAACTGACGTCATCCTCATTTGCCTGAGCTGATCAGAATAATATTGTCCATTAATGGTCTGACCTTTCTGAAGTCGACCAGTTGGATTCCTTTCAGAGTCCCAGAAAACCGAAGCCATCTCATTGGAACAGACTTCGCTTTCTTCGGAGGAGGGGGAGGATATGTGAAATGGTTCTGGCTGTTTGTGGTGAACCTAAGACTCATCCATGGTTACAAATCGTTTAACAAATTCACCTGGATCTGCTTCAAACCGGCGCAACTTCTCACGAGAGATGATGAGCCTCGAGCGGTTCCGAATAGATTCTTGCGAACCCAGCGTGCTGATTCCTTTGTCATGTCCAGTTCGTTCCTCAAAATGTTTTCAACTCATTCCTGACAGATGCCTACTGCATTGGCAATGTGACGTGTGGTGGGTCGTCGATCATCTATAATCACATCATGTATTTTATCAACAGTTTCGTTGATGGTAGCAGTTGAAGGACTTCCTAATCTTGGATCATCCCTCCCCTTCTTGAACTCTCCTGCCCACCTCTTCACAATGGCAAAGGAAGAAGCATCCGTTGACGCCTGGATAGGAGTTAGCCCTTTTAAAACTTAAAGACAGTGCTGTTAGAAATTTTTTCCATTATCAAAAGAGAATACCGAGTCACTTGATGACTGCAGATATCTCAAAAATGAGATTACTCGCTATAGAGGTTATTAATTTTAGTCGTTTGTTTGTTGTTTAACGCCGCACTCAGCAATATGCCAGTTGTAAGACAATCCGGGTGATGACATCATGAGCTTAGATCCACGGTTTGAATACCATGACATGCAATCAACCACGTCCTCTAGCCTGACAGCCCGATCCGTTAGTCGTCTAGTGTCGGGTCCCAAGCATCAAACAGGATACCAAAGGTACCCCAATAAGCGGAAGTATCTGTTATCAAAGATTGCTGTGATTTCAGTCATTATAGTAATTAAAACATCAAAATTTTATGTAGATAATTGGTGTCATGTGTAGTGCAAGAAGCACTTACATATGAAAAGTGCAAAAGTCCTACTCTATGTTCAGTTGCAGTTATCTACTGGAAATATACAGTTCAACCACTATTTGACAAGTCACTACTTGATCTTACACCACTTTATATGCCACAGTGTACATTCACCCTCAGAAGTTGAAATGGTATGACTATGTTGGAACAGAGAGTAAAAACAATATTGCATGATGACAGGACATTCTTGGTGTATTGTAAGGTATTGGTGGCGATGTGATAACGTTCCTCGTGGCGATTTGAATGCTCGCACAGCCACTGACAGGGACCATGTAGGTCACAATGCATTCATGTCAAATGTCAACTGTCCGCATATCTCAAGGACTTTCTCTCTATGCATTAGTGAGGAAAATAACTGTATATAATTACTTCATATGCATCTTTGAAACTGACCATTGATATTACATTTTATCATATGAACTACATAGTTGTTGAGATGAAACGTGACCCTGATTTGTCATTCATCAAACTTTTGTACAGCCGAATACCTGTCCAATTAGTACATATCCTTTGAAGTTATTTTGGGATAACACAAACGTTCACCTGTATCATTTTCTTTTTCGTTCGTACTACTACACATATCAAATGAAACAAGTCAATAATAACCAGTCATGTACCTAATAATAATGCATTGAACATAAAAGACACTTGACATCAAGAAATAAATAATATTTATTTGTTTGTACACCAATACGGTTGAAGCATGTTTCAAAAGGTAGGGAAACGTATCATTCTATCATACCTCCATAACAACTGACTTTACAGAAAGAGGAGAACGTTGGTCTTGTCTCCTTCTGAAAAATAAAGTATGATAAATAAGGGGTTATTACAAAATACATTTATTTATTTCTTCATTGTAAATCTTGTATGTAATCATTTGAGAGATTTCCATCGTGGAATTGGACTACATGTATATTCCATAGCCAGGAACGCAGATACATCCTGGAACTAGACACCGTAATGTGGGCCATGTGAGAAACTGAATCACTGCCTGTGTCTAATCAAGGTGATCATTCATACTTTTGAGTTTGCAGGCAAATTAAGTATACTTTGAACGACTTCAACAAACCTTGCTTTTTTGGTTGACAATCTGTACGTATCCAGCCTGCCCATTAAAACATGTGAGGGTACGTTGAACCGATTGATGTATTACTCAAGCCTACACTACAGTGTGGGCCTTTAAGCAAGATTTAAACTTTAAATCGTCACCAGAATATATTCATTTAATGGTAATTTAAAAATGATCAAACATATATTTTCCGTTTGCAACATCACGACAGGCAGAGCACAACACAAGATAATGACAGTTTACCTTTAACAAAAACCACAATGTTTGATTCAAGATATATTTTGCAAAAAACAATAGATCACTTATCCTGTCAAAGAATAGTTTTAGTGATATACACCTATCAACCTTCAGTATCAAACACATTTTCAAGTTTCACCTCTGAATCTCGCCATCCGTCTTGCGGTCGTTTAGATTTCAAAGCCTTTTGTCCATGTATGGTGGATTACATGGTGTGTTTTTTCTTGGGTCTGTGTTTATCATAATCTATGTGTTTAGATAAACAGCACGCGGCCTGCTCAGATGCACTGTCGTCAGCTGAGAACCTGCTGAGAAACGTGTTGTGTCCTCTTCATATTTAATGACGCGTGTTTAATTCCCGACATCATATTTCATAATTTATAAACACATGTAACATTACGGAGGATGAGTGTGTGTTAGGAGTCAGCGTGAAACGTCATATTGTTCAGAGAAAATGTTCATTGTCATCGGAGTGATACTTATTGTGTTCATACAAGGTAACTATTATTATTTATCATTGTGTATTTCTAAAATTCGTTTTTTTCTGTAAATATTTTTATGAGTTGACGTAAAACACGAATACTTTTGTTTTTAGTTTGTGTTTTTTAATAAGTGATATTGAATCATTTTATTAGGTTTGAAAGTGATCTTAAAACATTTTATTGTTTGGGTATAAAATGTGTTCATGTGAAAGTAAACTTTGTGTAAATTTGGTGTCATTGTTCCACATCAAGAGCAACCATTCCGCGACAGTATTCATAAGAGAGCGTTTACGTAATTCGGTTGCATTCTGAAATTTTTGAAGGCATCAGGCTTACATTTTTTCGTCTATGAAATCCACAACGATGATGATGATGATGATGCGTATTCGAGTAAGAAAATAACGAATTGTAAATAATCCCGAAAGGCTGTTGATTGATTTCTCATTCGACCACATATATATTTATCAACATAATTTGAAAATATGGAACTGAAGAACATTACCAAGTGAAGAAGTATAACAGGGAGCACACATATATCCCGTATATATCCTGGATATTGAATCTGTCTAGTAACACATCATTTAAAAATTAAGCAATAATATCTAACACAGAAGTGAGCTCTATTTCGACATATTACGATGTGTCACTTTGAGTTAGAATGTAATATACTAACGATATGCTATAATACTCTTACCCATAATGTGACTGAGCTTCAGTGGCGCTCAACATGGAATTCAGGTATGTCAAGACGGTCAATGTTACCATGGAAGGAACGGTCAAAGTAACTCAGGTCGTAGACGTTTACCAATTTCAACACACGAGCATGTGTACGATGCTGACACTCCAGGGAGCATTATTTTGTCGACTCAGGATTCGAACCCCCGACTGGAAGATACTGTAATGACGACGATATCAGCAACTACCGGCACGACAGCACTGATGCTGATTTTAGTATTGTAGCGGCCGCAAACCTTCCTAGTCTCCAGGAGGGATTCGAACCATGGACCTTCTAATCCGAGGTCTGACGCCTTGTCCACATGACCAAAGGGTTGACCCCGTCAGCAAGCTGACAGGATATCCTTCAACACGGCATGCATATTTTCTTAGACATTCGCACGAGGGATGATTTTTTTCAGTTGTGAAGTTCGTCATACTTTTGACAGTATGAGATAAATATTTTTCTTGATATTCTCTCCACGACATGTTAGACCATAACGAAACGTGATTTTTACAGTTATTGTTTTTTTTTGTCATATAGACCTTCTCCAACTTTGTGGTTTAGGGCACGTGTTTGGGCTCTGTTGCGGTTCTTAATTAATCCAGGATCCGCTGATCGGGCCCATACTTGCCCCGATTATGACAATTGGTTTGTCAGCGATATACAGGTGCTCGTTTCACAATGATTTACGTTACTTTTTTTCTCTGAAATATTGTTTATCGTGGCCTTACACCTAGTTCAGGCACTACTACTCTACAACAAGTGGAACATGAAAACGATCTGTTTACCATCTGTATTGTGACAATGTTATGTTCTCCCTGTATAGTCGAGGGGCACCTGCCGTTCTCAAGTTGTCCACAAGGCGGTGGTGAGTGTGTGGCTTTGCGCCGGTGTCGGGGGTGGGTGTTCGGTTGGGACCGATACTGTGGGCGGGGCGACGTCTGCTGCTTACCCTTCCCCCGGAACGACACGGTGGGCGACGACGACGATGACGACGACGATGCTGCTGCTGATGGGAAGGATAGTGGAAAGGAAGGTTTGGAAATATGCTTGTGCATGTGCTTTGCTTGGCTGTCATTATTTATAGTTTTGACTTCTAGTCCCGCTAAACACATTAGTTTAAAGATGCTTAGAAAATATATTAACCTGCTAACAAAAGGTATTGCCTAATGGCGAATTAAAGCATTGTAGACGCAGTGAAAGGGCCGCTTTGCAATTTAAACTGACTTGCTAAAGAAAGTGTGCACTCATGTTTGATGGTATTAAAAATAAAACAAACACGAAATGGTTATTCGATGGTGATGTATATGATACGGGTACAATAGTTGTGTTTGAGACCTTAAGTTTGCAGTGTTTCCGCGACTATTTTCAACCTAAAACCGTTTGGATAATAGTTGTAATTTATGGTCAAATAAATGTGTACACTTTCTTTTACCCGACATGTGCCTATAACTTTAATCGGATGACATATAGAGCCGTTGGTTGTAATCGGATGACGATAACAAATGAGAAAATTCTTTGAAAAGGCGTTGGATGTTTTGAAATGAGTTTTTCTGTTTTCAGACCTTTAACAATGGCTAATTTGTTTCTACTTTCGAATCACAACACAGGCTAATTCCTTTCCACTTTCGAATTCGAAAGTGTCACACTTGCCCATATTGTGTTATTATTCAGTCATATGTACACGTTAAAATTTAGCGGAACGAAAAGAAGGCAATTCTGTCCTCTAGATACACCTTAAATGAGAGTAGACACGATAACGTATATCTTTATATGGGGCGGTCGGGTAGCCTAGTGGTTAAAGCGTTAGTTCGTCACTCCGAAGACCCGGGTTCGATACCCGAGATGGGCACAATGTGTGAAGCCCATTTCTGGTGTCCCCCGCCGTGATATTGCTGGAATATTGCTAAAAGCGGCGTAAAACCATACTCACTCACTCACTATATCTTTATATAAGGGGAATAATATCTGTGATCCCCGGATCTCCCCCTGTCTATAGTTCCAGGATTCTCGGACTGCGGATTCATCCCCCGACTACAGAAAGGGAAGTGGGGACGAGTGGCCCGAGTCGTGGGTGGAGACCCAGCTGTGATAGGGGAGTGGCCGTGGCAGGTGGCGCTGGAGTCGCGGGGGAGACACTTCTGTGGGGGGTCCCTCATCAACCGCCGCTGGGTCGTCACAGCCGCTCATTGTTTCAGGAGGTAAGTACATCCGTATGTATCTATTTGACAGCATCCACATATATCTAGTTGTCAGCATATCGCCTTATATATGTCATAATACGTGGTCAGTGCATTGAATTCGCCGATTTTGAAAGTAGTTTTGTTTAATTTGAGAGGAAAGTCCGGTGACTGTCTATTGTGGTTCAACCCAAGAACACGAACATGGTGCTAAAGGACACCAGCGTATGTTGCTGGGTGACTGTGGACTTCACGGCTAAAAGAATCAACCAATCACAGCGAGTTTCCGCTTTTTATAAGTCGCTGCGCAACCCTGTGCCCATTAATACATTGTGGACACTTGGCCGTACATCAACCAAGAGAGATTAAAAACAAACTATTTCATTATCTGAATGAATAATTTGTTTCAAAGGCCACTCAGACTACAATTTCAAATGAAATCGTTATTGTACAACACGTGAACCTCTGTTTTATAACACCAACATACCAACCATGGCGCCGCTTAAAGGGGAATGATTTATTATTTCCTAGCAGGCTGCCACAAACCATGATTCGGGACCAAATAGTTACATACAGACTTTCTACACGAACATTATACTAACGCATTGTTGATTAACACAATATTCTTTTATCAAACACATATAAACACATGACAAGTTATAAACACGTAGATGATATAATAAGTGTATTTGAAATATGAAACGTGGTATGGTCTTTCTGTTGCAACGATATTAACAACGTGTAAAAATGGGTTCTTTGTCTGGTACTTCAGGTACTCCCCACGCAGGATGACGGTCATTCTGGGTCAGCACCACAAGTCTAGGAAGACCGGACACGAGCAGTACCGACGTATTAGCCAGGTCATCAAGGTGACACAATACTTCAACGTTTGCTGAGATTGAAATTGTTTGAAAACATCTGAAAAAACGTGTTCTTTTCAAGTAAGATTCTATTAATTGAAACTGGCTTTTTAGGTTCTTCATTCCGATGATCGCCTTTCTGATTTGTTTTCTTTTGTTTGTTCGTTATTTAACGCCGCACACAGCAATATTCCAGCTATATGGCGATCGTCTGTAAAATAATCGAGTCTGGACCAGACAAACCAGTGATTGACATCATGAGCATCGATCCACGCAATTGGAATCGATGACATGTATCGACCAAGTCAGCGAGCCTGACCACCCGATCCCGTTAGTCGCCTTTTACGGCAAGTATGGGTTGCTGAAGACCTATTCTACCCCGGATCTTCACGGGTCTCGCCTTTCTGAAGGATAACATGAAACGTTAGTGCACAAGAACAACCAGTCTTGATTCTCCGCCGAAACAGATTCCATTTGGCGTAAAGGTAAAACTAGCGGGGGAAATTATATGAATAACCCCTGAAAACCGGTGATGACACCAGGTGTTCGCGAAAGGGGAAAGCATGTCCAGCATGCACTTTTGGTAGCACCCACCCAGTGGACAAACTTCTAGACAATCGACAATTGGATGGAAACGAGACTGATACTTTTGAAGTTTAAATTCTACAGTGTGTGTTTGTTTGTCCATTGTCTCGCGGCAGTATTCCGGTTCTGTGACGGCGGTCTGTAAAAAATCGAGTCTGGTCCAGACAATCCAGGGATCGATAATGTGATTCGTGACATGCCAAAATGCTGCTTACAACAGCGTCAAACCCACTCACTCACCCTCTGTTGCAGCATTCTAAGTTCGACCTCGGGTTTGGTAATCCGTATGACATCGCCTTGATAAAGCTTAACCGTCCAGTGGACACCAGTGGACACTACATCCGGACAATCTGTCTCCCTAGCCACGATTCCGTGTTCAATAAGTCTGACCGGTGCTACGTCACTGGATGGGGATTTACAAGAAGTAAGTCTGGTCCCTTGTGTCATGTTCTCAAGATGTAGGTCACGCCCCTTGTGTCATGTTCTCAAGATGTAGGTCACGCCCCTTGTGTCATGTTCTCAAGATGTAGGTCACGTCCCTTGTGTCATGTTCTCAAGGCGCATCATTCAACGCTTTGCGCTAGCGTACACTAGAGGATGTAACTCTCTACAACACGTATGTTTAGCTACCATAACACAATTATGTGTATATAGTACGTCATGTCATATGCAAATGAGGTCACTCCATTTATCTCGAAATATAAGATAGCTACGCGATAAATCGCAAAGAACAATAAAGAAGGAAGCGTGGTTTATTTCACAATAAAACATTGTTCTACCATGTCGTCATTTCATGAGATTCAAACATGCGCTCGCAACTTGATGACGTCGTATGTTTGACGACGTTATTTTTGATTGGGGAGTGCCTATTAGTTTTTCCCTATAGATGTAGCTAGGTTACGCAGATAAACGAGATGGCCGAACGATCGCATTCAATAGTGGGAGAGATAGGACAATCAGTATTTGGAGAAAAGGTACAGATTATCGACGTGAGGATTGTGAGAATATGCGGGATTTACCCACTTGTGAATAAAATGGACATGTCCGACGTTGCCGAGGTCGGATTCTATTCAGGGAGTCATCATTATTTAAATAGGTGTTAATAATTTTAAAGCTTGTACATTTTATCAACATCATCCAAAGAGGCTGTACATAATGTTGATATAAACGACTCGTGGTCTTTGTTTATCATACTATAAAACACTGCTTCGCCCCTCATGTTTTATTCTCCATGCAGTGTTTTATTGTACGATAAACAACTCCCATTTTATTGTACGATAAACAACTCCCACTCGTCGTTTATTTCTTAAATATAATACCTCACTCGAAGTGATGCAAGTTTCAACTTCAGCAATACTTCCTTATTAATACGTACTAATGAATTAGTCGAAATTCTGACAATCAAAGGTTCTCTCTGCGTCATAATAAATCAGCAGCTATTCTGTATTACCCAGACCTGTACGTATGTGTTCTATAATGATTAATATCCTGGACCTATTCGCCACCAGAGTTTTCCGATAGGAAATATATGATGGCAAATTGCTCCAGGATATTTATCATAATAGAATGGAAATCCAAAAGACATCAGACAATAACATCACTTTTGTTCGTTATTTCCAATACTTAATTAACTTTTTTCTTGTTATACGACATTGTTTGTATGCAGCACAAAGTTCATGTTTAGCCGACACTATTTTAGATATTTGGCTACATTCGGAATTGCGTGGATGATTCTGTACACAGACATGTGTATCACGTCACTCCCATGTTGGTCCTGCAGATACTGGGGACTCGCGGATACTGCGCCACCTACAGGTGGATATCGTCCCTGTCGCCGCCTGTAATCAGTCATGGCGGGTCATTAAGGAAGAAAATATCTGTGCCGGGAATGGAATAAGAGGCGCGTGCAAGGTGAGTTTGTAGACATTTGTCAATACCTCATGATGCAGCCAGGACAACGAAGGTCCCATTTTTCTTGCTGTGCTGAGTAGCGTCCCTTTGTCGGCCCAGGGCCAATTAGTGGGTTTGAATCCGAGATTGACACGAGTATAATCCTTGATCTCTGCTTTGAGGCCTTCCGTTTATCATTAGTCAATATTCCGTCATAGTTTTATCAGTTTTTAGTGCACAATTGTACCCTGATTTAAATGATTGCATCATACTTTAGCTGTGTATTTTATTACTTTTCGTTGCATGAAAGTGAATTTATCTTTACACCTATGTGTATCGTTATAACACAACGCTTTGATTTTCTCCTCCAGGGAGATTCTGGCGGACCTCTTGTGTGTTTCAAACACGGACGATATACACTAGCAGGCGTGACGTCATGGGGCAGTACCACGTGCCGGAAGCCTGGTTTCCCGGATGTATATACACGTGTTTCGTCATTCTTAGATTGGATATATGGGATTATATACAGACATAAATAAAATGTTATACCATGGATTTTTCTTGTATTTTATAGATTTATCTTATACAGACCTATAATGTATTATGTATAATGTATAATGTATATGTATAAAGTTGTTAGCATTCGTGACCAACTCGTGTCTTTCCATGACAAGCCGGCTACGGATAGGGTCAAGTGGCGACGAATGAACATACACACATTTCCAGCTAAACATACAAAGGATCATCAACGCCGCAAATTTGGTATTCGAACCAACGATCAGTTTATCCTGGTACAACTAAGGGAAGTAATTGCACGATGAATTCCTACCCTAGAGTGCCGTACGAATTGGTCACAGTCCACACATAATGTATGTTATCGTCTCATCAACAACTCTAAAGGGGATGCTCTTTTATCCTTCATACATATCCTATTTATTGATAATTTTTTTGCAAAATAGCAACCCGTTACGAATTTTGATAGGCGATATTTGGAAAAAATAAACGAAATATAAATCAGGAAAAGCGTATAAGCCTATCGTTAAATTACAGCAACAAAACAGCAGTAAGAAATCTCATAACCGTTATAACAATAGCCCCCACAGTAATGGACACCCGAGAAACAAGACTGTACACGCACCCGGGTCGGTGACGGTGATTATCTCCCTTCTTTAACCTCTCCTGTCAATGAGGCAATAAACATCGATACCATAACGACCAGCGACGCTTGAGAAGAATCTTCAACACCTGTAAGTAAACAGCCTGTCCATAATAGCTACCATTAACTGTATAAAGAGCCCGCTGTGCTATGAATCAATTGTAGGAGACGACATTATAGCAGATATACCCACCATACACCCTCACTACCGACTATACGATATGTCGAGGTATTAGGTGACACGACAGGTGTTAATGCATTACCAATGATCTCCGAAGTCTGACCTGTAGCGTACAACATTTATTATTGATGTCTGTGCATCGAGTATTGATTTACATATCTATAAGTATATATATCGGGAGAATACGATCTGTATGTGGTCGCACCCCGCTGTCCAGTTAGGTAGCTTAGCTTATAAATAGTCAATAATGACCACCACATGCGGTAATCTTGCTCATGTAATATTTATGTACTGGGTTTGTTTACACTCTTCACTGGTCGATATTGGCAAAATGGTCGACATAGTGGCTGCAACCTCGGACAAGGCGTTAATCAAAGTCCTCATGGTAAATTTATACACCACAAAGTCTACATGTCACTCTGACATACAAATAGTAGACCGCCTCCGTGGTCTATTGGTAGAGTGTCCGCCCGGAGAGCGGGAGGTCCGGGGTTCGATCCCCAGCCGCGTCATACCAAAATACGTTAAAAGATGGTACTTGTTGTTACCCTGTCTGGCGCTCGGCATTAAGGGGCAAAAACAAGGACTGGTCGGCTCGGAGTCAGTATACTGTGTCTGAGTGGGGTATTCATGTTAAACTGCGGCATGGTATCTAAGTGTGCTAGCACTATAAATCGGCATCAGTCCGGACTAGTACAAGCAGCCACACACACACACACACATACACGTGCATGCACGTCGCTATATAAGTGCAATAATCTTGGACGCGACGTTAAACTCCATTTCACCTCAGCCCACCTCACAGGAAATAGTACTTTAGTCTGGTTGATTGTTTGAAGTGTGTTTAATTATATTAAAAGTTTTATAATTATAAAATAAAATTATTTTTGCTTATATTTAGATAATTTTCTCCCTGATAGTAGAGGGAGAGACGTCTTAATCTGCAATGATAGTTTTCGAAAAGATACTATTTTTGTATTTCTTGGTTGGTATGTAGTTACCAGTGGAGTATGAACGCTAACTTATTATTGATTTTAGACTTTGATTTTATTACAGTCACTAAGCCCCAACAAAGAGTTGGCCAGACATTGCTAGGCAAGGTGGGAGATTAAGAAGCTAAATATAGCAGTCTGTTGGGCGCAAATAGGCCAGCCTGTTGTCTCTTTTTCCATGTACTATAGTCTTTTCTGATACGAAAAGCGCTGCTCGCAATATTTTAAGTTCTTTTCTCCAAAAACGATTAAAGATCTTTCTAAAACGTTCTTACCACTTTTGTGTAATCATCAATTATAACTATAATGTACAGGTGAAAATATAGATACTTTCTGCTAGCCTCATTTATTTTCAAGAACAAAGGTGGAGTAATATGAGCCTGCCTCGTTATCTTTCATGTGTACTTGTGTTGCGTTTGGTCGATGCTAGGTTACACTACGCGCCTGAGAAGGTGTTATTTATCATAGCCTATCACTCTTATAACGATCCTCTAAAGGCAGGTTTTCTGTACTAGAGAACATTAGATGTCGCACGTTACCCAAGTGTGCATGTAAACAATCTAAAAATCGTATAGACGACCCTCATTAGTCCACACCTTCCGGGCGATAACTACTGGGAGTGTCTGCTTATGTAAGGGTGTAGGTGGGGTGAAATGGGGTTCAACGTAACGTTCAAGCTTTAATGCTCTTACATAGCGACGTGTGTGTGTGTGAGTGGCTGTGGCTGTGTGTGGCTTAGTCTGTCATACAGACACTGGAACCAATGTATTCAACACAGCTCATGCAGGTCTATAATATTTGACAAGTCTAGATGACTGCAGTTTCAAGACAATGCCTCTTGGCTCCCTTTTATTATATTTTTAAAGATACTTTAATAACTAGCTAAACGTGTGTGTGTGTGTGTGTGTGTGTGTGCGTGTGTGCGTACGTGCGTGCGTGCGTGTGTGTGTGTGTTGAACATGGATACCGCATTCAGACACAGTGTACTGACTCCGAGCCGACCAGTCGTTGTTTTATCCCCTTAATGCTGAGCGTCAGGCAGGGTAGCAACAACTACAATCTTTTAACGCATTTTGGTAAAACGCGGCCGGGGATCGAACCATAGATTTATCGGGACGATTTCACCTGGAACACTACTGTCCGTATTAACGGGATTTCACTGTACATAGAGCGTATTGTTTCTGTATATTTTCATGTGATAATGTTTTATTTATTTATTTATTTATTTATTTGTTTGTTTGTTTGTTTGTTTGTTGGTTTGTTGGTTGGTTGTTGTTGTTGTTGTTGTTGTTGTTATTATTATTATTATTATTATTATCTCAGCTGCCTTTGATGGGCTAGAAAGGTTAACAGATTAACATTCATATCACCATCTCATCACCCTATTGAAATACAGAAATGGATTATCTTATTATATGTTTTGTACTTCCTTGTCAATTGCTTCAAATCACCATGTCAGTATACTCGTCTGCCTGATAGGAGAGGAAAACCTGAAGTTATGCAGGTGTTAGCCGTTCGCCAGCACAGGTAATACGCCAACAAACATAATCTGGGTGAATCTAGGATTCGAACTCAAAGGCATAAGTTCCTGGTACGCATAAGGGAAGCAACTCTGCACAGCAATCACAAGTTATAACCCAGCATGGTTTTGTGTATCGGCGGTGTATCATAGACCTTCAATGTCAAAATGAGAACAACATCGCATGGAGATATGTACCAAAGTTTGATGGAGGTTAGGGGTATATGAAAATAGAGAATGGGTGTTCTTCCGGGTGTATGGCGGGCGCCAGCAGGAATAAACACATTCGTGTGGGATCTCTACTTACGAGGGGTACTTTAATAAAATGTATGTAACATTCATGATAAGATATCATTTGGGGGAATAACTTACGAGCAACGAGGAATTACGGATAACGGATTCCGAGCCTTGGCGAGGATGTTTCAACATTAATTCACCATGGACAGATAATATGTAATTCTGCGAGTAGGCTTGACTTCACATCACCCATAATCCTTTCTTTTGAGAAAATATAGAAAAATGTAGGTTTCCTGATATCAGGTTTAGACAGCTGAATTGTTCGAATGTTGAAACGACGTCACATACAATCGTGATATGAAAAATGGATGACGTCATGTTCACGTCACGTTGCTATGGGCATATTCGCAAACAATGAGAAAATGGAACAATTGTTATTTTTCTCAGCAATTACTGAAAAAGTTGTCAACTACATCCCCGTGAGCATGGTTCATGTGGTATACTGACATATGCTGAACATGATACTTATGGTGTTGGAGCTGGAATTCATCACAAATAACACAGCGGCGTTTTTTCACCTTCCCTTTCATCGAAGTCTCTCCCTGATATTTTGACACTGTCTTGTCACCTCCCCCAGGACGTGCTGTGACGCCCTGACGCCAAGATGCCGCGGATCCACCTTGTGTCATCTGCGCAGGCGTCCGAGAAGGCAGTGCACGACATCCTCGTCTCATCCCCCGTGGTCGGCGTCAGCTGCAAGGGGGCTAACGCTGGGGGTAAAGGTAACTGCGGGACCTATATATAGTCACGTCCATTTTCATCAGAATGACTGACATAAACGTAATAATAATATTCTTTGTATTTAACAAATTCCGATGAACCTTTTTACAGTAATTTAAACTTGCATAAACTCGAACTTTGAAGGGAGTTTGGATTTTGTACGGTTAACTTCGATACAACATACTTTCTGTTTTGACCAAGTTCGTTTTATCAGGTCTTTATTTTTTATTTACTATGTTTACTGTATACATTAGGCAGGGCGTATTCGCTTTAATTAATGAGATTCTTCGTGGGCACGGAATAATCGTACGATCGTGGGTTCGAATCCAGCTTCGCCCCGATTATGTTTCTAGTTTTGTCAGCACTATACCCGTGCACTAGGGTTTCAAAGTGGTAAACGTTTATGACCTGTTTCACTTCTGGCTTTCCTTCTACATCTACAGCTGACAGGCTGTGATATAACTGAAATACTGTTCAAAGCGGCGTTAAACCAAACTCACTCACTCACTCTATTTTTGCACATGAACTTTCTTCAAATTTTCAAGTATAGTATTTGAAACGTTTCAGTTTATATATAGCGTTCATTTGAACAAATATTAATTGAATCACGCAATCTATTTGTACCATTTCTTCTCAAATATGTGATATCATTTTCTTTCATAGGTACCATTTATCTGGTTGCCGTGGCAACGCTGCAGGGTGACGTGTACGCCTTCGACGTGAGACGAGACAAGAACATTATCCTGGACGGGGGCCTGGTCAGACTGTTCCAGAGTACTGACGTCATCAAGGTGATGACAACACAGCCTGACATCATCCGGCGAACCACTCAACCACTTGTTGCCACAACATTAGTCTTCTTACCTCTGTGTGTGGGAGGGAGGGGGCAGGGGGGGGGGGGGGGGGGAAGCTATTCGCTGTGCAGAGTTGCGTCCTTTGAGCACGCCGGAAACCTATCATGATGGGGATCGAATCCTGGTTCGCCCGAATTATGTTTCTAGGTTTGTCAGCACCATACCCGTGCTTGTGGGTTTCACCTAAGTTGAAAACGTCTGGGACCTGCATCACGTCGGGCTTTCCTCCCACATTAAGCTGACACGCCGTGATATAACTGGAATACTGTTTAAAGCGACGTTAAATACCACTCACTCACTCACTCACTCTTATCTGTGGCTAGTAAACACTCAATCTCAATGAAATAAGTTCCGTCAGAAAGACATCAGTTCAGTCTCAGTGGAAATAGTGTAATCTACAGATAAATTAGTGCAGAATGTGTTCAATTCCAAAGACAACAGTTCAATTTCCCACAATTAGTTCAGTTTCAAATAAAAAAGTTCAATCTCGAACACGTACTTCAATCCCATATTAACAATATAGCATAATATCACAGAAATTGGGTAAGTTCCAAAGAAATCAGTTCAAACTGAAACAAAACGCCAATGCAAGATTAATAATTAATAAGTCTTGATTATCCGCCAAAACAGATTGCATGATGCGCAAGGGCAAAATAGTTGGAACATTATGTGAATGGACCACTGAAAATCAGTGATGACACCATGTGTTTGCGAAAAGAAATTAGTTTACTTTCACAGAAAGATAAACCCCTGATGTTATTTCAGCACTACTCTTCGGTCACGAGTGTACATAGTGACGACTTGTCACAGCCCAAATCCTATACCAGTCACTTTTAAATAACACCAATCACCCAAATCCTATATCACTCACTTTTAAATAACACCAATCACCCAAATCCTATACCACTCACTTTCAAAGAACACGAATCACCCAAATCCTATACCAGTCATTTTAAATAACACTAATCACCCAAATCCTATACCACTCACTTTCAAAGAACACCAATCACCCAAATCCTATGCCATTCACTTTTAAATAACACCAATCACCCAAATCCAATAACAAATAGATTGTTGTGATGAGACGGTCGCAGTATTGAAGTTTCAGATTTCAAACAGTTGAATTTATAAGACTGACGGTAGGGACTAAACCGACAAAATATTCCAGATCTGGAAACCGAATCCCTTAGCATCCTACACTTAAGAAATCTTGATTCCTTCTCAGCGTATATGGTGTTCCATGCAATGGCTGTTGCATCTTCCCGATGCAAGGGCGTTAACTGACTATCAAAGTCCAGTTGTCACCCTTGCCGAACTAGGCTGGAATTTCCAGGCTCTATCGTAGCGCCACCGGTGGCTATTACGAGTTATGTCCTTTCTATGTCCCTCCCATTGACAAATAACATTCCACCTCTTCTGTCACTTGCAATTGTTTCAAACAAAATGGCGTCGTCCAGTCAAGACCATCTGATCGAAAGTCAAGATCTATATTGTAATAAAACGGGCTTTACCTCGCGAAGTGCATCAACTCACGCACCTTGATTAAAAACATGAAAAGATGCGCAAAGTATCTGTCGACGCCCAGTTGGCGGTACACATGCTTTGCAAATCCTTCAGTCGACAGAAATCTGCACGTTGAAATCCATGTTGTTCACGAACCAGATGTCGAGCTCGTTACGCGATTTTGATTGGACTACGCAGAGACTCGTTAGTCCAGCCAACGTGTAACTCCAGAATTCCATCCTAGATCGGCAAGGATGGAAACTGGACTTTTATGGCCAGTAGACCCCTCTTGCCCCGGGAAGATGTGGCTGTTGTCACCACATGTCGCTGTCGTTTTCGTCATTGCTAATGTTGATCAACTTCAGCCAGAAGTATGTACCGTGTTCCTCAGGTTATACACGACTGTGCTGCCGACGCCGCGGCCCTCCATCGTGGATTCGGTGTGACTCTGAGCAACGTCTTCGACACGCAGGTACGTCCACACAGCTGACCAAACCCTACACATACAGAAAAACAGTATTACTGAGGGTTAATCAATCACATTAAAATCAGATCTTAGTGATCGCTACTGCTAAACAAAGATCTGAGGACATCCCATTACGGGTCACGTCAGACCGACCTTTCGCGAACTTTGACCGACCAATGGAATGACTGACAAGAAGTCGACATTAGCCAATCAGAATCCAGCTTTCTCGTGCTTTACGGCACTAATTTCAAATTGGCGACTACGCTTCGAAATATATTTTGACAAATAGTCGATTAAAAAGTTGAAACCTGAACAAAAGAGCATTCTGGAATGGCTAATAGATGGTCTAGATTTTATGGATTCAGTCGTTTAGCCTGTAACTATCGCCCGGAATACCCCATGTTAAGGTTTTCGACGTTGCATGAAATGAAATCACATTCCGACTGTCACTTTCATGATCTAGTAAGCGACGCTCTGATTGATCAGATGAAAGGTCGTTCTGACGTGACCCCTAATGGGATGTCCTCAGATCTTTGTTTTGCGGTAGCGAGTACTAAGATCTGATTTTAATGAGTTGAGGGTTAATGACCCTACGCACGAGTGTACAAAAACAAGTGTATCCTAACCAGTTACCCGTATCCGTTTCTCTCGCTAGGTGGCGCAACGAGTTCAAATGGAGGAGCATGGACTCCCGCCTAGGATGATCAACAAAAGCTCCTTATTTGCTAAATATGACATCGTCGGATATACACCCTCGCCATCACTTGAGGTATGTGTGTAGTAATGCATGTTTTTTAGAATGAACGAACGTTTGATGTATGATATACAACTGTGTCTTGTGGATAAAAAGAAACCTGCATATCGTGGTATATATGTGCACAGACTACCGTGGGGTTTACAAATTGATACACGTTTTACCTTCGGAGCGTTAGTTGTTTAGCGCCACTCTAAACAATATTCCAGCTGTGAAAAACAAACAGCTTGGCAAAACAAACCAGTGGTTGATATCATGAGCAACGCCAGATGCCGTCGGGGTACGATGACACCTGCGATAAAAAAATGTCTCCTAGCCTGGCTGGCCGATCTAGTTTAGACGCAGGGGACGTATTCAAACCAGATGAAAAGTGAGTGAGTATAGTTTTACGCCGCTTTTAACGATATTCCTGCAATATCACGGCGGGGGACACCAGAAATGGGCTTCACACATTGTACCCATGCCGGGAATCGAACCCAGGTCTTTGGCGTGACGAGCGAACGCTTTAACCATTAGGCTACCCGACCGCCCCTGGGTGAAGCGTGGTTTATTTCACGATAAAACCTTGTTATAGCATGACGTCATTTCTGGAGATTCGAACATGCGCTCGCAACTTGATGACGTAAATTGGACGATGTTATTTTTAAGAGGGAAATGTCTATAGCTAGTGAGTTGCTCCCCATAGATGTAGCTGGACAGCGCAGATGAACGAAATGGCCGATCGATCGCACCCAAAAGTGGGAGAGATATGACAATCGGTTTTGGGAGAAAAAGATACGGATAATCGACGTGAAAGTTGTGAGAATATGCGGGAAAGACCACATTTAACCCCCTGTTCATAAATTGGATGTGTCCGACATTGCCCCTCATGGTTTATTCTCCCTGTTTTAGGGGGCACGGGTGGCCCAGTCGTCTAAGGCGCCGCGATTCGCTGTGCGGAATTGCGTCCCCTGGACACGCCAGAAACCTATGATTGTGGGTTCGAATCCCGGTTCACCCCGATTATGTTTCTAGGTTTGTCAGCACCATACCCGTGCTCGTGGGTTTCACCGAAGTGGTAAACGTCTAAGACCTGCATCATTTCGGGCTTTCCTCCCACATTAAGCTGACACGCCGTGATATGACTGGAATAATGTTAAAAGCGGCGTTAAACCCAACTCACTCACTCACTCACTCACTCACTCCCTGTTTTATTGTACGATAAACAGCTCCCACTCGTCGTTTATTTCTCAAATCGTCGTTATCATATTCACTTGTTGTTTGCACCACCGTTACCTACCACTGACAGTGTGACAATACAACGGCTGTCTCATCATCTGTCTACAGCGTCTACTACGAGAGGACCAGCACGTCTGGGCGCGACGACCACTCAACAAGGACATGCTCAACACCGCCGCGGCCGACGTCGTCCCCCTCGTCACCGTCCTGTACGACAGACTCAAGAGGTACGTTATCAGAAATATCCCGAGAAACATTGTGACAGCTATAGTTCGATATAAATGCAAATACCTTAATTCCAATATTACCCATGAAGAGCCGGGGTAGAATAGGTCTTCAGCAACCAATGCTTGCCTTAAATGGCGACTATGCTTGTCGTAAGAGGCGACTAACGGGATGGGGTGGTCAGGTTCGCTGACTTGGTTGATGCATGTCATAGTTTCCCAATTGCGTGGATCCATGTTCATGATGTCAATCACTGGATTGTCTGGTCCAGACTCGACTATTTACAGACCGCTGTCACATAGTTGGAATATGCTGATTGAGGCGTTAAACATCAACAAACGAACAAACAAATCACTCCGATATGGTGAGTTGTTTAGTCCCTTTTATTATTTTTTATCTCAGGCTCACATTGCCGATGCCACGTTCATTAATTACTCACTCAGCCTTTTTAAAACTTTATTTATGCCTATTTTTTTTCAAGCGTTCTGAATCCGGAGACTGCTGATTGGTTCGAGTATCTCTGCAAAAAACATCGCCGCAGTCAGCTTGGAGGCAAGAAGAAGACAGCAATAAAGGGAGATAATCAACCCCGGCGATCAGTCAATGAGGCATTCGAAATGAGTGTTGTCAAAGTTAGAGAACCCAAAGAAGACTAGTCCTATCAAACAACAGTGAAACCTCGTTTGTCCGGACAATGTCTATAACGTCTTCATATACACATGGATATCACTCTCCAAAACCGTTTCATTAATCCGGACATTTGTTCATTCAGGCGGTTTCAGTGCGTAAATACTGTCCGGATAAATGGGGTTTTACTGTACGTAGATTGTTTTGCTTTTAAATGCTATAAATGTGTTAGATAAGCCAAGTTATAAGCAAGGCCGACACGTGTATATACGCGTTTCGTTAGTAATGACCTGATCTCTGCTTCAATGTTTATACATCATATTTCTCACTCGCATCATTGTTTAAGTTTAGTCGGTATTCCGATTTCTTTGCGCTTGCGACACTGAAACGATGTAAAGCTGGAGCCAAGTTTTGCCGTTGTGGTCTCTTCGTGATTTATTTACAGGCCTTGTTATCTGTAGGGCGCCAGGCAACAAACATACTTTATATGCAGATTGTGTGAGTGGCAGGTATTACCGGTAGGGCAGGACATCCTTACCCTTTTCGCGAACACCTGGTGTCATCACTGATTTTCAGCTCTCCATTCATATAATTTTCACCCCAATTTTACCTTTCACGCCAAATTGATTCTATTTGGTCGGATGTTGGAAACTGGTTGTTCTCTGGCGGTAACGTTTCATATTGAATATTAGAGAGTTATGAGAGTTATGATGATGCTTATTACTACTACGGGCGCTCGGGTAGCCCAGCGTTTAAATCGTTCGCTCGTCACGCCGAAGACCCAGGTTCGATTCCCGACATGGGTACAATGTGTGAAGCCCATTTCTGGTGTTCCCCGCCGTGACAGTGCTGGAATATTGCTAAAAGCGGCGTAAAACTATACTCACTCACTCACTCACTTATTACCACTACATATTGTTTAGTGTTGCCTTAATCAGAAGTCATGTTGACAGATGTATGTTTGTATCTGTGATATATGGTTACACTACAGCAATATCATTGAGAAATGCCGCAAAGGGGGGTGAAGAGAAATGTACTAATATATTATGTATGTAATCGCCGTACACTACCATTGTACAAGAGAAATGACCTTTTACCTACATTCTTAAATGTTTTCCACAAGACATTTTCACAGATTGGTTCATAGATTAACGTGCTCCAGAGAACAAAAGGAGATTTTCTTTCAAGCACAGGGGACACAAAACTTGGTATTTGTCAGATTTCGGCAGTTGACAGTATTTAGTATCAATATTTTGATATGTATTGGTATTTGGTGTTTGGTATTTGTCGATCTATGTTCTAAGGTGACGGTCATACAGTTTGGTGACGTCTTAGTGTCTGTACCATATTATCTATGCTACGACATATGGTACTGTGTAAATACCTGGCCTTTATTGTACGTGTTTGTCTCATCCTGGTGCTGACGTTTCTTCTATTGTTGTCAACTTCCAGATATCCTGAAGCAATTGTGTCTTTCATGTTTCGCCCTTCAAGTATTTCTGACGAAAGGGATTCCAGTGGTGGTATGAGGGCATTCATTTGTCACTACCATCATACACCCAGAGTTAAATAATGTGAGTGATCGGTCTGTATTCATGGAACAAAAGGTTTAGGTGAAATGGAAATGAATTTCCTCAAAAGACTATCTTCCTCAGGAACGCGTTCTTGTTTGTAGGCGTGTGTCTGTGTGGACGAGGTTGGTGTGCTGGTGATGTGGATGTTATGAGGTCGTCCATGCGACGTCTCGGATTATTTTAAGAAAGACATTTCACAGACATTTGCACCTGCTCAAGAGAACAAAAGGGGGGTTTCTTTCAAGAAAATGGGAGACTATCAAATCTTGGTATTTGTCAGAATTCGGTATTTGTCAGTATTTGGTATTAATATTTGGATATTTATTAGTAGATGGTATTTAGTATCTTGAACGGGTGGTTGTGGTTAGATCTGATGGTCTTTAACCACCAACTGTTGAAAGCAGAAAGACGTCTTAGTCTGATCTCACTTGGGTATTAGGATTGTCTCCCCTCTTTTAGTTGTAGGACTGTTGATAAGCCATTAAGTAATAATCCACAACTCATCGACTTCCTGCTGCATGCTTATACAGAGATGTCGACTATAGACGAAAACACGTTTACAAGTTGTGTAATTCAATGATGTGTATTGTTGTCATCATGATGTTACAGCACTGTTACCGAACAGTATTAAACCTGCCTTTACAATTTTCCATGACTTTGAAGGAATGACATAAATGTATTGGATTAATTAAAAGTAGCTGTTTGTTGATCAATGTTTGAGTTTTACTATTTTGTTGATGTGGATATTACCCCGTTTCCGCCATTACGACTTGTTTTGACAGACAGGCGGTACCCAATGTGGAAAGACACCGCAATGTTAGGGTGACACAGGCAGCCGGTGCCCCATGTGGAAAGACACCGCAATGTTAGGGTGACACAGACTGTCGGTACCCCATGTGGAAAGACACCGACGTGTTAGGGTGACACAGACTGTCGATACCCCATGTGGAAAGACACCGCAATGTTAGGGTGACACAGGCAGCCGGTGCCCCATGTGGAAAGACACCGCAATGTTAGGGTGACACAGACTGTCGGTACCCCATGTGGAAAGACACCGCAATGTTAGGGTGACACAGGCAGCCGGTGCCCCATGTGGAAAGACACCGCAATGTTAGAGTGACACAGACTGTCGGTACCCCATGTGGAAAGACACCGAAGTGTTAGGGTGACACAGACTGTCGGTACCCCACGTGGAAAGACACCGCAATGTTCGGGTGACACAGACTGTCGGTACCCCATGTGGAAAGACACCGCAATGTTAGGGTGACACAGGCAGCCGGTGCCCCATGTGGAAAGACACCGCAATGTTAGAGTGACACAGACTGTCGGTACCCCATGTGGAAAGACACCGAAGTGTTAGGGTGACACAGACTGTCGGTACCCCACGTGGAAAGACACCGCAATGTTCGGGTGACACAGACTGTCGGTACCCCATGTGGAAAGACACCGCAATGTTAGGGTGACACAGGCAGCCGGTGCCCCATGTGGAAAGACACCGCAATGTTAGAGTGACACAGACTGTCGGTACCCCATGTGGAAAGACACCGAAGTGTTAGGGTGACACAGACTGTCGGTACCCCACGTGGAAAGACACCGCAATGTTACGGTGACACAGGCAGGCAGTACCCCATGTGGAAAGACACCGCAATGTTCGGGTGACACAGACAGGCAGTACCCCATGTGGAAAGACACCGCAATGTTAGGATGGCACAGACAGGCAGTACCCCATGTGGAAAGACACCGCAATGTTTGGGTGACAACAGACAGGCAGTACCCCATGTGGAAAGACACCGCAATGTTAGGGTGACACAGACTATCGGTACCCCATGTGGAAAGACACCGCAATGTTCGGGTGACACAGGCAGGCAGTACCCCATGTAGAAAAACACCGCAATGTTAGGATGACACAGACAGGCAGTACCCCATGTGGAAAGACACCGCAATGTTACGGTGACACAGGCAGGCAGTACCCCATGTGGAAAGACACCGACGTGTTAGGATGACACAGACAGGCAGTACTCCACGTGGAAAGACACCGCAATGTTCGGGTGACACAGGCAGGCAGTACCCCATGTGGAAAAACACCGCAATGTTAGGGTGACACAGACAGGCAGTACCCCATATGGAAAGACACCGCAATGTTACGGTGACACAGGCAGGCAGTACCCCATGTGGAAAGACACCGCAATGTTTGGGTGACACAGGCAGTCGGTACCCAATGTGGAAAAACACCGCAATGTTTGGGTGACACAGGCAGTCGGTACCCCATGTGGAAAGACACCGACGTGTTAGGGTGACACAGACTGTCGATACCCCATGTGGAAAGACACCGCAATGTTAGGGTGACACAGGTAGTCGGTACCCCATGTGGAAAGACACCGCAATGTTAGGGTGACACAGACAGGCAGTACCCCATGTGGAAAGACACCGAAGTGTTAGGGTGACACAGGTAGTCGGTACCCCATGTGGAAAGACACCGCAATGTTAGGGTGACACAGACAGGCAGTAACCCATGTGGAAAGACACCGAAGTGTTAGGGTGACACAGGTAGTCGGTACCCCATGTGGAAAGACACCCAAGTGTTAGGGTGACACAGGTAGTCGGTACCCCATGTCGAAAGACACCGAAGTGTTAGGGTGACACAGGTAGTCGGTACCCCATGTGGAAAGACACCGAAGTGTTAGGGTGACACAGGTAGTCGGTACCCCATGTCGAAAGACACCGCAATGTTAGGGTGACACAGACAGGCGGTAACCCATGTGGAAAGACACCGCAATGTTAGGGTGACACAGACTGTCGGTACCCCATGTGGAAAGACACGGCAATGTTCGGGTGACACAGGCAGTCGGTACCCCATGTGGAAAGACACCGCAATGTTAGGGTGACACAGGCAGGCAGTGCCCCATGTGGAAAGACACCGCAATGTTACGGTGACACAGACTGCCGGTACCCCATGTGGAAAGACACCGCAATGTTAGGGTGACACAGACTGTCAGTACCCCATGTGGAAAGACACCGCAATGTTAGGGTGACAACAGACAGGCAGTGCCCCATGTGGAAAGACACCTCAATGTTTGGGTGACACAGGCAGTCGTTACCCCATGTGGAAAGACACGGCAATGATCCCTGGTATCCAATATAGGAAGAGATCAAAATGACAGGGTGACAGAGAACCTGGTGTCCAAATAGAGGAAGAGATCGAAATGTCAGGGTGACAGAGAACCTGGTGTCCAAATGTAGGAGGAGATCGAAATGTCAGGGTGACAGAGAACCTGGTGTCCAAATGTAGGAGGAGATCATTATTTTAGTCGAATACAAGCCCCCTGCAGCTGCTGGGAAGAGGTTGGGCACGTTTCCTATAGTTTTAGAAGCGCACGTAATATACTCGTGTTACGGGGAAAACATTCACGCAAATGCATTTCTTCATCCAAGGTTTGTATTCTTCATGTTGCAAATATATTTCTCATACCTGTAAAAACATCCTTTCTGTCTTCGTCAAATTAAGATATCTGGTCACATGACGAGGACTTGGTGAGTGGCGGGGCTTGATATTTTCACGGATGAATTTGAAAAGTTTTAAAAATTAATAATGCGCTTGGTGGGATAATAACATTACTTAGAATGATAAGTACCAAAATATCATGGGGTACAGTTTTGACAGGGGGGTCAAATATTTATACAAGTATAACTTGTCCCCTGAACTTGTATTTTCATGATTCAAATAAAACCGTCTTCTATATATGCTACGGCACTGAAGTCTATTTTTTTTAATAAATCTAAATTTTCCTTACGTTTGCTTTTCGCATTATGTGTATAATATCCGTGACGTCATGCATTACAGATATTTGAAGATCCGGGGTAGAATAGGTCTTCAGCAACCCATGCTTGCTGTAAAAGGCAACTATGCTTGTCGTAAGAGGCGACTAACGGGTTCGGGCGGTCAGGCTCGATGACTTGGTTGATGCATGTCATCGTATCCCAATTGCGTGGATCGATGCTCATGATGTCAATCACTGGATTGTCTGGTCCAGACTCGATTATTTACAGACCGCCATGTTCTAACTGGACTATTGCTGAGTGTTAAACAACAAACACACATGATGTTTAACAGTGGTGTTAAGAAATAGATTAATGTTAAACGCTGATGTTCTGTGGAGCTTTAATGTTGAACAGTGCTGTTGAATAGAGATTTAATGCACTGATGCTCGGTAGGGTTTTGCTATTGCACACTGACGTTCATTTTATTTAATGGAGAATGATTTTCAGTAGGACATTGCTAATATTTATCCTCTGAAATTGTGCAGCTCTCTCTTCAGCTTTTAAATAGTTTTCTTCTTCTTCCTGTGATCGCCAGTTTAGGTGCAGCCTGCGTCACTGGATGTGACATCTCCCACGACAATAGATAATGGCAGGATGTGCTTCTCCACCCTGTGGGATATGTACGTCCGCTGACGCCAACCAGGAAGACATATACATGTAGTCGTTTTTTACAACAACGCTTCTCCACAGGCTGCGTAAAACACTGGACACTCTATTAATTAACTGGAGACCCTGCCTGACCTCGGCAATTTAATTAGTGTCGGCATTACACTGCAATACAGACTTGAGTAACGGTTTGCTTCCAGACTGCATGACATCGTTTAACTTAAGTTAACACAAGGGTTGACGTGAATTAACATGCACGGTGTTTGGCAATACCCACCCTTCTACAGTATTTCAAGTGATTATCGTTTGAACAAACGGGACTGTTGTGACACTGAATATGATGTTATACCTTACTCATGCCGTGCATATTGTTATGTGCTGGACTGTAATCGTATACTTGACTAGTACGGTGCATAGCGTTATGTTATCCACTGGTATACAATATTATACTTTACTGATACAGTACATGTTATTATGCACTGGTATATAATGTTATACTTTACTGATACAGTACATGTTGTTATGTGCTGGACTGTAATGGTATACTTGACTCGTACCGTGCACGACGTTATGTTATCCACTGGTAGAGGTTATCACGCGAGTGTGTTTGGGGATGGTAAATATCCTGCATTAGGATTAAACATTGTATTAAGCGAGCCTTGGTGAGCTAAATACATAGTGTTTATAATATAACCTCTTTATCATATAATGTCATTCTTTAATTCTGTGCATTAAAATCGCTTTCCCTCTCTCACAAACATTACCGAAACACTGCGAGTTTTCCTGGAATGCGCGCCTTAATATTTATTACGTCACAGGGAAAGTGATGTGTCAGTCGGACAGTGACAGTAGCAAATATAGTTCCAACTGAAATCTGTTTCTTATACAGTGGCGAAGCAACATATACGCAAAACAACAGCTGTTTTTAATTGCCTTTCGCGGGAATCTATCGGTCTGTCCGCTAGAGTAACTGCCCTTTGTCAAAGGGAAGCTACTCTAACCTTAGTCTATGAGACGTCACGGCCACGGTCAGACGTTGTTGACAGTCGGTCTGTCCTGTCATAACGTTAAAAAGTGTAGTCAGATGTACACACAGCGACAAAACGAAACAAGATAACAATTCAAACATATTTCGGCCAAATCAAACTATTTTGATTTGTGGAGGAGGTTTCAAGCCGCAGAGGTCTACGGGCACAGATATGGCTACTGATCCCGCTTGGCTAGGCCTCGTGCCCTCGCAAAATTGTTTCGAAATTTATATCTCCAAAGTTGCCAAAACTTATAAAATGCCTTAGCTACGTCACAGTTAGACACTGATTTTCGGTATATTAGACTGTTCTTTTGATAATGATAGCAATTATCCCTGTAGTTTATCCAGATTCCCGATGGTTAATTCTGACTCGATCGCCGAATGACGAGGGCGACGCCATGTTTGTTTATAAACAGTGAAAGTAGTCCTACTTGACCTTTGATATTTGCATCTCTATCCGCATATGACCCCAACGGATATCGTTTTTATCCGTTGGCTTTATCCTGCCGAGAAACCTACCCATTATATGATAAACGCTGTTATGCTTTACTGATGTGTATCTGTTATTTATATATATATGTTATTATGCACTGCAATTAAGGTCAAACTTTATTGATACATATATGTTATTATGCACTGGTATATAATGTCATACTTGACTTTTATGGACATGCTGTTATCCATTGGTATATAATGCCACACTTTACCTTTACTTACATGTTGTTATCCACTTGCATATAATGCCATACTTAACTTTTACGGACATGTTGTTATCCACTGGTATATAATGCCATACTTAACTTTTACGGACATGTTGTTATCCACTGGTATATAATGCCACACTTTTTCTTTTGCGGACATGTTGTTATCCACTGGTATATAATGCCATACTTTTCTTTTACGGACATGTTGTTATCCACTGGCATATAATGCCATACTTTTTCTTTTGCGGACATGTTGTTATCCACTGGCATATAATGCAATACTTTTCTTTTACGGACATGTTGTTATCCACTGGTATATAAGATCATACTTTACTTTTACGGACATATGTTGTTATCCACTGGTATATAATGCCATACTTTTCTTTTACGGACATGTTGTTATCCACTGGTATATAAGATCATACTTTACTTTTACGGACATATGTTGTTATCCACTGGTATATAATACCATACTTTTCTTTTGCGGACATGTTATCCACTGGTATATAATGCCATACTTAACTTTTACGGACATGTTGTTATCCACTGGTATATAATGTCATACTTTTTTCTTTTACGGACATGTTATCCACTGGTATATAATGTTATGCTTTACTAATACTGCGTATCGTGTTAAGGCATACTTTCTTACCTCAAAGGACCGCCTCCGTGGTCTAATGGTAGAGCGTCCGCCCGGAGAGCGGAAGGTCCGGGGTTCGATCCCCGACCGCGTCATACCAAAAGACGTTAAAAGATGGTACTTGTTGTTACCCTGTCTGGCGCTCGGTATTAAGGGGCTTAAACAAGAACTGGTCGGCTCGGAGTCAGTATACTGTGTCTGAGTGGGGTATTCATGTTAAACTGCGGCTTGGTATCTCAGTGAGCTAGCACTATAAATCGGCATCAGTCCGAAATAGTACAAGCAGCCACACACACATACACGTGCATGCACGTCGCTATATAAGTGCAATAATCTTGGACGCGACGTTAAACCCTATTTCACCTCACCTCACCTCTTACTTCAAAGGATGTAGGCCAAGATCTAAACACAATTTTTAGTTCGTGTGACTTCTTGTTTACACTGACAGCCAAGCAACAACCAGCTATAAAATAGTTCCTCAAAAGGTGACATGAGCGTAAGGATGCACATCTTGCTCTTCAGAAACATCTTACGCAACATATGTATTCAAATAATATCACCATTAAATGAGAAAGTACTGTTAAGTCAGTCACGATGACAGCGCGTCGTAAAACATTTACATCAAGTACAAGACGTCAAAATAGCCGACACGATAAACGTGACGGGAGAGATTTCGAGAGTTGCTAATGAACCAATGGCGGTTCAATTTGGCCGATCATTGAAAGGTGATTAAAGATGTGTCAAACAGACACTAAGGTAAACTCATAGATTGCTGGAGACGGTCACTTTCACTGTCACGGATCGAGTCGATACTACAATAGTTTCGATGTGCATTTCTTCGTTTTGTTCACTAGGATAGGTCGTAGCAAGGATATTCGTGAGCGATCGTGCAGTCAACTCTCTGACGTTTCTCAATGTATACTAAAACGCTGAGTTCAAGATTAAAGGGATCAGGAAGAAGGCTTCTGTACATACTCGTGCTAGGGAATTCCCAGGGGCTTCCCCAGGAATGCTGAAGTATTCCGTCAGTGTTTACGTCATTTCAAGAACACGGTCTCGTGAAAAACGTATGAACGTCATTTTCGCGGTCAGGTAACCGATCTCCCGTCCAATTTAAATGCCGTAAAACGTGTAAACTTCAAATCAAAAAATTATATTTTGTTAATCTTCAGGTAAATTGTTTGATAGGCATTACTTAGAAGTTGACGGATGACAAGATAGACACAATTGCTTGACAACGGTATAAGGATCTATACCGAAACGTCGCTTTTCACAGTATTAAAGAAGTTGTTATCCATAAAATTGTGTCTATCTTGTAATCTTCAGGTGTATCAATAATCTGATATTGTTCAATAATGGTCACATAGCCAATTCCCGTCCAATGATTTACCCACCTGGGCTAGAAATATCAGAGACTTGTGAACCTGACTCGTCTAATTGTTATTAAGATGTATGCATAAAGATTCAGGGTGACATAAAACTCTCAAAAGACAAGAGGGATGCCTTCAACCTTTCAATCGTCAACCTGCCCTTCATGTCGAGCAATATCTCTGCAGCTCTAACCCCTGGTGCCCACATTTCACAACTTTTGAGGTACAGTCGAGCTTACTCGTTTTACCCTGGCTACAACATTCAATGCCTCAGTAAAGTTTTCAAAATGTTGTCTGGTAAACATGTAAAGGGCATTCCCAAGTTCGAAGCGTCAGTGACAAAACTTATGTCGGATGCAATGCCCTCTATTGATTTGGACCACATCGTCCCAGGCGAACAGTTGACTTGCCTTTGTATGTGTTTGTGACGGGTACCACCGGTAGGGCAGGTAATCTTTTCACGAACACCTGCATCATCACTATTTGATAGTGACTCATAAGCAACTACTCATAATATAGTCGAAATCGTACAATCTACTCTGCTTTTAGCAGAGATTTTTATGATTATGGCAAGGGTTTTGAATTGTCGCTTTTATTAGACACTGTGTGCTGTGTGCGTCCTAGTTGTGATTGTCACCCCTGTCGCTATCCGTGGGAGTATATATAGCCGTCGGCCTTGACTTGGGGCTGTGCTGTACCCACCCCTACAACAAAAGACGAGAGTGACGTATACTTCCCGAGGCGAGACGGTTGTCATTCCGAGACACGGTGGGCACACTTCAATGCGGACATGGTTTTCTCGGAAGTGGCGACTTTATGCGGGAGTACGTACTTGTAGACGTCGGGAGCTCGCGTTTCATTTCTCGGCCCTTGCTGCACACTGCAATTGACTGAAGCAATCTGATTGTTACTTCTCTGGCTGGCCGTTATGGGGTAAGTTTTCATTACTTCTTAATAAGCATTGTACGCGTACCTCTTGCGTCAAGTACATCGCCAGTTCCGCTCTCTGAGTATCGGGGGTGAAGGAGTGGGTGCTCAAAATAGAACATCATGACACGAATCTGTTGACTTCGCACACGTGATGCTTCTACCAATACAGACTTATGTTGTTCATATATCTATGCACTTTAGGAAACTATTGACAACTCCTTTGTTAAAGTGTATTGTAAACAAACGTAATTCCAAAATGTACTATGGTTACATTTGTAAGTATAAAACAATGTATATTCTCTTCCAATGGCCTCATTCACTTGCTGTTCAAGACTCGGTTGTTTAAAGGCAGTCGTGATATTGCTTGAATATTCATGACTGCGGCATTAAATAACTTTCAATCACACACTTACTCCTAAGTAAGACCAGCGTGTTGTGGAATGTTCCTTGAAGGCCCAATACAGTGTTAAAACCTACATACAGACAGTATGGACAATACGATTTACAGGAAATACTGCAGGATGAGATTAGTCGCCTGTTGCCCCTGGTTACATCTGTCTACACGTGTTTATTTCCTGCTAATGGAAGTTGCAACCATAACCATAACCACAATGTTGAATATATCAAATATCTATCAATAAGCAGATGCTAAGGGTAGGTCAGGACATACCTACCCTTTTCGCGAACACCTGGTGTCATCACAATTTTCAGTTATCCATTCATATAATTTTCACCCTCGTTTGTCTTTTACGCCCTATGGAATCTGTTTCGTCGGTTAATCGAGGTTATTCTCTGACGTTGACGTTTTATATAACCAGTACACGGACTGTATCAATCCTATATCCTTGGTCTTGATTTAAGGGTACAGTGCGTTGTACTATACTGGATACTGCACTGAGTAAGAGTTTGGATCTGGACAGTATTTCAGTACTATCACGACATGATAGCTTATTCTGGTATGAAGCACAGATCTATGCTGGTCTTAGACGTGTACCGCTTTGGCGAAATGGGTAGGGTGCTGACAGTATCTACCTTAAAGGGTCAGAGTTTGTTTGTTTGTTTGTTGTTTAACGCCGCACTCAGCAATATTCCAGCTATATGACGGCGGTCTGTAAATAATCGAGTCTGGGCCAGACCATCCAGTGATTGGCATCATGAGCATCGATCCACGCAATTGGGATACGATGACCTGCATCAACCAAGTCAGCGAGCCTGAACACTTGATCCCGTTTGTCGCCTCTTACGACAAGCATAGTCGCCTTTTACGGCAAGTATGGGTTGCTGAAGACCTATTCTACCCCGGATCTTCACGGGTCTAAAGGACTAAAAGGACAGGTGGTGATTAAAACGTACATCTCATATATCCCACAGGCCTTGATTCTGATATCCAGTTCTAAATTTAAGTCTTTCATTTCTTAAAAGAAATGACATGCGGCTTGTCATTTCGCGAAGGAACTGTCTTTCTTGTCAATTAATATGAATGTCTGTTTTACATTACTTGACTGATGTCATTCAGTCAAAGAAGCTAAACCATGATCAAACAACACTCGCTAACAATCTGTTGCCTCCTCTCACTTGAAATCACATTTTGTGGATTATTAATTAATATGATCCAGTTACATTGGCAAATTTTCTCAGCCACTGATGAAAAGCTAACTAAACTATATAGGGTATCTGCAACTTTAATGGTGATGGAGCGCCTAGTGGGTAAAGCACTCGTTCATTGTGCCAAAGATCCCTGTTCGAATCCCAAAATTGTTTGTGTGTATGAAAGGAATTCTGGGTGTCCAGGATCGTGATATAAAAGCCAGGCTAGGATGGTGCTATTTGTATCTGTTGAGCAACTTGATCATGGACGTTCGTACAGTAGCTTCAGTCAGCGACTGTAGCCCCCTGTCCGACCTCCAACTCTAGTGTAATAATGTTCGGTCTAGTAAGCTCCTAGTTTATAAGATAACACTAGTCGGGTCAAGCAGACCAAACGTTGTTGACACAGACTGCAACATTCTGCCCGACTGAGCTCCACCGCCTAGGGTCCTTTCGAGGTCGAGACAAACCGAGACACCTATATTGAAGTTGTGTATTAACATCGTCCCAGTTAACAATAGGAATGATGCGCATCAGAACATTTTGTTTTCAATGACTAGAATGAAGCTTGATACTTTCCAAGGCTGGTTTAACTTGTCGCCTGATAATGCCGACAGTACTGTATGTTCATTTCTCACTTCAACTCACGACGGCGTCTCCCTACTTGTCAGACAATCAGCTATGGTTGAGTGGATTACAAATCAATCTGATACCTTTCCAACGTAATAGACTCACCAAAACAAGGTAGGACACGTCATGCATTCCTTGTTTGGAGAGGGTAGTGTGGTGTCGTGTATGCATCGGACTGGGACGGTCGCACCGTGTGTAATAATGGCGTCTTTAGTGTCGGATGACCCTCGTGCTTACTGATCTTGTATAACGACAATATCTATTTCTCCCTCGGGCATTTAAATTGTCATCTATATGTAAGCTAAAGAAATGGCATTCCTGAACGAATAACACCACTTCCTGGTAGGTCACGCATAATGGCTGCTGGTCATCTTTGTTACGTGTACAGCCTGGGATGTGTTTTATGTCCACATACACTAAGTCTTTACGACTACACATAGACTTCCTGGTTATGCTTGGCTATTCACGTTTGAGTGAATATCTAGAGCACTACATATGTAATTCTGTCTTCCCTCCCCCTCCCTCCCTGAATACATACATACATACGCACATACGCACATACGCACATACAGGCTTGCTGACTTGGTTGATGCATGTCATCGTATCCCAATTGCACGGATCGATGCTCATGATGTCAATCACAGGATTGTCTGGTCCAGACTCGATTATTTACAGACCGCCGTCATATAGCTGGAACATTGCTTAGTGCGGCGTTCAACAACAAACAAGATGTCAATCACTGGATTGCTTGGTCCAGACTCAATTATTATTTACAGACCGCCGTCATATAGCTGGAATACTGCTGAGTGCGGCGTTAAACAACAAACAAACATGATGTCAGTCACTGGATTGTTTGGTCCAGACTCAATTATTATTTACAGACCGCCGTCATATAGCTGGAATATTGCTGTGTGCGGCGTTCAACTACAAACAAACAAACATCATGTCAATCACTGGATTGTTTGGTCCAGACTCAGTTATTATTTACAGACCGCCGTCATATAGCTGGAATATTGCTTAGTGCGGCGTTCAACAACAAACAAACAAACATCATGTCAATCACTGGATTGTTTGGTCCAGACTCAATTATTATTTACAGACCGTCGTCATATAGCTGGAATATTGCTGAATGCGGCGTTAAACAACAGACAAACAAACATCGTGTCAATCACTGGATTGTTTGGTCCAGACTCAATTATTATTTACAGACCGCCGTCATATAGCTGGAATATTGCTGAGTGCGGCGTTAAACAACAGACAAACAAACATCATGTCAATCACTGGATTGTTTGGTCCAGACTCAGTTATTATTTACAGACCGCCGTCATATAGCTGGAATATTGCTGAGTGCGGCGTTCAACAACAAACAAACAAACATCATGTCAATCACTGGATTGTTTGGTCCAGACTCAATTATTATTTACAGACCGTCGTCATATAGCTGGAATATTGCTGAATGCGGCGTTAAACAACAGACAAACAAACATCGTGTCAATCACTGGATTGTTTGGCCCAGACTCAATTATTATTTACAGACCGCCGTCATATAGCTGGAATATTGCTGAGTGCGGCGTTAAACAACAAACAAACAAAGATGCCTGGGAGTTTACTTCTTTACACCAGACACTACGCATGGTTTCCTTGAAAAATGACGCGCCTGTGCTTTGTCCCAGATACAATTCAGAATATTCAGCGGGAAGAGAATCGTGACTGACGCGAAAGTTTTCATATTTCCCAGAATAGAATGGTCTACACAAGGGTCAGTCAATGGAACGGAGGACTAAGTCCGTTATGGTGAACCCAGGAGTATATGCATGACGCTTGTCCTCGTGTCCCGCCGTGATGTAGTCTGGTTGTTGCTAAAAACGGAAATCCAATATCACCCACACACTCACTCAAACTGGCGTACGCCCACCGCGACGAAAACCTACAGTGTCAGCTACCTCAGTCTAGGTGCCCCTCGCCGCCAGTGGATGGCAGATTAGTTAATGCATCCCTTACTCCCGACTTCCTAAATACCCCGTGGGAGTCCGGCTAAGAGCAAGTCACCAGTAACCTATTTATGTCATATAAGGCGAGTAAATGGATCGGGTGGCCAGGTGATGGCGTGGGTGATGCTCACAATATCAGTACCTGGTTTGACGTGTCCAGACTCGATGAGTTACTGGCCGCAGAGATATAGCGGACCCTTTACCCACAAGTGACCCGTGAAGATCCAGGGAAGAATAGGTCTTCAGCAAACCATGCTTGCCGTAAAAGGCGACTATGCTTGTCGTAAAAGGCGACTAACGGGATCGGGTGGTCAGGCTCGCTGACTTGGTTGATGCAGGTCATCGATCCCAATTGCGGGGATCGATGCTCATGATATCAATCACTGGATGGTCTGGTCAAGACTCAATTATTATTTACAGACCGCCGTCATATAGCTGGAATATTGCTGAGTGCGGCGTAAAACAACCAACCAACCAACAAGATGGTCTTTAACAATTGTGTTACTGCACTGCCTAGTGTGATGTGCAATCCTGACAAAAACCGAGGGGCAGAAGAAAGTAAACCGAGTGTGTTTGCTATGTATTTGAACAATTGAAAGGACTTTGGTTAAATCTGATTTCGTCTATTTAACCATCACTCATTCCAGGGCAATTTTGTGTAACAATAAATTGGGTCAATGAAGACTAGGGTAAGAATCGAATTTGTAACCACATGACAACTAACATGTTTGAAATGCTGTACACCTGTAGAAAAAAAGCAAATGTATTGATTTCCAAAGATAAGATATCTAGCATAACCATCAGCAGCTGTGTGTTATGCGAGAAAATGTTTTTTGAAAGTTTTGAATAAGAAAATTAAACCATGTAGAGTTATTCTAGAGTAGAGTGGTGACTAAGCGCTAGTACATTTATTTTTTTTCAATATAATATGGCTAACTTATGATGACGATCCATTATAGGTGTGTCGGATTTGGTATCAAACGTCTTAGAATTTCAAGAGCTTTCCAAAGAGCCATCATGCACTAAAATCGCTTAATATTTAAGAAAAATGTGTTTTTCACCTCTCCAGCCAAAGGACTTCCAAGTCAGCAAAACATATGATAAAATCAACTTAGAGGTTTAGTTACTTTTGCTCCTCACTTTAGTTTCAAGGTCGCAGTGCTGAAATATTGCTGACTTCAGCATTGTGCAACAAACAACAAATCAATTGTTCCTAATATCGAAATATCGTGCTCCTTCATCCGTGTTTATTCGACAACTTATATTCACAATTAAGACATGTTAGGCCCACCAAGGAGTATGATTTATATGTGCAGTAAATATTATTCTCATTCTTTGCGCCGCTTTTAAGAAACAGGATCAGATGTGGTTTTGTTAAAACTGTGTCAAGAACGTGAAGGCAGAAACAGTCTGTAGGAAAGCCCTATATCGACAAGACGGAAGTATCCTTATCATGCTGGTTAAAACAGCCGGAAACTGGCGGCCAGTGATCGACTGGAAGGCAGACAGGACATTGTGTAGTCTGTGTTACTCCATACAATGGCCACAGACCAACTTATTAACACGTCATGATAAACAAAGTGCTCTTTGTTTAGTTGATATTAACATATATTGCAACGACGCAATGGTGGCATAGGGTAATAATTACGAAACTAAATGTAACAGAATTGGCGGTAATAGATCTAACAATAAGAATTTCTGTTATACGATAGTGTGTCAGCTTCATGTGGGAGGAAAGCCCGAAGGGATGCAGGTATTACACGTTTAACGTTTTCATGACACCCTCGAGCACGGGTATGTGCTGGCAAATCTTGAAACATAATCGGGGCGAACCTGGATTCGAACCCATGGTCATAGGAAGAAGAAGATATTTTATTAAAAAAGTGTCACACACATGTAAATGTGTCCGGCCAGATTTAGTCTATGAGACACGACAATTCAATAAATGTCTGAGTGTTAAAATATAGTTTAAGATATAGGTTTGTGGCGTGCCCAAGGGACGCGTCTCGGCAAAGCGAACTGCGGTGCCTTCGACGGCTGGGCCACCCGTAAGTTGTAATTGGTCCTCAGTTTTGACACACCTAACGTTTATTTTTCGCTGGATACGTTGGGTGTCCTGGAAACAAATTGTCGTGAAAACTTTTGAATTTGTTCGACCGGGCCTTCCACAGATTAAAATGACTGTTTTAAAGCAGTGACCAAAATATATGTCCTGTCTGAAACTATACCCTCCCTTGGGTATGTTTGCAAGATTTGTCAGCACCATACCCGTACTCGTGTGTTTCACTAAAGTGGTAAACGTCTGATGCCTGCATCACTTCGGGCTTCCCACCCACAGTTAGCTGACGCGCCGTGATGTAACTGGAATACTTTTAAAAGCGGCGTTAAACCCAACTCACTCACTCACTTTGTAAGGTCATGTAAAGGTCATATCATGTCCACGTAAACACGACGCTCTATTAGTTAAGCACTACAGTTTGTTTTGCTCATCCGTGAATAGATCACCCGTTTAAGAAGACAACACCTATAGTAAACAGTTTTTAATAACAGCATGTACGAACGGTACTATTTTTGGCTCCATCTGGTCATTCGAATGGTGCGTCGGTAGACCGTGGAACTGTACCCGGCAACGTATATCCAGCTCCTAGACGGACGATCTACCCCTGATAGACGCCACTTTTTTCACAAAACACCAGAGATTCAAAGAAAAAGCATACATGCATCTGAAAACCCGCTGTACTACTGAGTGATACTACTTGAATTTATCAAGTCCGTGAGTTTTTGCAGTCGCCAAATATCTATCGCAGGTCTCGCGAACAAATGCGTTAGAAAAAAGAAAGTATTTGAACTATCCCTGTTATTGTAGTAGTGCAAGTATCATGGCATTATAAAGGTTCAGAGCATCACTGATGAACAAACTATTATGTTCAGCAGCATCACAACACCCTTGGTTGCATAGGAAGTTGTTCATACTATCAATCACCGGCTTGTATGCCCCAGGTGCGATATTTGCAGGCCGCTGTGATATAGCGGGAATATTGGCGTTCAACCGTAACCATCATTCACTTACACATCATCGCTGCTGCTGGGGGTCGTGTAACGTGATTACAGAAATCAAACAAAACACAATGAACAAACCAAAGAGGTACATTTACATGCCAATCGCAAAATAACTCGCGGACAAGGAAGTTGGTTATTTAAATCAATGCCGCTCCAGCCCTCTTCTTCTACTGTGTCTGCACCAGTGTGTGGCCGAAGGGAGATAACTGTGACCACGGAAAAGCCGTCGTTTTAGTTCACTTGACTCAAATAAACTGCCGAGCAGTGAGTGAGTTGGGTTAACGCCGCTTTTGACAGTATTCCAGTCATATCGCGGCGTGTCAGCTTAATGTGGGAGGAAAGCCCGAAGTGATGCAGGTTTCAGACGTTTACCACTTCGGTGAAACCCACGAGCACGGGTATGGTGCTGACAAACCTAGAAACATAATTGGGGCGAACCGGGATTCGAACCCACAATCATAGGTTTCTGGCGTGCCCAAGGGACGCAACTCTGCACAGCGAACCGCGGCGCCTTGGACGACTGGGCCACCCGTGCCCCCCTGCCGAGCAGAATAAGGTATACACTCATGTTTGAAAAAAGAAACGAACAAGAAATGATGTACTAGTATTTGATACGGATATCATAACTTGCGTTTTGGACCTCAAGTTTGCAGTCTTTGTCCCGGCCTAGTAACGATTTGATAATGTGTGTATTCTTTGTTGAAATCCGAATTTCAAGTGTATACTTTCTTTCCCTGGCAGGTTATGCTGTTGTTGATCACGATGTTCACCGTTAAAGGGTGTTATATTGTGGGTATCTGTAAAAATATTTTGTGACAATTTAGTGATAACGACTAATAAATTCCATATTTTGAAAACAACATTTTCTGTTATCTCACTGGCCCAGTTGTATCACCAGATTAAGCAGGCGTCACGTTACACAAACGTACTTCCCTATTCAGTTTAGACACTTTACAAATAGAACGTTGTAATATATGTTGACACACGGACGTATATTCTATACACGTCTTTGGTTGAATAATTAATAGTTTGCTTATCAACTCCTATATAGCCTAGCCCATACATAGCTGCAGTTCCCCGGTCACGGGAGTGACGGGCCTCCATAGTACCCCCTTTGTGTCTGTATAAGGTGGCTGGAGTAACGGTCGTGATTAATATACCTCCGCACCGTGGTGTTGGATAGATCTACAGGTAAGCAACTGATTGTTTGAATTGGTTTTTATTTGTTCAAATTCAAATTACACTAATATACCGTGGATCTGTACTCATACGAATATTGCTGAATAGTGGCGAGGAAAGTATCGTTTCATTAGACATTCGGATCCACTCGGGTTAATCCGTTTCTTACATACTGCTCAAAAGAAGTTACAGAACACCCGAATTTCTTCACATGACTAAAGTCTATACCTTTGTCATATGAAAATATCGAGTGTTCTTTAACTTCTTTTGAGTAGTATGCATATCTCGGGCACATGTGACTATAGTCATAGGAAAAATTCGGATGTTCTTTAACTTCTCTCAGATATCGTGTAGTGATATTGCATGACGTCACTGTAAACTGTCTACCGATCAAAACCCTCCGCATATCCGTTTGCACAACAGGAATGTCTATTTTTAGAAAGCTATAACCTATAACTTATCACTAATAGATTTTAGAAATTGGTTTGCTAGCTTTATACTTGGACCGCCTCCGTAGTCTAGCGGATAGGGTGTCTTCTCGGAACGCGGAATGTCGATGTATGGGTCGATCTCCGGTCGCGTCATGCCAAATGACGTTAAAAGATGGCACTGTCACCTGCCTGGCGCTCGGCAGTAAGGGGCTAACACAAGGACTGGTCGACTCATCATTAAAATGAAATCATTGATATAAGTAAATGTCAAATATATTTTGTTATTAAATCGATCCAAAATATCAGAAAAGGTCTTGACTGATATAATTAAATTGATTTATATATTTCCATCATGAATTATGACAGATCCCCGTTTGGGTACAAAGTAAACAATATTATTAGTCAGTACGTTGTTTCCGACATCTTCTATTCAACATTTAACGTTCACTATAAAAAACATAATGATGCAAAGCTAAATATATGTAACAATATAAGTCGATATTTTAAAAGAGTAAAATACTACAATGCAGGAACTATTTCCTGTCTGCTCTAGTTATTTGGTTTTCAGAATAGGATCGGTTAGAAACTACATAATAAACAGATCATTTGGCTTTCATTGCCAAATAGCAGGTTTATCCCAAGACAAATGTGTCATTTGGACAATTATACCCATACGCCAAATATCTCTCAGAAATATCGGGAAATTGAAGTAGGATCAATCTTTGTTTTAGTATAATTTTATTTTTTTATTTTTTTATTTATATCATCTTTTAATAAATATTTCAAATATTTAAAAATAAACAGTACAGCGGCATCTCATATTTAAGATTGTCTGCATGAAACATTGTGCTGGTAACAATATGTAACCCTTGCATGCATTTCGCGTGTTCAGTGGTCACGTGGTATTGATGTTTTATTCAGTCTAGGCACGCTGCCATAATTGGTTTATAGACCAATCTTTACTTAAAGAAGGGGCATGTAAAGAGCATACCAATTTAAGAAACTGATTCAATTTTCATACATCAGTCTTTCAATACGATGGAGAAATTGCATTTACATCGATAGATGCTGAGCAATAACATTCAAATCAGGTTAAATGACAGTCTGATATGTTCAGGTCTGGTCTTGAACGACACAAGATTTTTTACGTCTACTCTGCTGTACCATGTCGACGAATATAACTTCTTCACACATCACGTTTCGATTTTCTGTCTCGTGCTTTGAAGAAATTAACAAATAGGACCATTTCACGCAGAATTCACCAATTTCCGGTGTTGTCCGAGACAGTGCGGAAACTGCCGAGAGGATGGTTCAAACGCCGGTTAAAATCACCTGTTTCCCATCAGCGATGAACGCCTAAAAATAACCATCTGTTCGGAAAAGTTGGACTGAACTCTCATCCTCGCTTCTTTCACAGCTGAGTGTTAAATGAGAAAGTTATAAGTGTGATCCCTTCTCCCCCGCCAGCCTGGAAACACGACTTGACTGCCGACCGACTGACTCTATTTATAGTTAACCCCTCCAACTTCTTCAAGCATCGTGGTTGGCAAGAAAACCCTGAATCAATTTGCTCCAAATGAACTTCTTTCTCTTTCTTGTCGAAATGTTTTGATAGCGATGTATCTTCTGCTGCAAACCCCGTCGGTCGTCTGCTTCGCACGTGCGGCTGCGTCAGCTGGTTTTGTTTTGTAAATAATCGCCATTGGCCGTGTTTTGTTCTGGAGAAATGGAGACTCCGTGACCGCCATTGGACGTAGAATGTTCGGAAAAGAATGGTTCCAGATGTCGTTTCTGATGTTATGTTTTGTCTGTCTCCGAAATGCCAGCACTGTCACGCTCCTCGTGATAACAGTTATGTGTCGGTCTCAGGTACGTAACTTCCATATCGTCTGCTCGGGCTGCATGCAAGATATCTCACCAGCTTCATTTATGTACATATCCTTGTCTCTATACAATATTTATATTCGCATTTTGTTGTAATGATTTAAAAATATGATTGTTATTCAAATGCATCTTGTAAATATTGATTATGTTATGTTATGAGAGATGTTGCCGTTGAGATACCACAGTGCGTTCCATTGCAAAGTCTAATAACCATATGGAATACCTCAATGTAATTATGTAGTGGAGAAGCCCTTGAAGTTTAGATTGACCTAATTTGAATGTCAATTAGAGTCCATATAAAGCGTCCATTTCATTTCTGTTGTATGAATTATGCATGAAGACCAACAACGCAGTAGAAAACCAGGACATTTTCCTGCTTCCTCTCCCACAACGCTGGTTGTTGTAGCAAACTATATATTATGTTCAACGATGTTGGTATTTATCAAGGTTGTGCTCGCACAATTGCAAATTACTGCTTTCAAATAGAATCATTACCATAGGTTATGCATTCGTGGATTTTGTCGCGATCAACCTTGACAGGCTTTAATAAGGTTTTCTGAAACGGGAATTAAACAAAGTCTAGGACCAAGTGAGAGAAAGAACCCGCATTAAGGTTAAGTAGATTTGCAAATGTTCTGTTCAAGTTTTTAGGCATTAAATTTGTATAGGAACCACATGCTGCGCTGGGGTTTAAAATCTGTTTGGGAAATTTGGCACCTTGCGCACTGTTTTTGTGATCCTCTGGATTGAGCTGGAATGTAGCACCTGTATGTTGAGGAAGGTAGGGATATTGTGTAACTAGTAGCGAAAACACCCTTACAACGCATCACATGCTGTCTGCGTGAAATTAAATCCAACAAAGTTATCCTCATAGGAAATAATGATTGATACAAGGCCAGCACTTCTCAATGTGTTGGTAACTTGAGAGAGAGGCGGAGATTCACTCAACCAGGAGATACCGTAGTTATTATAGCAAAACTGTTTACGATAATGAAGTATGACTAAAGATATGCTTATATACTGACTCATTCAACTCGTGATTACCGTACATATCTTAAAAGAATTATTCAATGAATAAGTTATGGTAATGACGTTTGTCGACTTGCGTCGCCCAACACCTCTCCTAAAGTGGGTTATTTATTAGGGCGATTACGGTAAGAATGTTTGTCTACAAGCGTCACCCTCAAACTCTGTTACAGTGGTCCGTTTATTAAGGTAGTTACGGTAATAACGTTTGTAGGCAAGTGTTACCTTCCACCCCCTCCTTCAGTGGGCTATTTATTAAGGTAGTTACGGTAATAACGTTTGTCGACAAGCGTCGCCCTCCACTTCTCCTAGAGTGTGTTTATTATTAAGGTAGTTACGGTAATAACGTTTGTCGACAAGCGTCACCCCACACCTCTCCATGCAGTCGGCTGACTGCCAGTGTTTGCATAGATGTGCATCTTTGAAGCCAGGTCGAGGCACGCCGATGAGTGCACGTCTGCATCTGATAAAATTGATTTTTGACAAGGGAAGTGTGGGTTTGGGCGATCTGTGTAAAGTCCATCTGTATACAGAGAGGCTGCATGGTCCGCACAGACAGGGTATGTACTCGTACATTTCACAGACTATTACTGCATGCCTAATATATGTGTGGTTACTTACTCCCAAGGAATAGGTTAAACTTGTTTTAATATAAGTGTTGAAACCTACCTATAACGATGGAATTGTATTTGCGCTAATGTTTCCCTGCAGTAAGTTTCAGGTTGTAGTGTACGTGATAAAAATAATCTGAAATAAATAATAAGGAGCATTAGGTCTCTTTCAATCAAGCCCATTACGTTGTATCAAAATTATATCCCAATACATAAACTGCCGGGCAAAAGAAAGTATACATCCATGATTGATGTTGGCTAAAAATGAAACAAACAAGAAATGGTTATTCGAGGTTAATGTATTTGAGACGAGTGTCATAGTTGTGTTTGGGAATGTAGTAGCTTTTTGATAACGTTTGTTATTTTTTGGCAAAATACAATTTTTAAGTGTATACTTTCTTTTGCATGGCAGTTCATATGCTTATAATGAACGAAAGCCATTAATCATATTCCTGTCTTTGGTTATTGATTAATATTTTTTATGGCGCTGTACACAAAATCACAGTCATTTGAGAATAAATACCCACAGTACATATAAGTCTTGTAGAATTAGGGGAATACTATTTATATGTATACATAGGAAGTTGATGAAGGCGAGAACATCCTGGTAAGACGTCGAGGCATGCAAGTGTACATGTGCAGATAATGGAAACACGCATGCTTAAAGTAACGTCCGCATACCGATCCAGCACTTGGATGAGCACAGCTTCTATAGCTCTACCAGTTTACTTTAAGGAAGCTCGGTTTAATCCAAATCGATATGCACGATGCTATATTCATATACGTATGGAAGCGTATTTGTACCAAAGTCTAAAAACGTATCTACGGGGATATAAGTATCATCTACGAAGATAAGAGAATATATTTAGACTGTGACACAAATATATATACGCCAAACCACGTTTCTGTGTAGAAATGTAGATGTGTGGCATAGCTGTGTGTTCACTTATTCCTTGTTCGATGCCTTGAGGATGCCAATCTCAATGTAGGGGGCAAGGGTGACCCACTCGTCTGAGGCGCTGCATTTCCCTGTGCACAGTTGTCTCCCTTATGCGTGCCAGAAACCTATGATCGATGGCTCGCTAGACCCTTGTTTCTCCGACACCATGCCGTGTTCGGGGATTTCACCAAAATGGTTTGTACCCATCAAGATGGCACGACGTGATAAAACTCCACTATTGTTCAAAGCGACATTAAACCCGGAACTCCCTTACTTGCAATGCCCCCCACACAGATATGGATGCGATACCCATTCACTGAAACGTTTAGCCCCATGATGAGGATTCCGGGCTAGAATGGTCCATCCAAGATTTGCTTGTCTTAGAGGCGACTTGATTGCCTGGCTAGAAGACTTAACACGCCAAACTGATGACTTGTGGTATATTCAGTAGGGATTCTGACTTAGAATAGGTTCTAGGAATCGTTGCTGGTCGTAAGAAGCATCTTAATGGTTTGGGGGGTCAGACTCGGTAATTGATTAATTGTTTGTCATCGTACCCAACGGGGCGTTGCTTATACCATGATTCACTGGTTTGTGTGGTCCAAACATCATTTACAGGCCGCCGTCACCCAACTGTTTAAACTGCAGTGTTGAACAGCAAACAAATACCCATTATACTGTATTTCAGTGTATATCATGAACAAGTTTCAATATATTGATATTATATTGGTTAGAAAACATATTCAGTGTCAATTATGCAAATCCCGCATGATCACTTGTAGCACAAGACCCGTTAAGATCCGGGGTAGAATAGGTCTTCAGAAACTAATGCTTGCCGTAAAAAAGCGACTATGCTTGTGGTAAGAGGCGACTAACGGGATCGGGTGGTCAGGCTCGCGGACTTGGTTGATGCATGTCATCGTATTCCAGTTGTGTAGATCGATGTTCATGGTATCTATTACTGGATTGTATAGTCTAGACTCGACTATTTACAGACCAACGTCATATAGCTGAAATATTGCGGCGTTAAACAAACAAACAAACATTCCATGCGACCCAGTACGTGCGACAACCCAGAGAAACTTACACACGCACTGTTCTTGTACCAAGTTGTCAGCAGTTTTTTGTGGTATCCTATCTATTAAAACAACGTGATATGTAAATATTTCTAAAAGACAAATGGAAGTTCGGGATATGTGAAATACAGAATGGATGGTGACACTTCTTCTGGGTGCACATTTCAAACAGTTTCTGAAACATGTCACACGGCAGTTCTCTTCCAACGCGACCGCCAGCCAGTGTTATGTATGTAACTATGTACACAAAGCACACCATAGGCGATATAATAAACAGGTAATATTAGTTTATATTGCGTGGATCGATGCTCATGATGTCATTCACTGAAATTGTCTGGTTCAGAATCGATTTTGTACAGACCACCGTCATATAGCTGGGATATTACTGACTGCGGTGTTAAATACACCAGTCATCACGCGGATGGAAGCTACCGCACTTGGTATTAGACAAACAGGGTATAGGGAAGTCAAAAATGCTAGTCATCGTCACGAACAATACAATCTGAAACCAACATTTATAAAATTGTAATGAAAAAAGGCCATGACATATTTCCGATTCGTCTCCACTTAAAACTAAGTGGATAGGTCGGAAAATGTGATGAGTAGGCTTCCTGATAACAATTGACGCCATATTCGAAAGTGGACTGATGTAATTAATATATAAAAATTATATATTGGCATTAATGTATAATTATATATTTACAGTAAACACACATAAGTCTCTTCTTAATCAACTTTTCTATCTCTTTCCTAACAACGGCCCCACAAAATCAGGTTCTTGTGAAGACCATGTAACATAGCACCCTTAAGCACATTTGCACTTTCACACTACAGACAGACAGTTTTGTGCAGTAAACGGCCTCCGGCCCAAAATACATAAAAAAGCATGATCATGCATGCGTTTTTTATATCAAATGTACAATTGGGTGTATGTTTTTTTTTCTATTCACATGATATATGAATAGACATTTCTGATGCTATCATATATGCAATAAATATTATTATTAATTTACATATTTTACAATTAAATTCTCCTGAATTCAGATTAGGAATCACAGACATCCAAGAAGTGCAATTCATCTTCAACGTCAAAATAACCTTTACGCCCCATGAAATAAAATTCTTTCACAATAAATGATATTGTCACATGTGCCAGTTTCAACAGAAAGCTTACAATTGCAACATCTAAATCAAGAATTAGGATGTTCTTAAATGGTGAGGAATGTTGTCACACTTACAATAGCTTCTGTAACTGATTTTCAAAGTTGCCCGAGATTTTTACTTGGGATTCTAGAGGACTAACTAAGTGGTAACGGCCCTCATCAATTCTGTTCTAGTATAGTCTTCATGACACCACGAGTGTTATGTCTGGTCCGAGGTGTACTTCCTCCGTAGGGTAGCCTACTGACTATCGCGTTAGTTCGTTCGAAATTATATTTTCCTTCCATGTATAATGAATTGGAAAGTGCCCCTAAAGGTGATAACTGAGAGCACGTAGGCGCCGCAATTCCTGTGTAGAGTTGCGTCCCTTGGGCACGCCACAATCCTGTGATCGTTGGTTTGAATGCCGGTTTGCCCGATTATGTTTCTAGAATTGGCGGCACCATACCCCTGCTGGTAGGAAAACGTCCGAGACATGCATAACTTCGGGCGTTCCTCCTATATCAAACTGAAACGCCGTGATATAACTGGAATACTGTTCAAAGCGGCGTTGAACCCAAGTCACTCACTAACTCACTCGCTTAAGGTGATAATTATATATGATACATATGTACGTACGACAGATTGAACACGCTCGACATCTCGAGATAAATTCACATCAATAGATGAGAGACATCTGGCATACATTAATAAGGACTTTAGTTCCCTGTGCATTGAATCTCCTGTTACTGTCTACAACATGAAATAGGCTTGACAATCATTACTGGATCAGCTGATGCCAAACATCTTAATATGATTTGCCATTTGTCAATGACTGAACTAATTTACGCCAGAATGTAGCACCTAAATAATGCATGTTACGGGAGAAGCAACCGCACAATGCACATACATATAATGCTGCTAAGCGAGCAGTTGGCGATGGGGTGGAGGCCTGATTCGGAACAACCCTTACTTTATATTTTGTTTCATGCTTCAAATTATTGTCACACGTGATATACCAAATTTGCGAGATTCCAATTCTACCATGTAATTTTACTGTGAGGTTGACTCCATGTTCAGGTCTCCATATTTGAAGTCGGTAAACAAGGGAGATGGGGCGAAGAAGGGCTTATCGTCGCTTTCACGATTATTGCAGTTTAATAGTGCTAAATCGCCCACTGAAATACACCATCCACAGTTTAACATGACTACCAAACTCAGACACAGTGTACTGACTCCGAGCTGACCAGTTACTGCGTTACGCCTCCAAGGCCGAGCGCCGGGCAGGTACAACTAGTACCATCTGATAACGTCTCTTGCTACAACGCGGCCGGTGATCGAACCATCGACCTTCCACACTCCGGACAGACGCTCCGTCCACTTTACCACGGAGGAGGTCAGAAAGCAAGGAAGGATCGTTACTCATTTCTAACTCTCAATGGAAGCTATTAGCGTCTGTCATAGGAAACGCTTGTTTGTTACACAAGCGTGAAGACTTTGTACATTAGGGCTGATGAAATAGTCCACCAGGTTTTATTACTCAGTTGTCGCCGAATCATCGTCCCTTGAGTATTCTCGACAGGCGAATGCTAACATACTTTATTGCAAAGGCTTGCGTGCATCACAAGATTTGCACGGGCCAATCACGTGCGAAAAGAACACACAAGGATATCAGATTAGTTTGCTAAAATCTGAAGAAAGATAATCCATCCCCAGCGACAAATAGATAAAAACGATATGGCGCCAGTTCGAAATAAATTGTCAGAAGAAAGTAAGTGATATTAATGTATTATCTATGCCTAGTAAAACATTCCAGTCACTTAAGTATTGTTATGGTTTGAAAAAGATGGCTTTAATTTGAAAGGAATTGACCCCCAAACTCCCCCAAACATACAAACACCCCTAAGAAGGAAACATCCAACCATTAGGCGGTTATCGCTACTTTCATCAGGGAGCGTTGTCGTTATACTCTAGTCTTGCAGTGAAAAATGTTTGAATTCGAGGAGTTATAACAGCCTTGATGTGCCTTTCAATCCGGAAACGCTCGCGTTATAGCTGGTAGTTCTTTATATTCACATTTGATTTTACTCTGTGAAAACAGTAGCGTTGTAAGCATTACCCGAGGCATAGGTGATTTGTTATGAGAAATCCCACATCCACCTAGCAATTCAAGTCCAGTTCCACCTTCCTAAAACTGAAAGCTCCGTTATGGGTGTATTAACAAATATGTATTGCCACGTGTTCAATTGTGACCTTGACCTTCACTCACTTCCGGTAGAGCCGGACATGCCCACCCGTTTCGTGTCAGTGTTTGTACCCTGCAGCCTGACAATGTCCCCACTTAACCCTTCAGTCAGTAATTTCATGGTGATTAAGACTGTTAGAGTTTACCACAGATAGATAAGATACGTCTTCCCCCAGGCGTCTGTCTCAGATTCGGTACGGCACCAGATAAACAGCGAGAATTAAATCTCTCGGCCACCTGGCCGAGTTAACACCAAATTGAAACACCGAACACCTCTGTCTAAAGTAAACATTCCAGAAAGCAATTGAAAGTGAAACATGATCAGATAATAGCTTTAGGGACAGCACGCATCCTCAACAGTTCTGCTCCATTAGGTACACATCAGCCTTGCACACTTGCAGGAGACGACACAACGAGCCCGATCACAGAGATTGCTTGCATGTAAGACGAGACCTTTATTGGAGAATCTGCAGTAACTCAGTCAGGACACGTTCCCAAGTTTTACGGTATTTAGTCCAATAGCTCTTGGATCTGATTCTACCTCTGTTCTGAACGCTGGGCATGTTCTGCATCCGTATATTTCAAACCGGTTGAGACCCATGAAGGGTAAGCCATGATTCAGCATATTATGTCACTCGGTCGATAGTGAAGTGTTCTCGATAAACGGTGTTAACCCGTGCTTGAAAAACGAGTAAGAACGAGTTATATTATGTTTTTAAGTTCTGTTGCAACTTCTAGAAAAAGCACGATAAACGAAATTGATGTGTGAACCGCCAGGTGGTATTTCCACAGCACCTATGTTTGTGAGAGTAGACTAATGTGTCTATTGAAACAAATTTAATGTGTCATTGTGCCCCGACAATGTGGATCGTTGTTTATGCTATCAACCAGTGGATCGTTGTTTATGCTATCAACCACTGGTACCGTTTGCTCAAAGGCATCTAAGTGTTACCACTAATATTTTAGCATACAAAACACTTTATATGTTTGATAGCTCGCTGTGATTCAGAATTCACATCCCTCGTTTGTGAATAACTAAATATATGACGTGTGTAATACATAGATAAAACCAGTTAGATTAATGCTTGTTTTCTGAAAATATTAGCAAGAGCTGGACGGAAGTGAAAATAATATGGTTCCGGGACTGTGATAAAACAATCAGCTTCGTTGTTCACGTAATCAATAACGTCATCTTGTATTTTATACTATCAATGTTTTACCCTGCATGGTAACAAACTGATGTCACAAACGGAAGTTTCATCATTCCAGTTCTGCAATATTTACGTAAATAGCCGAGCGGCATAGATGAATTGATACCCATAAGCCAGACGGCGGTACTGGTCTGCGTCATGTGATGAACCGTATCTCTTTGCTCCCAACAGCGGTACTGTATCACATACATGCTGTAGGAGCCCATTATCGAGGTATGTCTCACATTATTTTACTTACATGTAGTATTCTATTTTTATTCTGTCAATGACATTTTGATAAATGTACTCCACACAGCGAAGTAGAACTGGAAAAAATACAGTAGTTCACGCAGGCTCCTTACAGCGAAAAGGCGTCGCGTAATTTATATTAACACTGACTGTAGATGTACGTGTTTCACAGAGTCCTGTTTCACATAAACCTGGCATCGGGTGAATAAAGGAGTAGGTATATACTCCGAAACGCTGTGTTCCCCATAATGAAAACGTTGACATCAATAAAGTCTATTCCTGATATATTACTTATTGCTAAGTTGGTGCCATACATATAGATATAGATATGTATACGATACATATACAGCGATAGTGTTGTTTTGAAGTGCCAGTTCAATCGTTTACCTAGCACGTACCAAATTATTGTTATAAATGCATCATAATTGTTTCATTTGGATATATACGCAGCGTCATTGAGGGGTCACGTAGATAATAAGACATATAACGTGGTATTTCCAACTTCCAGGAGTGCAGTTCATTTGCATCTGGAATGAACCATTTTAAACCCACATCGACTGTTACATGTCATGTATTGAACGTGCATGGGTAAAACCACTGGTTGTGTTCGGGCGTGTGTATGGGGTAGTTTTTTCATCACCTTCAATCCTGCACCTTTCATTGTTGTTGTAGTCGTCTCCATGCATTTTCCCAGTTTCATAAAAGTATCAGATCAGTGTTACATACATTAGGCATAAACAACATGTCCTTTAACTGTTATTCATATTGTCAACATACTGAGACCTATGACGCTTGTTGACATATCTTTTAATGTTTTACACCCTACAGACCAAGGTGACACCTCAATCATGACGCTGAACACATGACGAAATGATTCGTTCGTTATATCTGTGTTCTACTGTCATACGTGTATTGCGATGTGACGCACTGTTTACAATACTGATACATGAATCGCCCCACCCCTTCTATGTTACGGGCGTTTCGAACGACAAACAGTTTATGACGAATGTCATTCTTTATAAAAAGTGGTACACAACCACTTTCTGTGTCAGTGACAGCACTCTGTAGTCTATGACGTATATTTTACCACAATCTACCCCAGAGTAAACTTCAAGAGTATGCTAACGGTTCTCTTGAAAAGAGACCTTAAATGTCTTTGCGAATTTATGACAGTAAAATAAGACTTAATTGCGTAGCTCTTTATATGTAACTGGGACTTTAAGTAGTTCAAACCGATACGTCCTGAAAGTATGCCCACAGTGTACACATTATAACAAATAACTTCTCAAACATTTATTGAATATGTTTATCCCCGTAAGGTGCTGAGAGGGAAGTTAATTTAGTCAAACATGCCCTTCCTGCGACCTCCGCGTATAAAGAGCTCCATTGAAATGATAAACTACCCACGTCACAATCTCGTACGAGTGTTATTTCCTCCAGGATAAAACACATGCATACGGCTGCTTTTACGCATGTACGTATCTATGGTGCCCAGTTAACCATGGATGAACCGGAAGGGAAATCAGTGTTGCCTTGCGTCAGCATCCCTCTCAGATACTTCATTGTCTTATATTGTACACACCGAAGAGCTAGGATCTGTTACCCGGATGTAAGGGACACGTTCTGTTGGTCGCGACACTGTAAGATATATGTAATGAGTTTAATGTTAGAACGTATTAATGTAGCCCTACCAACGTGCGGAGATTCAAAGTCTTCTTATTCCACATTGTTGCCTGAGCGTCAAGTGTCCGTTTGAATAATAGTGAGTATTTGAATCAGATGTATTATTCAATACAATATCAATAATCTATATCCATATACCCACATGTTTTAACTAAATGGTCTTCATGTATCACGAAATTTAATTAATGCCAAGTCATGGATGAAACACATGTACATTTGTATCGGGTTTTTTTATTACGCCAACTGATAAGTGTCATGTAGTGCGCTTATAACTTCATCACAATCATTCTGTATGCACGTGTTTGTAAAATGATTCTTCGTGCGTCACAAATGTTTTTTAATTAGTCATAAACTTTTTATGGACTTACGCATTTGCAAATCATCTCAACGCGACCTTGTTTTCTGGGAACCGAAGCAGAGAGGTTAGCAAGGGCGGACTCAGCTCAATACGCTTTTTTTTTAGAGGAGTGTTTGTGTGATTAACTGCGAGATCGCTTTTCCAAACCGCCCTTCACCACGATGGGGGCCGAGAAGTTATGATTTTGGGACCTGATCGAGCCTTTCTTAAATAGCTATCGGATCCGTTCGTTTAGTGGGGAAACATTACACCCAAGTATCTCACACAGGAACAAAACATTTTACTCAAGGACTGAGCTCACATGGCATATTCCGATATAGCTTTCTATGACTGTCAATTACGCAGTGGAGATAAACGCAACGTTGCATTTCCACAGACCATTTTACGAGGTCGTTATTTTAGAAAAAAACGATTACCTTGCTGAGATATTTTCTAGCAGGAACCTGTGGAGAAATATTAGATATGACGCATTACGGAGACAGATCGTTATAAAATGGAACTGTCGGGAGGCAATCAAATGTTAAACTACTCGTTCAAAATGTATTGCATCTAGAAAAAAGGGTGTAAATATAGATCATGGAGTTTTGCAAGCAGATATAAGACACCTGTTCACCCGCATCATGTAGCCTTCTTGAAACACTCTCTTCTTTACAACCTTCCACATAGCCCATATACAGCACAATTGTAAACAGTACCAGTGATTTGATATTCCAGGGTCGAGGCAATTTGTTTTTTATAAAATGTGTAATGGTTAGTCCTTAAAGTGTATAACGCGTTAACTGTTTTCTTTGACGAACATATATATATATACACTACAAATGTGTTGGGGTAGCCCGATTATTTCATATTACGATTGTTTATATGACATGGCATGACAGATTAACTATAGTAATGTGAAAGAATCGGGTGATCCTGAACTTTTTGTTTATATAGTACATATTCAATTGAATTTGTATTGTATTTTAGTAGTCTTGCTGAGAACAAATTTAGGAAACATTAGTAGTTCTGATTTTAAACAAAATAGTAATTTTCTATTATACGACCAAATATAAATTAATATAAAATGGTACGGTGAGGTAGCCAAGTGGGTAAAGCGTTCGCTCGTCAAGCCAAGGACCCGGGTTCTAATCCCCATATGGGTACATAGAAACTGTTTGGGTGATAAACATAAATGCGTCTAAGTCTAAGGAATTCAATTCAACATGTGGTGCATCAATGCAAGTTGTTGTTTTTCTTGCAATGTCGCGCTCCAAATAGAAATATCAAGCTCAACTGAATATTTCCAACGAAAAGTGGGAATGTTGAAATGTTACAACTGCTGTGAGATTTTCACACTGTTGAAACAGCGTATGAATGCTTCACATTTCACCATGCAGTAAAACCCCATTAATCTGCACTGTGCCATTCAAGTGAAATGTTTTCACAATAAGACCTGGTGTCCAGATTTACACGTTTCCAGGTTAACAAGTCATGGGTACGCAATAATACATGTTGTGCATAGGTAGACGTCCCTTACAATAACCACCACAACACTAGGTGTCCAGATAAGCAGCGTCCGGACAAACCGGGTTTTACTTTAATAAACAGGACACCACAGCACACTACGATAAGACACTGACGTAACTGCACAGTCATAAGGCGGAACAACCACCTCCCATCACACCTCTGTACGTGACGAGCTATCTTTGCATAGGCTTGTAAGTAAATATGAAACGAGTATGATGTACAACTTGTTGAATACAGGGTGTATTGAAGCTATCTGCGTTTACCTTGTGAGCAACACTGTGGTGTAACATTGAATGATTTCGAGGTGTATAGTGGGCCTATCATCTGTGTTGTATAGTGTGTTCAAAGGGATTACATGGGCGTGTATGGTCACAGCTGATGACTGACGGCGTCTCACCAGTGTCATTAAGTTACTGGTATTTAAGTTTTATACATGCGGAAGGTAAGTTGAGACTCCGACAAGTGAACTGATAATTGTGTTAACGAGTTACAAAACTGCATTACGGCAATATCATAGTTAATAGAGTATTATATACGCTCGCAAATGTTACTATATCCATCGTGTGTTTGTTGGGAGCAAATCTCGTATGATCTTGGGATCATTAGCATCTTCCCGAGGCAAGAGAGTTAACTGACTTTAAACGTGGAAACTGGACTTTTATAGTCAGTTAACTCTCTTGCCTCGGGAAGATGCTACAGTGGCTGCTAAGACGTTCTCTGGTTTATCAGTCGATTGTAATTCTTGATGTAACTTCAATAGTTTTCGCGGATACCTGTTCATCAATATTTGATAGTGATTCAGAGATAGAAGTTTATGATACAGTCGGATTCGTATGTAATGGTTTGGGAAGAGATTTCTTGTGATTATGGAAATGTGTTGTGTCGCTTCTATATCATGTATGTACACACTTAACCAGTATGCAATATGTCTAGGCTTGGTCTAGATATGATTGGATTTAGGTTGACATATTTGGTAATGGTCACCAGAGGTCACCACAAACCGCTGACGTAGTGTATAATTGTCATGTCAAAATGCAGGTAGAATAAACCATGAGGGGCGCAGCCCAGAGTTGTTTACTTTCCCTGCAGTGTTTTATTGTACAATAAACAACGACCACAAGTCGTTTATTTCTTATATGAAATTTCAACATAACGTACAGCGTCCCGAAGAATATTAATAAAATGTACAAGCTTTAAAAATATTTCTTTATTTCTTATATGAGATATTAACATTAGGTACAGCCTCTTTAAGGATGTAAGTAAAAGGTACACGCTTTAAACATATTTACCCGTCTTTGAATAATCTGTCCCTGAATACAATCCGACCTCAGCAATGTCCGATAAGTACAATTTATGAACAGGGGGTATTTCCCAGATATCCTCACAATTTTAACGTCGATTATGTGTACCATTTCTCCCAATACCGATTGTCATATCTCTTCCACTTTGGGATGCGATCGTTCGAGCATTGCGTTTATCTACGTTGCCCAGCTACATCTATGGGGAACAACTCACTAGACACCTCACTATCAAAAACAACGGTGTCCGGTTTACAACGTCGTCAAGTTGCTAGGGCATGTTCGTATATCCAGAAATGACGTCATGATAGAACAATGTTTTATCGTGAAATAAACCACGCTTTGCTATTCATTGGTTTTTGCGATTTATCGCGTAGCTATCTTATATTTGTCAATGAATATGACCCTCTCACATGAGCAACACAAACTTGTGCATATTGTGCATATGCGTTAACGGTGCACAAACGTCTGTCGGGATACAATAACCGGGGCTGAGCCCAGTCTCTCCATCCTCAATGAAGCTCCATGCATAAACATATTGTCTGCAAACACTGTTTCCCCATGTTCGTTCAAGGTTGCAGCGAGGTCTCACTGATGATGCAGTGTTTATTTCTATTCTGACCTGATAGACCATTAAAAGGTTGTCAGCTTCCAAACCATACGTTCACGTGCCAGTCTATGTTTCCGTGTATACATATAACAATGCGTCGCAGTGGATGTGTGGACACGTGCTGATGTTCAATTACGCATTATTGACTGTATGTTTCGTTTGGTACTATATTTTATTTCTTTTGGTATATTTTGTATCCAAAATGGAAGCGGTCTCGTAAACTAATATTAGCTCTTTCTTGCAAAATGTCAGCAAAGTTGCAATCTAAGCTGTTTAATACTACAATAGCAGTTATATGTGTAATAAGTCAGTATAACAATATCACCGAACGTCTGAATAATATTGACCATAATATACATCCATTTTATCCCAACACGAAACCTTTTAGTGAAACCAGCAGCCGTACTTCCTAATCAATGCGAGCACTGATGTCTCTGAGTGTTCGTCTGATTTCACTTCTGCTGCAGACGACAAGTGTCAATACTTTGAAAATGGACGATTCCTGAAGGGACGTGGCGTGAAGCGGTACACACAACGCTAGTTACTGTTTGATTGCCTCGGCCAATGTATTTTCGATTTTCCATTGAACAGGTCGAGACGGGAACATCGTAATTTTAGCCAGGAGCTGATCCAAACCACCAACGACCATGTTCAGACTACTGGGCCGAAAGCAGGTAGGCAGTCGATTCCTCTCCATGTCTTTTTTCGTCATTTCGCCTTCTAACATTGTGTTAAATAGAATTCTGTGCTCGTGTTTTTTCATGGTTAAGTTAAAGTTTGGTGTAATGTTATATACGTTGATAACATTGTCTGTGTGTTAATGCGCTATTTAATCTGTTATAAAAAGTCTGGTGTCGCGACCTGGCACTTCTGCCAAGAGTAGGTATAGATAGGGAGAGCTGTGCACACTGTGACAAACTGGCCCCAATCCATGTAGCTCCTCTTAAACAGATCATTGCTATATATAGGGCTTATAACATCAGTCTGCGGGAATTATTGAATGCTTGGAGTTAAGTTGTGTTTATGACTCCCCTGGTGTAAAAATAATACCTCAATTACAGCAGAAGTATGTTTCTCAACTGTTTTTCGTAGTTATTAAGTATAGTGAGCATTTGGGGTTTGTTATTGTGTTGGTGGTATTTGAGAGTCTAGTTAGAATTGGAGAGATGAAATAGGGCTTAACGTCGTGTTCACGATTATTGCACTTATAAAGGTGTGTGTGTGCGTGCGTGTGTGTGTGCGTGTGTGCTAGCCCGCACTAATGCCTGTTTAATAGTGTTAGCCCACTGAGATACCATGCCACATGGATACCCCAGTATAATGACTCCGAGCTGGCCAGTCCTTGTTTCCCCCGTAATACCGAGGGCCAGGCGAAGGTTACAACACGTACCATCTTTTAACGTCTTTTGGTATATCGCGGCGGGGATCGAACTACCGACATTCCGCTCTCCTGCAGACGATCCATCCACTAGACCTATTAAACGGTCAATCTCGTGGGAAACACAGCATATCTATGCATGTACAACGCCTTGCCTTGGGTTTGTTTACTGCTTGAAATCAATATCGTTTAATGATCCCTATCCGTGTGGTCGTCACTGATTGGCACGAGTATCATACAGTCGTACAGACAGCACGCCGTTAAAAGAGACACACAATGATTCACGATTGCCAAGGGAACCATACGGGGAAAGTGTAAGAGTCATAAGAGGCAAAGGTAATGTCTTCTTTCTTTGCAAATATCAAAAACGTCTCTTGATACTTCAGGAACGGATTAGAACCGTCTGCCAGGCTGTACTGTTTAGGTGTAAAAAATGCTGGTGAGAATGTCGACAGACTACAACAACGGTACGACTCTTCTTAGCCAAACGTTACAAGGCGTTCTCGACGTGGTTAGCCTCTGGAGATGTGTTTCTGATCACGAGAGCCACATTAATATGTTTTGGTTGATGTACCCCTTAGGGTACTGCAATCTAAGGCAGAAAGTTGGGCAGACATCTTAAAAAGACGAAAATAATAGCTTACTTAACCAAGTGGTTTTCAATTTTCTTATTTTGTGCAGAAATATAATTCACCCATTTATTTCAAAGGGGCTTTATTCGTAAGTAATATTAGTAATACTGGCTTTCTGTTTTTATCCGACTCCAGTTTAGTCAATTTGTATAATGACCCAATTGTAAACACGTTATTGATAGAATCCCCTGACTATTAAAATATTTCCTTTGAAAATGTTATTATCCCCCTTTACGAAGTGTGGAACGGGGTTCGTCCGTCCGTCCGTCCGTCCGTCCGTCCTCTTGTCAACGGGGACAGATCTTCTCAAAAACTATTTCAGTTAGAGAAATGTAATTTAACACGCTAAAGTTACTGGTCAAGACCCCAAATAAGTTCGAAAATTGGTGCAGTTACTTTTTGTTATGGCCCTTGCTCCGTGCTTATCAACTTAGTGCTTACTGCATAATAAAGGGACAAGTCTTCTAAAAAACAACTGAAGTTACATCAATGAAAGTTAGCATGCTTATCTAAAAGGTACTTGTCAAGACTGAGTTCGAACATAGGTGCTGTAAAAACATTTGGTAGAGTTACTTCCCTTGATCAATTTTATTGAACTTAGTGTATAGTGTATGCAATGGGGACAAGGTTTCTCAGAAGCTTCTGAAATTACATGAAATTATCAAAAGTAAGTTCGAAAGTCCGATATTTTCATGACAAAGCTACTCTAGAAACATCAAAACCTTTTCCATAATACACGTCCTACTTTCCAAACATAGAGTAGAAGTATACACAGAGCCCAACATGTCTAATAATGTATACCTTCACATAATGGCGTCATTTTGTAATTGTTTGGTGTTGATAGTTCTTATCTTGTTTTTATTCCTGTCGACTAAATTTGTCTCACTCAACAACTCTGACATTGCGAATAAGTAACAGCAAGCAAGTAAGAGTTATGTCCCTTTGAAGGTGACTCGCCTGCGCTCAGTTCGTCCACAGATATCCTTGCCTTATGCGTTACCCCATTGCAAGTGATAGAAAACTGCAAAGTCACAAGGTACAACAGTTTCCTGTTTGTATAACCGAATGTTGAACAGATTATCTTAACCCAAAGGTCTCATGAAACATAAACATTAGACATACAAAAGCAATCGCTCGCCAAACGGTAGGCCGAGTTATTGACTGCACAGAACATCGCGAGACCTACCACTTCGGTCCGAAGGCGCTCGTGTCGCTGTTCTGTTGTAAATGGCAGGACCTATATCTACCTTAGATTAAGGTAATGACAAGACCTACCTACATTAAGCCGTATTCCAAGCCGAAAGGCGTTAGATAGAACAAAACAACTGGTACATGCAACTTAGACGAAAATGTTTGAAATACGAGATAATGGGATCAGAACATATGAACAGCTGTCCAAAGCGCTCATAAAATGTCTGCATAGCATCGCGGATGTGCGGGTGATGTCCGTGTTGTTGGCGGGACTCGGTTATATAAGAAGTATTATTCATCAAACAAGCACATGACGCTTACATAATAAGATGTCTATTTGTTTCCACTTTCATCAGCACACATATGGTTCCAAAGTGGTTAGTAACTGCACTGTGTGTATTTATACAGTGGAACCCCGATACTATGGACACCGTTAATCCCAACGTTGTTCCTCTTTACAGAAACAAACCCGTGAAGATCCCGGTTAGAATAGGTCTTCAGCAACCCATGCTTGCCGTAAAAGGTGAATATGCTTGTCCTAAGAGGCGACTAGCGAGATCGGGTGGTCAGGCTCGCTGACTTGGTTGATACATGTCATCGTATCCAAATTGCGTGGACCAATGCTCATGATGTCAATCGCTGCATTGTCTGGTCCAGATTCGATTATTTACAGACCACCATCATATAGCTGGAATATTGCTGATTGCAGCGAAAAACAACAAATAAAGAAACAAACAAACTGTATAGGAACAACGTATAAAACAAAAGAACATGTAAACCCATAACTCGTTAATCCGGAAATGTGTTGATCCGGGTGATTTCACTGGGAACAGGTCCGTCCGAGATAACGAGGTTTCACTGTAGGATTCTGACAGAAGAAATTTTTATGACTCGTAAGCCTAGCCGAGAGCCACTCTGCTGCAGAAATTCACTCTCACATACAATATTGATGAGGCGAACAGGACGTTAGTAGAGCATCCAATATTCATGAACATACACGATGAGCGATGGTGACTCACAAAAGCAAACACGGATTTTTTGTTTTGTTTGTTTGTTGTTTTGTGTGTTGTTTTGGGGGTACACTTAAAATATGAACTTAACGGACGACAAATTCGGGAAACAATTTGCGTTTATTTGGCAAAGATTATTCACCAGATGTCATTTTTGTTGAAAACATGTCACCAAATGATTTTGTTATATAGTTTTTATACGTTATCTTGAAGCTGGGGTTATGAAAAGTCTCTGTAGGGTAACTGTCAACTGACAAAAATAGATGGCATGAGGAAAATATATATAATATATATATATATTGGCACTTTTATCATGCATGTCCACACCACCCATCATTTTTCCATTCACGGCATTTTAACAATTGGTTAACATTTTAAATGTATGATCACGTCGATGAATGTGTGTTTAAAGTTGTGCAAGCGTCATTTGGGCGTGGAGGTGCATTCCGTCTGTATTTGAATACAGAACAAATCGTCAAAAAATGTTAATACATGTAATACTGGATGCAGAGTTCTGGGTCATATATGGCTATGATAAAAAAAAATACATATTACGACAGTCATGTGACCCCTAGATAAATACTGATAAAAAGGGCTTATCTTAATCGTATGGATTCCATGAAACAAACCATAGATTAGGTACACCAGTATACCAAACTTGTCGTAATATGTGACTAACGGGATCGGGTGGTCATGCTCGCTGACTTGTTTAATGCATGTCATCGTATCCCAATTGCGTGGATCGATGCTCATGACATCAATCACTGGATTGTCTGTCTCGATTATTTACAGACCGCCGTCATATAGCTGGCATATTGCAGAGTGCGGCATTGGACAACAAACAAACAAACCAAAGTACCCACTAATTATTTCCACTTCGTCACCGCTTTGTGAAACCATGTTTAAATTATCCTTATGATTAATAAACATATCGCAGCACGTGATATTCATTAATACTTTATGATTGTTACAAAATATGATGGTTTTCCGCAACATTAAACCCGCCAGAAACGTATAACACATAAAGGGAAGGTAAAAGACTGATCCGCGTGATTAAGTTACCCCCTTTCTTATTCCTGATTAGAGTCGCATGGAGTCAATGCAATACGAAGTCATCCTTAGCAACGAACACAAAACAAACATTGCTTGGTAATTTTGTTACAAATGGAGGAACATGTTTTGTGTAGTTTGTTTACGCTCACGTACCGGTTTTTGTCGCGGACAGAGTTCCTTGATTATAAGTGGGAATGAGTTCACCTCGGTAGACATTTCTGGGAGCAGATAGGTTGTGGATTTGACTTCCGTGAATATTAAGTTGAGCTTAACATGTAAGAATATATTTAAAAAACCACTTAAATTTGAAGTCGGCGTTAAACAACAAACACACACACTGCTGCAGCGAGTGTAAATATACGCAGTTTCAATTTCTAGTGTTATATTTCAAATGTACGCATGTATCATGTTGGTTTGAAATTAAACGTAAACAAGGAAGAAGATGTCTTGAGAAATCAATAGCCATTAAATTCGTATGCTCCAAACACGACGAAAAATATCCTTCCTTATAACTTTTTGACATAAACAATGTTTGTTGAGTTTGACGTCAACGCATGTATTAATTGAAATCCATCATAAAACTGCTTTGGCGTTCTGTCAAGCATATGGAAGTACCGAAATGACTTGAGGAATACTTGACCCCTTAAAACATACTTTCCTCAATGTTGAATGAGTTGAAATATCAGCCTGTACCTATTCAAGAGAAAACAGTCCCCCCAACACTCTATTGCCTTCAAGCGGCGACGAACGGATGTACAGGCTAGTTGAGTAGGCTGATTACGTGTCAGCGTACGTTGGAAATATAACAAACAGTGGTTTGTCGAGTCCAGACTCGATTCTTTACAGGCAGTCGTGATGTGTTTGGAGACTTGACGGTGGCGTAACACTGGATGCAGGCTAAAACGGCACCTCAGCAAAACGGCACCGCATTTGGCCAAAACGGCTACAATGTGTCGGGCGAAAACGGAACCTCTATTTTTAATAACGATAACAACGATTTTTGTAGTAATATATATGGTTCATTTACATGGTATTTGATGTAACACCAAACCAAACAAATAATCCAAAATAAAACAGAAGATACTGGTCATGTTAGATCTAAACAGCTGCATTTTTTTACTCGGGGTTTACTTATATTCCAACACAGCAAGATTGTCCTTTTCAGAAAATGCTGCTTGTTTGGCATATGTTAATCTAAACATCCTTTGTACGTTCAATTAACAGTGAAAATTACCCAACTTTTATGTGAGTGAGTTGAGTTAACATCGATTTGAACAATATTCCAGTTATGTCACGGCGTTTCAGCTTAATGTGGGAGGGAAGCCTGAAGTGATGTAGGACTCAGACTTTGGAGAAACCTACGAGCACGGGTGTGGTGCTGACTAAAGTGGAAACATAATCGGGACGAACCGGAATGCGAACTCAAAATCATATGTTTCTGGGGTGCCCAAGGGACGCAACTCAGTACATCGATTGGCGGCTCCTCAGAAGACTGGGCTTTCCCCAACTCTTGAGCTTGAGATTGCAAAACAATGCTTAATCTTCTTTAACATGTCTGTAACATATTTTGAAGAACCACATTTAAAACAGTCCTTCTATTAATAAAATATTAGCAAAGGCATCGGGCTTCATAAGTTTCTGCTTGTGTGCTTTCTCATTTATATGATTTAACGTGAAGATGTATAATTTGATAAACATTGTGTTCCTGTGATGTGTAAGTTGAATTGAAACGAGTTGTTTGTGTCAATTATTCTCACTTTCATACAAATAAGTTCATGTTCTTTCAATAACAAATTTACTTCCTTAACAACTTTCTCCCGCTAGCAACAAATGTAAACATACCCACGTGTAGCATATTCATTTTACCCAATCAAAAGTAAGGATGGTTTCACTCCGTAATGGTGTAAATATTTTTATCCAATCAAAGAGCTGACTTCCGCGAAACCCGAAATCAAGGAAGAGCAAAAACATGGACCAGACAGGAAGATCGGTTGCGAGGGAACGAGCTCTATCTCCGCCCTTCTCAAAAACGACTGGCCACCTTGGGCTAAATCGACCCAGCGGAGCCATACGGGAAGAATATTACTCAGATGTATACACGCTTGAGAAAGAGCGATCCCTTTCAGCGCCGAAATTTCACAGTGACAACTCCCTCGGAAAGTGGCCCCCTGACAGAGTCTGGGCACAAGACAATGTTCGAGACAAACATCACTTGTATGATGAAATTAAGGAAGATGTTCCAAACAGTGACAGTCTCCATGATTACGAGCTAGCGAAGGACATGGGCGTCAGTCAGTCAAAATCATATTCCTTTTTAAAGGAAAATGGCCCAGGTCGGAACATTCGCTTGCTGTCAAGTAGCAGGAACAAGGACAACCGCCCTCCGGCTAAGGTCCCCATCGTGATAAAGAAAAATAGCGCAACCGTGTTGAGTAATAATAATGACATTGAAAAAAAACCGCCTGGGGATGAAGAAGGATTTTCGATCGCCCATCCAAAGGATTCGTTACCGAACAGGGTACGGAATATGATTAATCTTCTTCTTCTATACACGATGCAGTGTCTAGTTATCACAGTAGGTACCGGCTACACGACACAAAGATAACACATGATGTCATTGATATCGTAATAATTTATCATTTATTTATATCATTTTTTTATAGATATGTTGGTGAATGAAGTGATAGTTTTCTTTTAAAAGTTTACATTCAGGAGTATGATTGTGTTACTTAACAATACATGAGAAACGTCAAACCAAACTAAAACTAATATTCCACCAATATGTATATGGATTTTGGAACATTGCTGCATGCCTCTTTCATATAGAAACACCAAAACGAATTTCACAAAAACGTCTAGTTTTTATGCTTCCACAAATCCACTCCACACCCTGCATGTCTGTAATGATGCAATGTATTGCATTGCACTATACCATGTATACTAACATAGCTAGAAACTTACCATATTATTCAACATAAGGGATTTGTCAAATACTATAGGGACAGCATCCCTCTCCCCATTTTATGTAACATTAATTCATAGCCAACCAACCCTCCATCCCCTACATGTAATGTTAATATCTATAATAAAAACAAATATTTGAAAAAAATATATCACTTTGTTAGTTTTTATTTTTTTATGCCCTCCTCCCCCCTTTGTAGTTGTGATAAATATTGGGGACCTCCTTGTCGTTTTCTTTTCACACACTCCCCGCCTCCCTTGGATCTCACCAGCCCCCCTCCCCTATAATAAATTACATATACAGCTCACAGCTAGAAACCTACCATATTAACAAATTGCTCAGATCGATGCTCATGGTGTCAATCACTGGATTGTCTGGTCCAGACTCTATTATTTACAGACTGCCATCATATAGCTGGACTATCGCTGAGTTGGTTACAAACAAACCATATCATCATCACTGACGTTGTTCATTGAACATAAGGTGCAGTGAGAAACTTAATCTGTTAAACTCTTATAACAAAGTGAGTGAGTGAGTGAGTATGGTTTTACGCCGCTTTTAGCAATATTCCAGCAATATCATGGCGGGGGTCACCAGAAATGGGCTTCACACATTGTACCCATGTCGGGAATCAAACCCAGGTCTTCGGTGTGACGAGTGAAAGCTTTAACCACTAGGCTACCCGACCGCCCCCTTATAACAAAGAGTATGCAGTTCCAATTCCCATTCTAGCCCCCTTGAATATTGTTAAAAGAGCAGCACTTCACCATGTACACCCACTGAATGTGACTGACTCTTTTTTCCAAAATCATTCGTCCAGTATTGCAATATATTGGAAATAGTCAACAATATCAAAATCCATTTTAAAATCATATTTTTGAAAATGCATATGACACTTGAGTTTACTGACTCGTCTTCACATTGACTGAATTGGTTGGTCACAACACAACATCACCTTTTGATAAGGAAATGGAGAGTTATTTTATATACTCAAACAGAAACTGAATAAAAACCCAGGCAGCTAGTGCAGGGGGAATCGCAAGTTTCAGGAAGTTGAATTCTTTGGGTTTTTTTGTCGAATGTTACTTTGTTGGTATTATGTCAGAACATGTTACCATTGATACTTTGTATTATGTTACACAGCTTGAAAAAAGGGCTCCTGAGTGATGTTTCTGCCCCTTTATTATGTTCATGAATCTTGTCCATATTCCCTGATCAACAGGAATTACATTCATGTTGCTGACAATGGGAAAGTGACACTTTGTGGATGTTTTCAATGTTTGAATACTTCAAGTAGATCTCAGACCGATATGTTTGATGAATACTTGCAAGTTCATATGAAACCAACATGTTTGATGCATACTTGTTGGTAGATCTGAGACTGATAAAAAGATGGTTCCATCAATGTGTAAACACTTGTGAGCTGTGACACTGACAGCAGAATATTTGATGAAAGGATACACTAAGAAAGTGTATGTCAAGTAATAAATAAATGAACATGAATCTAGCATTTCTGACATGTTTAATCCTAGACTAACATTTAGTTTCTGAGCATGCTGAAATGAATATTTTGTTGTTGTTAAATTGTCTCTCAAAACATGACACAAAAGAGCCCAGAGAATCCGATTTTAAGCTGAAGAGTGAGTGAGTGAGTCCGGTTTTAAGCCACACTTAGCAATTTTCCAGCAATATTATGGCAGGGGACACCAGAAATGGGCTTCACACATTGTACCCATGTTGGGAATCGAACCCGGGTCTTCTGCATGACGAGCGAACGCTATAACCACTCGGCTCCATGACAATCTAGATATGTATACAAATGCAAGTCTAGCCAGCTCTAGCTAGCTCTATTCCATCAGCATCGGGAAAATTATTTGTTTAATTTTAGAGCCGAGGAGGGTATTGTGTAATATAAGATATCAAAGCCTAAATGTTAGTCTAGATAGGTTTCTTGCTGTGTTTGCATGAAAGACAAGATTAGTCCCCACATACTCTCTACTATTAACATCTAAGACAGATAAGAATAGGCAGGGCAGGGTATGGATGTACAGAGGGAGGGTAGCCAGCTAATGAAACAGATGGCCAGGTTATGTAATGTGCCTCCAGGCTGACACCTGTGCCTCCACATGACCTCTCCTGACCCCATGTTCATTAACAAGTGGGCTCTACGGCTTACCCTGAAGCTTCTGCATTGATCCGGTACACATGGTACATGGCTACACAGTCCTGTTGAATAGATCTTGCTGTACGTACCTATGGAGGGTTTTGTTCTTTTTCATGACATATGGTAACTGGGTAAACAGAAGAGGGGGAACATCTGTTACTGGTAAAAAACCTGATTCAGTCCACCTTGACCCTGAACATTTTATAATATCTGTGTTATCCATTAATCATGTCAAAACTCATATTGAGAATTTGTGATTTCAATTTATCGTTACATGTGTAAATTGACATTTTTTAATGGTTTGGAGCATTTATTTCAACATTAAATATAGTAACTTGTGAAATAGTCAAAACGTTAAATTGGTTCCTTTCTTTGTACATTATTTTGAGACTAATACAAAACTACACAAAAGCATAGAAAAAGTAGTACTTTGTTTGCATAATTGCCATTGAGGTTAAACAAAATATTATGGTTGTATGTTATGTGAAGTACTTGAGGCAATTTTGAGAATATTTCATACGGCCATGTGTCTTTCCTTACATGTGTATATATATTTCCATATCCAGCTTACACAGTATTCAAATTTCTGAGAAACTGTTACAAAATACCAGGATATCAGCAGCCATTGTTAATGTGTCAACATATTACCCCCAGTCCGGTTGTCACCACGTATGTCTTTGTGTGTCTCTGTGTACGTCTACTTTATAGAAATGAGCTTCTGAGGATAGCACTGTGACCTAGTGAGTAGTTGGCATTCCAGACTGCATAGTGTGCTAGTCGTACCTACTTTCAACTGCAATTCATGTAAGTGTGTACACTCTTAACATGGTACTGATTTACAAAATGTCTGTTGAAATATGTTTGGTTTCATAAGAACTTAATTGACATATAGCTTATCCTTATCCATAAACAGCCCTTTACCTCGCAGAGATTCATCAACAGCTTCAAGTGTGATACGGGATGGTCGGGTAGCCTAGTGGTTAAAGCGTTCGCTTATCATGCCTGAAGAACCAGGTTCGATTCCTGACATGGGTACAATGTGTAAAGCCCATTTCTGGTGTCCCCCACCATGATATTGCTGGAATATTGCTAAAAGTGGCATAAAACCATACTCACTCACTGAAGTGTGATCCCACATTGTACGAAGTTAAGGTCAAATGGTGTGCTTTTCAGGGTTAAAATACCACAATACCACAGCCAACAACCACTTTGACTCCAAATATCTCTGGTGTATAGGGGCGGTCGGGTAGCCTGGTGGTTAAAGCGTTCGCTCGTCACGCCGAAGACCCGGGTTCGATTCCCGACATGGGCACAATGTGTGAAGCCCATTTCTGGTGTCCCCCGCCGTGATATTGCTGGAGTATTGCTAAAAGCGGCGTAAAACCAAACTCACTCACTCTGGTGTATAACACTGATCTATTACTTACAACATTCATATTATTATTTGATCTGTCTTCTGTAAAGAGTTTCGAACTATCTTATAAACATATTTAGTATAATATGGATGACATATTTGTTTATAACAAATTAATAATATATCAAAGTGGAGAGCTATTTTTATAAATTGAATTCACAAGACAGTTGTTGGAGTTGGAAAGAAATAGGCAACAAGAAATTGTTTTGATAAGACAGTTCCTTTCTATCCATGTTTTAAATATTGAAGTGACATCTGCACAGTGTTTATTTATAAACATGTATGTATGATGTAAACAAGTTTTGACACATCAGCCTGACAATCCCACAACAGTCATGTAAACATGAGCACCTACAAAGGTCATCCTTAGTACACTGAACTCCGGTAGATAGACCAAGTGAAAGGGTATAGTTTACATCAGTAGTGGTTTCTTGAGGCAATGTACGCATGATTAATTTGATTGCTACCTGTACCTAACAACTTCCTGTATGGCAGGGTAGCTGAATGATGCTGTGTGTCCCCAGGGATATAGATAGTCCCGCAGGAACACCAGGTATAGGATATCTGATACTGCATACAGTCAACCCTGGGTATGTGTTGATCTTGTTGTTCTAACGGTCAGTGTGAAGGCCAGTACGACTCTGGTTTCAATATGTTAATTTACGTTTCAATCTTAGTGATTGGCTGATCAGTATGGTCAGGGTAAATGTTGATTTTCATGTTGTTTACTGTTGAACAACATCAGTGTCAAGTCAGACTGACTAGACATTTTATAATCAGGAAGCATTTCAGTATTTGCATAACATTTTTAGACAGCCGATGTTTCTCAAAGCTCTCAATTTTGTTGACATTTAAGCCAACATATGATATAATCAGAATACGTTGGGTTTTTGTTGCTGCATTCTGATATATATTAATCAATATTCAGAACATGCAGAATCTTCTGTACCGGTACATATTTCTAAGATGGATCATTGCCAATATTTATGTGAAACGTACAGTTTCTGTGTCATGTATGAGTTGATATTGAAGACTTATATGAATAACTTTGTTGATAATTTGTGAATGTTATTTTATTCAGTATGAATCAGTGTGTTCACAGTATGTAACTTATGGTAACAATGTTGCCAGTCATACAATACAGAAAGTCATGAAACATGATCATTACACCATGTACACCCTGTTACAAATGGTAACAACTGATAAAGAAGATGTGATATATCACAGCCTCTGTGTGCAGCAATACATTGTTTAACTACCCGAAACTATGTTCAACATGTCTTAAAAACGTATATATATTTATAATCTATTATGCACATTTTTTCAGATTCTGTTGTTTATGTGGGAACGTCTACAAATTCAGGGAACTAAGTTTTAGATAAGGCCATTGACAGATGGATTAATGAAGCGTTAAAAGTTCACCCTGCCCACCTCACTGCCAAACACCTTTCGAAACACAATTGTATTGGCCTCATGCATTTCCAGACAAAAAAAATGAATATGTGTTGTCTTCATTCCTTAACACAATCTCATCTCGCTTCTTCCCCACCACCACACACCCGCATGCACGCATCCACACACACACACACGCGCGCACGCATGCATGCATGCATGCATCTACACACACACACACACACACACACACACACCCGCATGCACACATCCACACACACACACACACACCCGCATGCACGCATCCCCACACACACACACACACACACACACACACACACACACACACACACACACGCACGCATGCACGCATCCACACACACACACACACACACACACCATTGCTTGTAGTTTTGGAAAATATTCGATGAAAATATTTTTTGATCCTATTTCATTTGATGTGATCTAGTTATTTTTCTGTTTCCATTCTGTCAATACTATTTTTTCTCATAGGATTTTCAAGGTAGCCTGGTTGCTATATCATTTTCTTGTGGAAACCCCGGGTCTGATGACCCACATAGGTACTAAATGTGTTTAAGCCCATTTTTTGTGTTCCCTTTCTCTATGTGGCTGGTAAATGGGTATTTTAATGCCATATAAGCATTATACTAGTTATACAATGGCACATCAAGCAAATAATTGGGCCAGACAGACCAGTGGTCGATATTATGAACATTGCCCCATGCCGTCACAATCTCACCCTGAGGTTGCAATATATATTCAGACATGTAAGTTGAAACAAATCATGAGCGTGATGGATGTCAAAACAATCCTAAATATGATTAACTTTGTTGTGTCTGGTTGATTATATCTGTTCAGAGTGACTGCCTATGTCTAAAAGTAAAACAGTACTTTGCATGTCTTGTTATGCTGATTCAAAAATAAGTAATTGCATGTGGACTAAAACAAATTTTCAGATATGTGTTCTGATGTTTAACGCTAAGTAGTCATAGATAAGTATTAACAGATTTTGTACAATGATTCATTGAAGATTTTAAATTAAAAATTGGAAAAAATTCCTTCAATACTCAGGATGTGGAAACAATGATATTAGCAGTAAGAAACAAAGTTCAAGTGTACCAATGACTAATAGGCATGATAAACACACAGTTTGCCATATGGTGCAACAATGTCAGATAACCACTTAAACCAAGTACTTCACACAACCATCAACTCATATACATTATCATGAATATGACTCCATAAATATGAGGACTGTTCTTCATGTTCTTAGTTGAAACTAAAGTTTCTAAAATTCCCGGTGTCTAAAATTACTCGGACAACATGATGTTTTTTTCAAGCAGTTCCTGTTTGTTGAAACACAAACACATGGTGTGTGCTGTGTGGGTCAAAGGCTACTCTCTCTGTTTAGGAAGTGCCTTGACTGAATCACCTCATCAGGAAAGCATTGTCTGTGGTTTTGTCATGTACTGGTGGTGGCACCTCCCTGTCAAGGTTGTGGTGGGCGGAGGCGGGATTACTCATCACTCCTCCACATTTCTTCGTGCCAGGGTTCAGATGCTTCATTTGATACGATTCCTGGGATATTTAGAATCCTGCTTGTTCCTTAACCCTTTTTTTTCGCGAACACCTGGTGTCTTTAATGATTTTCAGTGATCAAATATAATCATTTTCTTTGTCTTTTGTTTCCCAATGGAATCTGTTTCGGCTGATTATTCTCTGATGTTCATAGTCACTTGCAATGGCATTACAGTGTAAGAATGAATTAGTCAATACCAGTCTGTCAGATCCGGTTTGGTTGGTAGACATATCTAATTTTCTTCTTTCCATTTTGATAGTTATTCTGGCTTCAAAATTCGAAGCTTCTTCGTCGAATACTTTACTAGGTCCATGGAGTGTACATCTTTTTTTTTTACCAAGCAAACAGGATGTTTTATAGAAACAGAGTTCATCCTTCCACCTTCCATCCATCCGTCCACTTCTCAAAGTTAGAGAAATGAAATTTTGCATGCTGATATTAGTGGTCATGAGTTCGAAAATTGCTTCATACTGCATGAAAAGGGGACAAGTTTTCTCAGAAACTACTGAAGTTACATGAGTGAAACTTTGTATGCTTATATATATGAGGTACTTGTCAAGACTGTTATTTTTATCCCGAGTTCCTTCCCTTGCTTCATGGTTTTAGATTTTGAGCAGAGAATGGGCCTTTTGTGTGTGTTAATTGCACATTATTCATTTTTTATGTTGACATAAAGCGACCCATATGCCTATTTCTCTTTAAGGCTTTATAGGGCTTTTTGTTCATGTTGTTTGTGGTTTATATTCACGACTATATGAACAAACAAAATTCTTAGAATGAATGTGCCCCATGGTAGGGGTAGTGAAAACGCTGTCTTCTTCTTATTATTTCATATTAATTGAATTTGTTTTTTCTCTTCTTCAAATATTTTAGAGCTGATCCATGCACCAAGAAATACATATATCTGCCAAAAGAAAACAACATTATTTATATTTGCCTAAAACAGGGACAGTCTCTCACCTTTCTAATTTTTTTATTCTGGTGTATTATTCTACAACTAAATATAGAAAAACTTTAGTCCAGTTGACCCCCAGTACCCCTCGCCAACAGGATGTGCCCTTTAAAGATAAAGTAGAAAATGAAATACATTTCCTCATAGAATGTGATATTTACACTGACTTACACTATGACATGTTTACAGAAATGATGTCAAACAACATGATCCCATCTTTTAACTCCTCATCAGTCGAAAAGTTCATGCACCTCTTTGATATGCCAAACATTATTTATGAACATTGTAATACTGTTTTAACCTGATGTATCAACTATGTCAAATGTTGTCTTGACCGTTTCACATATACATGTTCTTGTTCCTGTTGGAATACATGTTACAGCATAGTGCATGATGGAACTGATAGTATTATGTGTTTACCTCTGTCTGTCTGTCTGTCTGTCTGTCTGTCTGTGCGTGCGTGTGTTTACATGTGTTTATGTGTGTTTGTGATAGCATGTGTAAGTATGATCGTGTGGGATCATGTGCTATTGTACTATACTGTACAGTACCATACTGTGTTGTGTGCATTTGAATGATATTTATACCAAACTCACAGTTACCATTGATTTTACTAGTCTCTCATAACCTCTGGGGTTTTTTCAGTACATTTTGCTATTTACTGTAATATCAACCTGTTTTAATTCCAAGAAGGATGTAATCTGCAGGATATGACTGTACAGAAAGTGAGACCTCAATAAACAACTTTTCTCTCTTTGTAGTGATGCAACTGTTGATTAACCAGTTTCCTTGACTCATCTATCCTCTTAGGTAACAATAGCATAATGTTTGATGTCCTAATATGGTGAAAGCTTCCTCGTGGTTATGAAAATGTATCTGAATTCATATTTATCATGTTTATAAACCTATTCATTGGGATCGCTATTAAGTAAGAGACTTCTTTCTATAGGCATTAAAACCTATTGTGAGGTTTTACTTTCCAATCTCATAAACAGGGACGTTGTAATGTCCCTGGGATTTTATATAATGTCCTGGGTATTTTATTAATATAAGTTCCGTTCAGATTGTAACATGTAATGAAATGTAAAATCAAATGACAAATGTTTTCTTTATATTCCCGAGGATCGAACTCGCAACCTTCATATCTGTAGCCCAGTGAGTGTACCACGAGGCTACAGAGGTGTTGATAAGCCTCACTGGTTTTTAGAATGTCCTTTTCAAGATCCGTACGCCAGCAACAGATATTTTACGCGTGTTTCCTAAGGTTCATGGAAAGTATGTTCGAAAGATAAAAATGTTGATAAATGTTTTCGGTTTATAAGCATGGAAAAACACTTTCCCTCGGTTTTGGTAGACAGAGCATGCCCTGGGGGTCGGGAAAAACCGCGGGGGCTTTGCCCCCTTGGTTTTTCCCTCTCCCCAGGGCAGGCTCTGTCTACCGTAACCTCGTGAGCGTGTTTTCTCCAATACTTATTACCTCTTGCTGAGATGTTAATTTCAATATTTGACCGCCTGCGTGGTCTAGTGGTAGATGGCCCTCCTGGAAAGCAGAAGGGGTTCGATCCCCGGCTGCGTCATACAAAAAGACGTTAAAAGATGGTACTTGTTGTTACCCTGTCTGGCGCTCGGCATTAAGGGGCTAAATCAAGGACTGGTCGGCTCGGAGTCAGTAAACTGTGTCTGAGTGGGGTATTCATGTTACACTGCGGCATGGTACCTCAGTGAGCTAGCACTATAAATTGGCTTAGTCCGGACTAGTACAAGCAGCCACACACATACACACACGTCGCTATGTAAGTGCAATAATCTTAGACGCGACGTTAAACCCCATTTCACCTCACCTCATGTTTATTTGAATATTTATTTGTGAAAAGTATTTGCTGCAGATATAGATCTGAAACATCCTGAACTTATCATCTTTGTGGAATTTGTTACACATGTCCCTGACTACAACTAAGTAGATTTTTCAAATATTCAAAATGTCCACCACCACAGAACATTTTAGTAGAGAATACAGCCAGCCACCAGGCTCTTCTCCTTAAAAAATTATTCAGCACACTGCTTTTGAGTGTGTGGAGACTATTCATAACATCCTTGAGTACAAAGAGGTCAGGTTTACCGTATTCAACGTATTAGCGCCTGGGACGCTCTCAAAATTAGAAATAGGGGCTCTAAATGTCTTATTAGAATATAATTTTGGTGAGAGAAAAAACAGAGTTGAAAGGTCGTAAATTTGTGGTTATGCTAACAGCCTGAAATGATACAAAGGAAAAGTATGTGCGTATCATACACGGCAGATATATTTTCCAGAATTTAATTGCCCATAATAAAGGGTGCTTATAACACACGAGTGCGTATTAAACACGAAAAAATAAGTCTTGTGTACATTGATCAGTCGGAAGGGGTGCTAATTGGGATTGTTCACTAGCCAATATATTAGCAAATATCACGTGGGCGCTTATTAGAACGGGGCGCTTATTACGTAGAATATGGTATCTGAAATTACCACCATAGCAGTTATCAAAAATAGGGTGTTTGAAATCAGTTGAATATCAAGGTCTTGTCTTCAACATGCTCAGTGTACTTTTAGGAGTTATCATGATGGACAGATATTTTTGGCTTGTTTAAGTGATGTATCTGGCATAATCATTGGCTGAATCTGAAGGTCAAGGTTGCTACTCACACAATAAGCAGTGCAAACAGCTTACTACCCAATATAACCCAAATAGTTTGAGTCTTATGACAGGGTTTTCACCAAATTATGCATTCATGAGCAATGAGGTATCACTCTTTATCAGTATATTAAAATACTTTTTGAGGTTTTTCATACTTAAAAGACCTAGACCATAATGTTTTATCTCACCTTATATTAAAATACTAGCTTCTTATTGGTTAAGGATCAGGCAATTATTTTCCATGTACCGGTAGCTTGCTGTGAAATAAATCATAACACACCTTAGGTAACTTGCTTATCTTGCATAGTATCGTTGAACTGAAATGAACGAATGTACCTATATGCTCACACACAGGGTGTAAATCCTACTTGGGAGCCATGCAGGTAGCAAAAGTAATGTAAGTCCCCTCGGTCCCTTGTTAGGTGGCCTAACTTTGGTTGCTGGTGATCTATAGCCCATTTTTATATTGTCTATAATTGACATATTAATTATAAATGTATTGTTTTAACTGTTATCAACTAGTTTTACAATTGAACCTGTGATATTCTAGTTATCTTACTGTCCATCGTTGACAGCCTTTTATTAATTCAAAATGTAATTATTATAACTGTTTCGTCGCGATATGGCTGAAATACTGCCGATGTGACGATAATTTTCACTCACTCACTCACTCACACACAGGGTACATCTCAAGATCAGTTGACAACTTATAATGTTTGATGACAAGCATCAAGTTTGGCACATCCTCATTTATTTTTGACTACTGTCTTTTGGATAACCGATAATGTACACTTTCTAACCAGAAGCCACAACTGTGAAAGAGGAAGTGTATGTTATACACATAGACAATGAGTTTTCATTTGTTTCCAAAACATGCAGAAGTGAAAACATCACTGCAAGGTCACATGACACGTCTGCTTGTCAACACATCTGAAGGACACACAGCACACCAATACCTAACATACTGGAGCTGGGACAAGTCCAAATTTACTACCCGGGGACCCACCCCCCTATTGCCCGACTCTACCCGGGGACCCACCCCCCTATTGCCCGACTCTACCCGGGTACCCACCTCCCTATTGCCCGACTCTACCCGGGTACCTGCTGTACTGGTCTCAAGAGAGAGATAGTTACAAAATGTCGATTGGGAATTTTTAGTTTGACCGTAGCCCTGGCAAAATGTATTTAGATACACATATAAAACAATCTGATCATGCATACACTGAATTTGATTGAAGCTTTATCTTTATTCAAACATATAAGATATAGGAATGTGTGCATAGTCAGAGAAAAATGCTAACATTAGTGACTTGTAGTGTAACCATAGAGTTTTAGATAATTTTTGGCATTAAATCGTATATCCTGTGACTAACCACGGGTCTGGGTAGTCCTGTGGGTACCTGGGTCCTTTACTCAGAACCCACCCGACCCAGGGACCCAAGTTACCCATCCCAGTCCTATAACAAACATATTTAATTTCAAGTTAAATATTATGGTCATATATCACTGAGTGTCAAGCCTGCTTGGTGTCATGTTCAAGAGGAGGCACAGTATTTCAGAGTCAGTGTAGTGTTGCATCGAGAGCAGCCCTGATTGAAGGAAGGATGCATCATTCATCATAGCAATGTTGATACTTAGATAAGTGTTCGTATTACACACTGTCACTGTCGCTCCCCACTGCAGGCAGGTGCCTGTCAGGCCCAAAACAGATCATATTCCGTTCCATGTGGTGTACATGTGGTAGGACTGACTCTGTGGGACTAAGTTCCGTTCGGTTGGTAGAAAATTGATCTGAAAGGAATAATGAGGCCATATTCATGTTATGCTTGCAATGTTGATCACCGCCTTCATCGAGCAAATCTCATTGGTCTTGTCATGATTCTAGTTCATGCTTCTAGCTTCTAGTTCATATTGTATATGCAGTTTATTTGGTGTGCCAGTGGAATTTTTCATTTGCCTGAATAAAACCATATATTGCTTTTTAGATTATTTTTTAACTTTTGGTATATTTTTGGTCGGTGTATAATCTGTGTAAACAGCCTGTTCAGGTTTCTGCTTTGATGCAGGTATTTAGTAAAACTGTCAGGGAAGGTAATTATGTAGAGGGGAATATCAGTCAGTAACTGTCCATTCCTATAAAAATAATGGAGGAGAGGCATTGTTAAGGAATGGAGAGTTACGAGGTTATTCCCCAACTTAAAACTCATCCCTTCTTTTAAACTTTGACAAAATATTCTGTTGTTGAAAATTATTTGAAAAATAAACCAGAACTCTTTGTTGTCTGTATGTAAACTGCGTGAGTCGCCTTTGCGTGATGCACAAGGAATGTGTTCTCTACAGATATTGCACATGGGCCAAGCTCCGGGGCGAGCTGACATTAAAAAAACAATATAATGTACACCGCTCTTCTTAATTTCATTGGGTCCTAAACTAGTATTTATCAATCGCTTGCACATTGTTAGTACATGTTGATGAGAATAATAGGAAATATAGAGCCCTGAACAAGAATATATATATATATTATCTGATTTGCTTTTTCTCGTCAAAGGTTTATATGAACATCGTTGAACCTGCTCTAACACAAATTATATACATATTATTTTGAGCTTTTAAGCATTATGCAAAATTATGAAAATATTTAATGGTTAATTTCACACCATACATTCATGTGCCACCGTAGCTGAGGTTGACAATTACATGTTCTCAAAACAAACATGTTTTCGGGAAACAAAATGAAATTATTCACTTGTAAATAAATGTAAAAAATAGTTCTGTCTATTCCAAGTGGAAATTAATTCAAATGTTGGTTCAAGATCATGTATAGTTGACAAACAACTCCAAAAATAATGGAGTGTTCAAACAATAGAATGATGTCACAGATGTTTTTTAATTTCATATATTTTTAGATTTTCACAAAATAATTTTAATGTATGAATTATGTTTTAAATATTCATGTTAACATGGTTAATGTTTATTTCATGTACAGCTGATGTATATAAGGAAGAGAATTTATGGATGTCAACTTCTCTATTGTGAGGAACATGTTAATAAAGAAGTTGACATCCATAAATTCTCTTCCTTGTGAGTATCTCTTCTAAATGCCATTCAAAAACTTGAGCTGGTGTATAGATTCCATAAAATTTAGAATCATGTCAAACTGAAAAATGCTATATCTGGAAATTCATGAAACACACAATAAAATGATACTTTCTTTTGATATTCTTCATAAGGTAGGATGCTGACATATTTTAATCATTCAACTCATTTCTGTACATGCTGTATGGCACAATCTCCCTACAGCTAGCCACTGCATGAGAGAGACAAAGACAAAGAGAAAATACTGAAATTACAGAAGTTTATTATTAATTCAAACTGTTCAGTGCTAGAGACTGACCTTGCTAGGATCCTATTCTAAAGGCCTATCCTTTTACAGGCTTGGTTAGATTACGTCATACTTGAAACATAATTAATTGATTTCAAGACGGAGAATGGGTAACGAGGCAGTGTTTCATCGATAACGTGGATAAACTTGCATCTGCCTCAGAAACCAGACTGAATAAATGTATTATCACGTTTATCATGTATCTCTCCTTGTCCTGAAGTTGTGGTTATGTTTATTTGTTTATTTGTTTGTGTTTTGTTTGACGCCGCACTCAGCAATATTCCAGCTATGTGATGGTGGGCTGTAAATAATCGAGTCTGGACCAGACAATCCAGTGATTGACATCACGAGCATCGATCAATGCAATTGGGATACGATGACAATGCATCAACCAAGTCAGCGAGTCTGACCACCCGATCCCTTTACTCGCGTCTTACGACAAGCATAGTCGCCTTTGTGGTTATGATCACATGATGAAAGTGATACAATACTTGATCATCTTCAGGTTTATTGCAGTGTCCCTGGGCCAAATTCACTGGAAATTTGACACATTCCAACTTGCACATGATGCACATGACAACATGTCGAAATGTTTTGTAATCCCTAGGAAATAAAGTTTGAAAATATTGTTAACTTATAAAAAGTTGTTTGTAAGTTGAAATGTTATTTTATGAATTTTATGAAACTTGTTAACATACATCATGTATGTTGCAGATAGACAAACTGCTGTACAGTTTGAGTGTGTGTTGATCATGTTGATGCAGCTTTGTGTTAGCATGTAATGTGTAATGCTGACACTTTAGCTTTACATTTGTTATACAGGAATTACCAGATGCGAAATTCTGCATCCTGTTCACATGAATTATGAAAACTGAAACAGACAGTAAAAACTACAAAGTGCATCCTCTGGGATGCAGAAGCTTCATATGTGTGTTGAGGAAACAATACTGCTTCTTCCTGATTTGGCGCCACTTAAAAAATTGATAATTTAATAATTCAATACACAGTCGGGTGCTTCACAATTTTCTAGCGCTAGAACTTTTAACTTACTTCTTCTGAGCATGCACAATCTTATGTCAGTTGTGGTTGAATACTGTTGTAGCATGTGGTATCTCCTCAGGCAAATGGCTTTGTTTGAAAATGCCTCTGTAAACCCAGAAGTGAGTGGGTACCCGGTAGGATGAGATGGTAATGTGACTCTTAAGCTTCTAACACCTAACAGGCAGCTTGGATTGTATACTTCCTAGTGGGCGCACACTGTACCATAGCCCAGAACAATGATAATGTAGCACCAGAAATAGGCTTCACACATTGTACTTATGTGGGAATCAAACCCGGACCGTCGGCATGAAGAGAGAGCTTTTTACCACAAGGCCACCCCACTGCCCCACTCTGAATAGACAAATCTGATGATAAGATATTTATGAGGAGAAGAAGGAAGCTAAGTTGTTTTTATAGTAGTTTTTGTGATCGTAACCACTCAGTGGACTATTCATTCCTCATGTTCTTCATCTTCTTTACACATATTCCCGAGGCAAGTGAGTTAACTGACTATAAAAGTCCAGTTTCCACCCATGCCTAACTAGGCTGGTATTATGGAGTTACATTTTGGCTACATCAAAATCGCGCACCAAAATCGAAATCGGGTTCGTAAAGTGTCATGCAGATTTCGGTCGACTGCAGGATTTGCAAAGCATGTTCACCGCTAGCTCATTGTCAACAGATATTTTCTAAATCTTTTCATGTTTTAAATCAAGGTGCTCACGTGATTTGATGCACTTCGCGATGTAAGACTCGTTTTATCACAATATAGATCTTGATTATCGATCAGTTTGTCTTGACTGGGCGCCACCGTTTTGTTTGAAGCAAATGCAAGTGATACGAGAGGTTAAATCTGATTGGTCAATAGGAGAGGCATAGAAAGGACATAACTCGTAATAACCACTGGTGGCGCTACGATCGAGTCTAGTTCGGCAAGGGTGGAAACTGGACTTTTAAAGTCAGTTAACTCTCTTGCCTCAGGAAGATGTCTTTACATGACTTCCTGGAGGACTGTTTGGAAGAGAATTTCTGCTTTTTCAAAAGGGATTAAAATATGGAATGTTTAACTGACCCAGTTCATCAATGCAAAGAGAATCATACCAAAATACATGATACAATCCTGATGATATAAGCCTGTCACGTCAAATTAGATAAGATGACACATCTGCTTACCAAGACTTACACCTGAATTATGCCTCCCAAAGTTGTCATGACATAGGGTCAGGGTTTTACTTTGACTTACAACGACGTACAACACTGGGGCCCAGGGGACCACCAATAATGAAGAATTAATTTCAATTGTAGCACTACGACTATTATAAGTCTATGTTAAGGTACAGGAGTTACAATCATCTAAGCACAAAGTTTGTTCTATGGAATTGGGTGCAGTACTGGACGATTTGATAATTGCTTTAATTGGAGGACCTTTATATTTTTTGTCAAGAATTTAGTACAGAGACTACATATAATTTCTGCGTTCATTTTTTGTTTTTGTGTATTGGACGCACATTTCGGCGGCGTGTAAATCCAGTTGTTACTTACTGATGTTTGTTCCAGGTGCGTCTTGGTGACTACACTCAACCAGTGGATGCTACCAACTTTACGTGGGGTCGAAACGACGAATACTGCGAACCCTACGTTGCAGAACAACTTATCAAAGGTTTGAGAAATTTATGATTCAAGACTTCTGCCATCATTACCATAACATATCATTTAGAACCAAAATCAAAGGACTTGAATGACAAGGATACAACAAACTCCAGGGGATAATAAAACTCAGTTCATTATATCAATAGTTCGTTACTAGACAAATGTGTCCACCATCTTGGATTGAAATGAGAATTGAAAATGTGAACTAAAATATCACAAATTATTTAAATCTGTTCCATTAATTATATTCGAAAGTTAATTCAATAGTTTTTACAATAGTTTTGGCGAAATCGTGTGTGAACTTGTCGGCAGATCGCACCAACCCACCTTTGTTGACAATAGCTATGATCAGATTATGCTGTGCTGACACCTTGAAACAAATTTCAGTTGTCAGAGAAAGGGTACTGATATCATAACCGAGACATAAGTCATTGATGTGTTTTTTAACTATTGTATGTCAATATTTTTTATTCATGATACAACAAGTCCGCTGGAAGCCTTCATGTCACTGATCACTGCTGATTGGTTGATCTCAAACGGTGACTCATCCATGTTCCACACATACAAAATTACCTCAAATAAAAGAAATGGTTCTTAGGCAATGACTTTTGAAAATATAGTCTGGGGTTTTTTTTGGCTTGTTCAAACTAGTCACCAGATAAACAGTTGTGTACCGTCAACCTGGGAAAGGGCCTCCCTACATAAACAAGCATACTAACTCCTATTGCTACCATAACACGAGATGCACAGTTAAGCAGTGCACATGTAAAGGGAAGTAACCACATGCTATAATGCATCAAACAAAACATGCGACAGACTTTATGATGCGGGAGGTGCTCGAGAACCAAGACTATTATTTTTTTAGCTTAATGTAGGAAACTGCTCACTCATGCTTATGATCATGTTCATTTAAAATATATGTAGCAAAAGCAGCAAGTGACATTACAAATAAAACAATGTAGATTTAAGTATTCATGGTTCTATCATAGTTTTGGATCTCATTTCTTACCATTATTGCATTCAAATTCTTTTCAGTGATTATTATTATATATACAATTGTGTATTTTTTAACTGAATCAGCTCAGCATTCAGAATCAGCTTTGCTAATACTGTCACATTTGTCAACAATGTCTTGAACCATTTCGTCATTCATGCTGACAGAAATCAATATTGTCTGCATAGATGAATTCCTCAAGCATAACGTTGCTATTGTTTTCCTATGTTGACAAGGTTGTTACTCCACTGATAATGTTTGTTTGCTGGTAATTGAGGCAAGTATTTGTTCATTGCTGGTGACTCTAAGTGACACTGATTGAGTTATACATGAGTGACATTTGGGTATGTGGGGGATTAAATAACTGTTCACTATATCTGCTAGCTCGCTGTACAGAGTTTGCTATACACACAGCTTCTATAGGAAAATATGTAGAGCGGCAGTCAGGACCTTTTTAACAGTTTGTTAGATCTGTTTGTTAAACATGACCTAACGTAATGGTATGATTCGTATAGCCCACTTATAGCCTAGGGCTGGGAGGAGGCCAAATGTACTACCCAGATACGCAACTCGCTGTAAGCCTCAGGAGTTGGGTACAGATAGCCCAACTGGGAATTGTTTACTGGAGCCCTGGCAAAAACTATTCAGATGCACGCATAATTCGATGTGATCATTGAATTTGACAGAAGCTTTGGGTGATATTCCTCAAGTAGATTTGAGGAAGGGAAGTAACTCTGCCCATAGCCTTTCCTCTTTTTTAAAGCACTTTTGCTTATGGATATAACAAAATATTAGTGCTGCGAGTTGTGAGCATATAGTATCTGCACATATCTTATGCAACAGAGAACTTATCAGTTGTAATCTCATACAAAGACCACTGTGTCTGTTGTTTCAATGCATTCAATGATATACTTTGTGCATCTTCAGAGGCAGCTAAGAGAAGACAGTCCGACAATAAAGTGTCAGACAACATGGACGTCAATTCAGAAAGTACAGATTATAACCGAATCAATCGAAAGGCACCCAGAGAATCTGGCCAGTCCCAGACCAAACCCATCTCATCGGGTTCTGGTATCCATCTTGGAAGCGATGGCTACAACCACGCCAGTAGCTGGACAAGTATCGCTAATAAGAGTTCGGACTCGAGCCACGATACATATGAAGAACCATGGGATTCACGCACAAGACAGAGGGATTTACAAAGTAAGCTGAATCGAGCTCAAAGTGAAGAAATTCCAAAACAGTTTCCTCTTCCTGACTCTAGACGAAGTTCTCAAGATCCAGCTGCTGTGAGACGTAAACCACAGCCGGCAGACATGTACGAAGACGCATGGGACACTCCGCTAAAACAAAAACTGTTAGAAGAGAAACTGAACGCTGCTAAGAGAGGTGGAGGAGCCGCTTCACGGTCCCCCACATCCCCCCTCCCATCTTCCCCACCCTCCACCTACGAGGAACCATGGGATATCAAGAAGAGACAGATGGAGTTGGAAGGCAGATTAGAAGCTACCCACATTCACAAGTCCCCTATTGGAACCCCTATTAGTCCCTCACGTCGCAGTCCTCAGCCCCGCCCTGGACTGGATACCTACGAGGAGGCCTGGGACCTCAAGTCTGGGGCCAAGGCTGTCAGCTATCTCAGAAGCAGTGAGTCATGTTTTATCCTACACTGTTGGTAGTATCATGACTGACCGAAGGATGTTGATTGAAACAAGAGGGACGGGTGAATGCTCCACGAATACTTAAGAAATAGTGTATGATATCACTTGGTGAATATGACAGATGGGCCGTGGGATGACCACAAGTTTATAAAAAGATTACAAAAAAGGCTATTCAATGTAAGACCAGACTAAGTAAAATTCTTGTTTATTATATTTGCTTTAAGCACGGTGCAGGTACAATAGTGTTGTGGTCAGAGGTTAATTTCCTAAATGTAAACCTGACATATCAAGCTGTATGTGACTTGTATGTCATGTCCATGGTGACACTTGTTGAACAGTGATGTGTATTTTTTCAGCTTCCCAGCAGGACCGAGACCTGGCTCCCAGCTCCCCCCAGTCCCCCAACTCCGGCTCCCCAACCAACAAGCAGCTTCCTCGTCTGGTCACCCCAGCCACAGCATGCACCATCGGGGAGAGAATCAACCCCATCATTCCCTTACACAAGCAGAGGTAAGATCAGTCACACTTCTCCTGTAAAGGCCAAAGGGGATTGTGAGATATTTCTGTCATTGAAGTCCCACTGACATTTGTTTTAATTGCTGTGAATGTCAAACGTGGATGTAGAAGTGACGACATATTTGAATGTTTCTGTTATTATTTGGTGGTATGTCCTAGTTTATCTTTGATGTTTGTTTGTTGTTTAATGCTGTACTCCACAATATTCCTGCTATATGACGAAGACCTATAAATAATCAAATCTGGACGAGACAGTCCAGTGATTGATATTATGAGCATTAATCTACATAATCGGGATTCAATGACATACATCAACCAAGTCCCCCAGCCTGACCACCAGATTCTGATGAGTTGCTGGAGACCAATACTAACCCAGATATTCACAGGGGCCTTGTTTCTGTGATCATGGAGTCTTGTTTCTAAGGTGCTGCATCCCTTAATGAGACCATGATTTGTTGATGCAGGGTTTGTCTCCCAGATTGCTCCTATTATCATCTTTGATAATCATATTGGCCAAAAACTCATACATGATGGTTTAAACAAAGTGGTAAACCTCTTTCACCTAGGTGTTCCACCATCGTCAAGCTGACTTGCCATGATGTAACTGAAATACCTTTCAAAGTGGTGTCAAAACCAACTACTGTAAAACGTGAAATTAAAGCGAGCGTGAATTAGATGCGAAAAATGCGAGTGGTCTTTGCTCGCATTATTAAACATCGCAGTTATATCACCAATAAGACATTTTGGATAGCAGAAATACCAATTTAGACATACGCTGAAAACAAACAACTATGTATTCCACATCAATGTTTATTGAGCAGCACTTGTAACAAGTACATAAACAATGTCATTCAAACACTAATTACATCCTGTCAATTGATACTGCTGGGGTGAAGAGTGCGCACGTATTGTTTTAGCTGAAGTACTCTACTCAGCGCTAATAAGCGGTGCTATTTGGAGTGTGATTGGATTAATGTAAGGTTGGATTGAGGTGAGGATTCTCCTGTAAACCTGACAGAGGACATTTTGTTTAGATATAAATCCACTGATGCCTGAGAGGAGGGGGTGTCCCATTCATATTGAGTCGCATTTTTGGCTAGGGGCATTCTTTTGGAGACGCATTAATTTCACGTTTTACAGTATCTCACATCCTTGTGTTATTAAGTTATGCCAGTGTGTTACATGTTCCGACATGACACGTAATGGGATGTCCTCAGATCTTTGTTTAGCGACAGCGATAACTTAGATCTGATTTTAATGAGATTGACAACCAGACAATCTTTTTCTATTGACAGTCACATGTACAGTGAATTATCAAATAATCAACAACAAAAAATAGCAGTTGACCATGTGTAATGTGTGAGTTTTACCATGACCTGCTTCTGTTGTCAGCTGGTACCAGGGCCGTATTTCCCGAGCCGATGCTGAGAACACGCTGCGTGTGTGCAAGGAGGGGAGCTACCTGGTCCGCGAGTCTGAGTCCGAGAGGGGCCAGTACTCTCTCTCCATCAAGTATGTAACCCAGATTATAATACCACAAGGACGGTACTCAAACCCTGCATGCCCTAAAATTTGACATACAATTTCCTAGATAGCCTAGCTGCATTTACCATGCCCCCATCCATTCATCGTTTGGTATGAGTCTTTCTTGGTGTCTTTGCTCCATCATATCCCCACTCAATGCATATGGATATGCTGATATTGACTGATGAATGATTGAGGGGATATAGTAACTACTAGTGCTGGGACAGTAACTAAGGTAGGACGTGGGTACCAACAGGACTTCCAAGACCCAAGGTTACTCACATGATATTTTGTTTAATGACAGTACCAACAAGGGCAAAAGTGAGCTTGGCTCATTAATACCCCCGACCCGCCTAGTGTGTCAGTAGTTTCAAATTAAATAGCTAGGATAGGGTTAGGGTTTGAAAAATTCATAAAAAAATGGAAAAATAAAAACATTTTTTTTCTTTTGACTGCCCCTCTCCATATGACACAGATTATATGTATTAAGTTTGAGATGAATCCACTGAATAGTTTTAAGAGAAATCGCGCGGACAAAGTTTTCAGACGGACGGATGGACAGAACCTTGGTATAACTATATACCTATAATAAAGCTCCATGGTTACACTACAAGTCGCTTATGTTCGCATTTCTTTCTCCCTATGCACACATTTCTCCTGACATTTATATGTGTGAGTAAAGATAATCATGCGTGCATGATTAGATATCCCCCCCCCCCCCCCCCCAGTAGGTAGTTTTTGCAAAGGTTCTGGTAAGACATGTCTCACTCAGACATCATTTTTTATAATAGGGGATCAGGTACCCTGGTAGTAAATTTGGACTCGTACCAGCCCCAGTAACCACAGCTATAAACAATTGACAAAATATTCATGTCTAACTGTGTCAATTATTTCAGAAGTTTCTTTGGGGTAGATCTCATGTTTGACATAAATATTTCTTTCATTTCAGGAGCCGTATAATGAACATCCATCTGAGGATTACTAAGCGCTCAAATGGACAGTTTATTCTTGGTGAAAACAGTGCATTATTTGATACGATCCCTGAAATGATTGATTACTACACCCAGCACCAGGTTCCTCTAAAGGGCACAGAGCACCTCACACTCTTGCACCCTGTGGATCGCCACTGAGGTGCAGAGCTACACTGAATTGTGGATCTCCACTGAGGTGCAGAGCTACACTGAATTGTGGATCTCCACTGAGGTGCAGAGCTACACTGAATTGTGGATCGCCACTGAGGTGCAGAGCTACACTGAATTGGGGAGCTACACTGAGGTGCAGAGCTACACTGAATTGGGGAGCTACACTGAGGTGCAGATCTACACTGAATTGTAGATCGCCACTGAGGTGCAGAGCTACACTGAATTGGGGAGCTACACTGAGGTGCAGAGCTACACTGAGGTGCAGAGCTACACTGAATTGTGGATCGCCACTGAGGTGCAGAGCTAAACTGAATTGGGGAGCTACACTGAGGTGCAGAGCTACATTGAATTGTGGAGCTTCACTGAGGTGCAGAGCTACACTAAGGTGCAGAGCTACACTGAATTCTGGAGCTACACTAAGGTGCAGAGCTACACTGAATTCTGGAGCTACACTGAGGTGCAGAGCTACATTGAATTGTGGAGCTACACTGAGGTGCAGAGCTACACTAAGGTGCAGAGCTACACTGATTTTTTTAGCTACACTAAGGTGCAGAGCTACACTGAATTCTGGAGCTACACTTAGGTGCAGAGCTACATTGAATTGTGGAGCTACACTGAGGTGCAGATCTACATTGAATTGTGGATCTCCACTAAGGTGTGGAGCCAGACTGGACCAAGTTTAGTTACGCTCTCCACAGTGTTGACAGGATGTGTGCTGAGAGCATAAGGACTTCAAGGATCAATGTGAATGTGCTAGAATGCTATTAGAGATTTAGAGATTTCAGAGTGATATCTTTCTGATGACGACAATTGGGTGTTAAAATATGGATACAGTGGGGTAATCTTAAGTATGATACAAACTGTGATACTGTTGACAAAAGATGAAACCCTGATGAAAAGTGATGAAGGAAGATGACACAGTGATGAATAGTTTTGACGAAAGATAACACTGTGCTTAAAACTGTTGAAGAAAGAAGACTTCGTGATGAATATAGTTGAAGAAAGATGACACAGTGATGAATAGTGTTGACAAAAATAACACTGTGCTTAAAACTGTTGAAGAAAGAAGACTCAGTGATGAATATAGTTGAAGAAAGATGACACAGTGATGAATAGTGTTGACGAGAGAAGATTGAGGTCAGAAAGGATACCATCATGATGATATTATGTTTAGAACATCATGCTATTTTCCTGAGGAGAATCGACTTCTGGATGGCAAGAGAATTATTACAATTATTTGCTGACTATGTGTTTGTGTTGCCTGAAGCTGTGTCTGTCCTATGACACTCGCTGTTACTGAGACATGGCTTTATGCAGTGAATATGTGTCCTTCTCATATTAAACACTGAGTACTCTTTCTATATCATGTATACTGAACAAAACAAGTTAGGGATCATGAAAACTTTAGCAATATATTTTTGTAGTGTAGACTGAGCACCCAGTTTCATAAAAATATCGGTAAATATATTCATGATCCCTTACATTTTTGGTTCAGTATAGATATCGTGCATGGAGGTGAAACTTCCGCAAGAACATTCAGATCTTTCCTTTGAACAATTTTCCTGTTTTAATGTATAACCGATTTGTTGAACAGTATTACAGACCACAGCATTTCAGCTTCTTTACTGTACAAAAAAAGTATGCTGAATTATTTACATATCATTTGCTTGTTGAAATGATGGTGGTCTAAAGGACCAGCCATTTGATATTTGGTGATGGGTGGAGTGGGGTAAATTGTCCCAGAAAATGCTTTTAAAAATTAATTATGCTTCAGACTGTTGAAAAAATAGATCATATAAAATACATTATTGTAAGGTTTTTATTGTAACAAAAAAGTATTTAGGCTTATAGATTTAATTAAAACAATATCTGGTTTTGCAGATATCAGTTGAAAAGATCATGTCTCTATACAAAATCCTCCCCCCTGCCTCCACCGAATTTCAAATGGCAAGTCCCTTATGACCTCATTTGTCAGCTAGCAAGTAACTCCCAGCAATATGGTATTTGTTATTGCACACTAGAACCCACCGACGTGATCAGCAATTCCATTATTTTGCTTCACTTTATTACACTAAAAGTCATCTATTACATAATGCCAATACCATGTATACAGGGAGGCCTGAGGTGTGGAGGTGTGGAGTCACCTGTACTACACAGGCTTTGTGGTCAGCCACATCATCGACCTGCAACAGTGTCATTGGAGATTATGTCGTGAATATCAATGTCTGTTTGTATTTGAAGCAGTTTTCACTTTGGTGGCTCTTGTGGCCTCAAAGGTATTATAATATTGGTTATTGTGGCTACGTTTTGAAGCTCTTTTTCCATCATTTCTCATTGTTAATGAGTAAAATTCATCAAAACTGTGTATTACCGTTAATTTTTTTTCAAAAGTACATTAATACAAACATAATGAATGTATGTTACTATTTCTTCATGTAAGGTAATACTTTTTTTATAACAAAAAGGGGAAAAATGTAAAAACAGGCCAAATTGAATTTATTGTGTTATGGGAATTGAATTGCCATGTAGGCAAGAGGCCACCCTGACTGGATACATGGGATTTTGTTTTGAACAAAATGGACGATTATTTTCATTAAAAAACACATCAGTTAAGTGAAATAGATCCAAATGGAGACATGCATCCAAATGTTGTTTTGTTGAGGATATGTTGTTGCATGTATGTAGAAGCAACTGAATCAATTTTTTGTTTTTTTGTTTTTTTTTGTTTTTGTATTTTTCTTCTTGTTTTTTGTTGTTTAACGCCGCACTCAGCAATATTCCAGCTATATGATGGGGCAGTCTGTCAATAATCAAGTCTAGTCAAGACAATCCAGTGACTGACATCATAAGCATCAATCCACGCAATTGGGATACAATGACATGCATCAAGCAAGTCAGCGAGCCTGACCACCCGATCCCTTGGTCGCCTCTTACGACAAGCATAGTCGCCTTTCATGGCAAACATGGGTTGCTGAAAACCTATTCTACCCCGGATTTTCACGGAATCAGTTAGTACATCATTTTGATGCATATTCTTCAAATGATGAAAATCTTGAAAAGTAGGAAATATCATTGTGGCAGTGGTGTGTTAGCATGGACAGAAGTAATTCGAATAGTGAACACATGTTACATGAGGTCCTGGTTAGTGGACTGATTAGCATAAATGACTCAATCTTGTGATATTAGTCTTAGTTTTATCACATATGTTATTACATTAAATGGTGATGAAATAATGTCTAATGAAAACAAAACATCACTGCTTATTATAAAAGTGAAATCCGACTTGTCGGTCCCACTAGGAGTTTTACAATATATTTATCAATAAATCCGTGTTCAGTCATGTACTGGACTACTTGGAAGCAATACAATGTGGTTACCATCGTTACAGTGATTTATGCAAAGTCCCTTCAATCAGTGGTTCAATAGGCATTTCATTAACCATTGAACAGCTGCTTGATTGACCTTTACACACACTTATGTATAATCAGGTGTGCAATACCTCATAAGTGAGGTGTAGAGGGTCAAGCAATCATGTGAGTACTGCCTGTTTCATCTGCTTGATTTCCATGCTAATAAGTATTCTTTGGCGAAACAGTTCTAGTTCACCAAAGAAAACAATGTGATATTATTTATGACCGATGGTTGGGGGTTAACTGTAGGTTGATATGTTTGGGAATATTCACTGACATTTACTTTTCTTTGCACTGGTTCACTTGTATTGGTATATGTGTACATTTGTACATTTTGATAATATTATGATCATGATATCTTATGATTGTGTTTCATTAGTATATGTCCTCTCTCTAGCATTATCCATTTGTGCTTGTTAATAACAATAAGTATGTCTCATATCTCCTCCAGCAATGTCCATTTGGTGCTTACTAACTGATGTGTCCCTGAAGTACTCAAAATGTTCTCTGCTCTTTTCCTAACAGGTTTGGATGAGGAATATAGCATCAAATGATTGATCTTGATTTCTGAAAGCTAAACAATTAAAACATGTAAAAGAAAGGAATAGATTTGATTTTATGTATTGATATATATAATACATTTTGTACAAGTCTACCAAATTGAAAGGCAGTGCAATGGCTATAGTTAACTGCATGTTACCATGGTTACAGCCCATATTATCATGCTCTTTAGGGCGATCTTTGTATTAGACGGCAATATTTTAAAAGTACACCTCAAGATCATTGGCCAACAAGCAATGGACATGTAATATTATGTCATTGGAAGTGTTATCATCTCATAAACCTTCTCCTCTAACTATACCATGTATTCTATGCTAATACATACATGTGTTATGATCCTTGCCTTGCTTCATTGTGGTACTATAGTGTTTTCAGTGTGTGTGACTTACACTGCAGCAGTATTTTAAACACATTCCAAACTGTGTGTCTGTTGTGTATTTGATTCAGGGGAGACAACTCCTGTGCATGATTGTGAAATGGTGTACATATTTTCTTTCCATGCAGTAGTGCTTTTGTACTGAAATATATTTCATACTACAAAAAGCAGGGTTTTTCAGGCTGTTTCGTTTAATGTTCATTAAAGAGTTTATCATTGAAATGATGATCGTTTTTTAATCAGTCACGCTATTATAAATGTTTCCGTTATTTATGATATAAACCCAAACAATGGCTGTTAATTACAGAATATTTGTGCTAAAAATCAAACTTTAATGTGGAACACTGTATGATATTATGGGAAAATATATTTTAGTTGAATATTACAATATTTGTGTATGTTTTATGGAGTTGTTCAAGAAGATATTCAATGGTGCTTTTATGCTGTTACTGAGTAAATAGGATGCTGTCATATCATACCGATCAAAATATGTGCTCTGTGAGCTTCCGTCTTGTTGAAACTGTTCGTATGGTGACAGTCACTTAGCATGTGAGGGAAGAAAGCACTAACACATTGATTTTCATGCCTTATGTGTTAAACATGTTTAAAGATCAAATACTATATATATCTGAAAATATAATGAGTGGATGTTATTTCAAGTGAATATATAATAATATGACTATTTTCAGTCTGCCTCATTGACTGTAATTTTCAGACCATCAGGTAGAAAATACTTGATATATCACGTATATAGGACATGTGTCAAACAACGTTATTAAAACATGTTTATCTCATTTTGTGACCTGAAAAGGTGACATTTTCGCCACTTACTCTGCCACTCATAATAATATCAATTTTGTCAGGTTACTTGATGAGATAAACATGTTATTTGACAAACAATGTCAATATCCCCTACATGTTCGATGTACAGAAGGTTGATGTTATTTTGATGGTCCATGCATGTTTATATGGTACTGAAAGTACAGTTGTATAACGTGTTGCCATGCTGTGTGTGTATTCTGTAGTTGAGCACAAGGACATGCCTTACATGGATGCTAGTTTAACACAACAAAATTCAAAACAAGCTTTATTTTCATAGGTAGTACTTTTACAGTGGCAGATCTTTTTGAAGGGGGAGGTGGGGGGTTGCATAATGTGGAATTCTTAACTTGTCATACTAAAGGACCAAACAGTTGGTATTCTGAAAGGGGTCTTGCATTTTCGAAAAATAATAATTGTCCGAGTATTGCTGACAATGGTAATTATGCTTCACACTTGGGAAAAAAAGAAATTTTCTAAAACAAAACATACATTGTTGCAAGTTGTTTCTCGAAAAAACATAGTTCGGCTCATAGTTCAATGGTTAATTTAAAGAATATCTGGCTTTGCAACTGAAGCTGAAAAACTATCTAGTCTCCATACAAAATCCCTGACCCCACCAGGTTCTCAAATGGACGGTCCCTATGGAGCAAATTTGTATTATGAAAGGGAATAACTCCTTCTAGGCCTTCATGTGCATTTGGGTAGCCTAGTTGATCAAGTGTTTGCACGTCACACCCAGGACCATGTTTGATTCCCCATGTGGGTACTGTATGTGAAACCCACAATTGGTTTTCTTCACCACATTACTTGAATGTGCCTATAAGCCTATTCACACTTCACTCTGCACTGGTTGAGGTCATCCTGCAGAGTGCACATCACTTCGTGTCACCACTTGACAATGATGCTCCTTCAAAAGGGGTGACACATAATTGCGAGTACTTGTAAAGTGCTGGAAATGTTTTGTGTCAGGATTTGTTTGAAATCTTCTAGAGCAGATATGGAAGAGCAAGTATGACAACCATTTCATATATTTGAGATTATGAAGTAACTTGATTAGAGTAGTGTCTAAAGCTATCATTTGTTGTCCACAAAACCACAAGATTCGTCCTAAATATCCTATAAGGAATATTCTCATAACTGTAGTAGGTAGTCATATTTGTTTTACAAACAAGCAAATCTACTACATTGCTTTCCTTATTTTGTCTTGTGCACAATGAGGGGCGTCTGTGGTCCAGGCATCAAAGACGCCACAATTCACTGTGCAGAGGTTTCTGGCAAGCCACTGGGATAGAACCTCTGCAAAGTGAATTATGGCATTTCATCCTGGTGGCTTGCCAGAAACCTACAATCATGGATCAGAGTCCCAAGTTTCCACTGATCATGATTCTAGGTTTGTCAGCATCCATAATCATGGGTTTCACCAAATTTGTCATGTCGAAGACCTGCATCACTTTGGGCTTTCCTCCCACATCAAGCTGATACTATCAGGCAGCAGGTTTCCCTGTAAAACAGTGGTATTAAAATGGGATGTTTTCTCTGATACAGGTATCTGCAAGGAGGGTATCATGTCGGAGTAAATGATCTGGTTTCAGTGATGTAGACCTGGAAAGACTTTTGTCATCAGTACACTAATCTACGGCTCTGATAGGTAGAAACAAATGGACTTCAGTACCCATGTCTCAAATCCTGACCCAATTCGGACTCCAGTCAAAATGCATCCAGAAACAGTACCATTTCTCTACCATGTATACAACACCTGTGTTGGAGAAGTGAAAATGTGAGTTTTCTACCCAGATAAGGGGCGGTCGGGTAGCCTAGTGGTTAAAGCGTTCGCTCGTCACACCGAAGACCCGGGTTCGATTCCCGACATGGGTACAATGTGTGAAGCCCATTTGTGGTATACCCCCGCCGTGATATTGCTGGAATATTGCTAAAAGCGGCGTAAAACCAAACTCACTCACTCACTCTCCCCAGGATGGGTCATGAAGTCATTGACATAGGATTAAATCCCATCTAAACACTTCTCTTACTTAGTTCCCCAAGAGCCAATCAGGACACTGACATATTCTTTGCAATTACACTGGAAAAGGGGGCTGGGGACTAAGGCACCGGAATTTGATATGCGGTGTTGCATCCCTTGTCAGCCAGAAACCTGTGATTGTGTTCAAACCCCTATTCACCCTGATTATGTTTCTCGGTTTGTAAGCACCATACCCATGCCAAGGGGTTGCACCAAAATCGTAAACGTCCGAGACCTGCACCACTTTGGGCTTTCCTCCCACACTTGGCTTACACAATAATGATATAACTGGAATACTGGTTAAAGCAGCATTAAACCCAACTCACTCATTCTTGACTTGAACCCTCAGCTGTGCATTGAATAAGTTTTATAGAGTAAAGAGTTTTAAGAGTAAACATTGATATCAGGTTGTCTTGTTCATTTCAATTTTCTTTTATTCCTGGATAGACTCTATTTAAATTCTTCTGTTCTTGTAGAACTATTGCTTATTATATGTGCTTATGTACGCAACCTTTAACCATATTCTCAATGTGTCAAAATGGTTATAACCTTTGTCTTCCTTAAGACTGTTATTGTTTATATGAAATAAAATCATATCTCAAACATATTATTCTTGTGTTGTGCTCTCACAGATGGCCAAAGCAGTATATATAGAAGCATCATAAGCATCCATGAGCCATGTAAAACATGCCTGATGTTGGCTTTGATGCCAGTCTTTTCTCTTGGCTACCATGAAGGGTTATTCTAACATAACTCCAGTTACAGTCTTGTTGCCATGGTTTCTATTGTTCAAATTGTAAATGTATTGATGTGATCAAAGGAAACTCATTATCCCCTCAGCATATAATGCAGGGGTTTATAGCTATGGGCATATCCGTCCGTCCGTCTGTCTGAATCGTTTCCGGAGCAGAACTCGAAAACCGTTAAATGTTTATTCATCAATCTGCATTTGCATTTATATCACTTAAGTGGTGAAGTTGTGCCTTTTGCTATTTAGAAATTTTAGAAATTTTTATTTTTTTACGTTTCCATGACAACAAGATGGACTTAGGTTCTGTGAGGGTAGGTTTCGTTTCAGGAGCATAACTCATAAACCGTTCAATATGTTTTCATGAAACTTTGCAGGTCTGTCAGCTACATGCTGAACTGGTGCCTTTTGCTATTAAGATATTTTAGGAATTTTTTTATTTTTTTTGTTGTTCCAAGGCAACAAGATGAACTTGGGTTCTGTGAGGGTAGGGTTCGTTTCCGGAGCATAACTCATAAACCGTTCAATATTTTCCCATGAAACTTTGCAGGTCTGTCAGCTACATGCTGAACTGGTGCCTTTTGCTATTTAGAAATTTTAGAAACTTTTATTTTTTATGTTTCCAGGGCAACAAGATGGACTTAGGTTCTGTGAGGGTTGGGTTCGTTTCCGGAAAATAACTCATAAACTGTTCAATATTTTTATCCCCCGGGGACATAATGCGGGGGGATATAGCTATGGGCATGTCTGTCCATCCGTCCGTCTGCCTTAATCATTTCCGGAGCAGAACTCGAAAACCGTTAAATGTTTCTTCAATCTTTGCATTTATATCACTTAAGTGGTGAAGTTGTCCCTTTTGCTATTTTGCAATTTTTTCATCTCAAATTTTCATGTGAACATGTTGGACATAGGCTCACTATGTGAGTGATGCTAGTTTCCAAAGCAGAACTCAAAAACTGTTGAATATTTCTCCATGTTACTTTTCATAGGTTTAAACTACATACTGAACTGGTGCCTTTAGCTATTTTAGGATTTAAATTTGTTTCTGTTTTCAGTCTCCATGGAAGCAAATTCGACTTAGGTTCAATTTGGGATGGGGTTCATTTCTTGAACAGAACTGAGAAACTGTGTGATAGTTCTCCACAAAACTTTGCACAAGCATCATCTAGTTTGCATAATAAAAAAAACACCGAAACACACTTGTTTTACTCTCCATTTCATATGGATGCGACCATTGTGGATCTTTTGTGGGTAAACAATGTATGCTTCTTCAAGAACATTCAACTCTTGACTCATTACATACAGAATTGCACATTTACTTGTGGTTACTTTACAGACAGCTGCCGGGGGGGAGATGTCATCTTTCTGATGACTCTTGTTACTTAGGCTACAATACACTGAACCTTCTGATTGTCAAACCACTGACAATATCACACTGCTACTTGAGGAAGAGGCATTTCACAACTGCTGCAGAATGATTTTGTAAATATCTATGCCTAATATAGTCACTGACAGATGTGACAAATTAAGATCAACTTACATAGAACAAGGAACATAAATGTTTACTGGCAGAGAGTTTGCTTGTGTCACACTTCACTTCACTTTTGTGGCTCGAATGTATCCAAACCATTATAGTGATTCCCTAGAAGTGTTCCACCTGCCCTGCATTGCCCATGGTCCAGTCGTCAAACATTACCTTCTCCATTTTCAACATCTCTGGAACTATACAGCCTATGGAGTTGAAACTTTGTATGAATGACCCAGCTATGGTGTTCCTAAAACTTGTTCATAGAAATCCAATCCAATTTTAAAAGCCTATTCAAAATGTCATTATTGCCCATTATTCTGCCATTTCTGCATGTATAGTAATGAAATTTATTACGCAAAATAACATGCAACAAGCTGGGTGACCTTCATGTACCCCTGATTTTTCTAGTGTTTCTGCATTACCATTGTGTCTGAAGAAACCATAAGTCTATGAAACTGAAACGTAACTATGTATGCCAGTTGTTTCTCTAACAGCTGTTCCCAGAATTCTGATCGGATTTTAAACATGGCCGACATTTTTCATAATTCAGGTGAGCTCCAGGGGAAGCTTCTGGCTTTCTCTTTTACTTTTATATATCATTGATGAAAATTTTAACGTTTTTATTTTCAAGACTTTTTGTTTATATGACTCAATCATGAAGGATGTTGAAGTGAAAATAATGGTAAACCTGTTGTTTCAGCTGGCTACACTGGTGTAGTAAACTCTCAACCAAGTAACTGAAAATTAAAAGTCTGAAATCAAATACATGAGAGCATTCTATGGACCTATAGCAATTGAATATATTGAACAGATAAACCAACAAGCAACGATGTAAAGCATTTAATATATCATAAATATATGTCTAATATGGTCACAACATTATAGTTCGCCTTATCAAGGATAAGGAATGGCAACAGGGATTATGATGATAATATAACATGCTACTACATTACATATACCAGTCTACTTCCAATTATAAATACAACACATGAATATGACGGACAACGAAAAATAGATGAAAACAAACCTAAGTGATGGACAAGTTTACATTTTGGTGGACCCATGAAGACCTGGGTTAGAATAGGTCTTCAGCAACCCATGCTTGTAAGAGGCAACTAACAGGGTTAGGGGTCAGACTTGCTGACTTGGTTGATGCATGTCATCGCATCCAAATTGTGTGGATCGATGCTCATGATATAAATTACAGGATTGTCTGGTCCAGACTCGATTATTTACAGACCATTGTCATATAGCTGGAATACTGCTGAAGGCAGTTCTAAATAACAAACAAACATTTTGGTGACCTTAAGTCTTCAAATATGCCCTGCTTTTAGAGGTGCATGTACTTCTGTGTAAACCCATAAACATACAGAAATGTCAAGTTGAGGAAATGTCAAGTCTACAAAATATGAAAACAATGTGCAACAAACAGAAACTGAGTTTTGTCATGTCTATATCACCACTCTCTGATAACTGCCCAGCATGAAACTGAGCTTCATGTCGTGATCAATTATTACTGGGTCAGTGAGGCATTTTCTGTAACTTGTAACCATGGTAGCCTACTCCATGACACAAAATGGTAAGCAAACTTTTGATGCATCACAAGGTGTTGGATTGACCCCATATGAGTTGATTGTATGACAGCCTGACCCAAACAACATGTCTACCCATTCCCCAAGGTGGTGGTGTTTTACCTCCTCGCCTGGGGACAGTATGAAAAACTACTTGTAGGTAGTGAATATAACTGTTATCATATACCTGTTGATAAACAGATAATTTACATACAGACCCATTCAAACAACTGATGTATACTACTTATGGACCTACTACTGTAACAGACACCTCTTGAGTAGAGTGACATTTGGATTCAAGCAACAGACACCTCCTAGTTGAGTGACATTTTGATTCAAGCAACAGACACCTCCTAGTTGAGTGACATTTTGATTCAAGCAACAGACACCTTTTCAGTAGAGTGACATTTTGATTCAAGCATATTATTTTACCAGTTTGTTAATTAACAGGAAAACTCATGGTAACAAATAACATCATAATGATCTGCAAAGCATTGTGATGTAATTTTATTGATGTGATATCTCCAAGGAGACAATGTTTGATCTCACACAAGCAATATCTCGTGTGGAAGCCAGTTTTGTATGATAAAATAATAGCCCAAGAAATATTCTTTGTTTGTCATATTGCTTTCCTTTATGACTGAAATAATAAATATGTAAATATTCAAGATTCACAAACCACATACCTTTAAATATATCACACATTCATGCATCACAAATACAACAAGACATTTTCACTGACATCTACTATGGAGCGTTCACTCCTGTGTTGCTGCCTGATGTTACCCCTCAGGTATTATGTGGGATGACTTTGAATCCGACAATGACAGCAAAAGCTGTGTGTAAAATGTAAAAGTAGCAAATAAACATACATATATTTATACAAAATATATCTGAGTATAAAATAAATGGGAGATGTATATCCATAAGTATGCATCTCTGACATCATATCTCATGTTAGTGAATCATGTTAGCCTTGTCACGATATGTATCATATTTACCTCTTAATACAATGTGTCTGATGTACAACATGACAACACTATAACACTGGATTCAGATACCAGAGATATCACTAATCTATTACAATGTTTAAAGTACCCATGTCCGAGATGGTCTATTTTGCTGACGGATGATCAGTTTTGAAAAGTTGCATGCCCGATGGTCAAAAGTTACTAAGTTGAAAATTCACCAGTTTATTGTTAGTTTCTGAGAACTAACATTAAACAGTAAAATTGTTATGTTTACCCTTTTGATGCTTTTGTTTGTTAGTCTAGAAAATTCTGGACAGGCAACATTTTAACTTTGCAATGTTGCCACTCCGATTGTCTGTCTGACACTGTCTTTTACCTTCTACCAATTCTACAATTACTGAAACAATGAATTATTATGGAAATCTGTAGAACATGTAGAAAAATGACTTTCTAGACTTAAGTCAATAGTATGAGGTGAGGTACCGGTATTATTCTAACACCATCTGAAATCAATGTATTTGACAAATGTAATTCTGCCAATTTGGCCAAAAAGTTCATCCTTCTTTCTTCACCAAGGTAATGTAAAATATTAGAGTAAAAGTACAATCTTTTTCAATCACTTTAAAATAGTTAGCAATGACTCAACATTATCTTTTCATCTGGTGTAACAACTATCTTTGTTAAACACTGTTCACATTCATTTTTAGCAGTATCGTTTCACCGATGAAACACCTATCTTTGTTAAAACTTTGTTTACAACATTTTGGAATTTACTCCCTCTTTCGGTGGGAAGAGACAGTGATTGGTTCGGCTGTGTTTACAGTGTAAGTCTCCCCAAACAGGTCAGGTCTTCTCACGCACCGCCAGGCAAACAGGTGAGGACCAATCAGAAGTGCTAGATTCACTCCCCAGAAGAGGGCGCCACTGCTTCCTTCCATGGCTGCATGGTAGCACTCAGCTGTGCGATGGTGCAGTGATGAAGTGATGTGCACAAACTGTGCCTGGTGAAGAACAGGACAGTGGATATATCAGCATTGGGAATCACTTTAAAAGTTATGACTGAACATCACTATAGGGCAAGATAATTATTATCATAGTTTTTTAGCACTTATAAAGACATCAGTAATGTGATAGCTATCATTGTAGGACATGTGTGACATCACAGACTTAATTTAAGTTTATTTGTTTCTTTGTTGTTTAACACCACACTAAGCAATATGCCAGCTATATGATGGCGGTCTGTAAATAATCTAGTCTGGAAAAGACAGTCCAGTGATTGATATCATGAGCATCGATCCATGCAATTGGGATACGATGATGTGCATTAACCAAGTCAGCGAGCCTGACCACCCAATCCTATTAGTCGCCTCTTATGACAAGCATAGTTGCCATTTACGGCAAGCATGGGTTGCTGAAGACCTATTCTACTCCAGATCTTCACAGGTCTTTATTTAAGTACATGTTGAAATTGATTAATGGTTGACTGGTCAGCAGGATTGAGAATGTGACACCAGTCATGCCAATGATAATAACAATTGCCAACTCTCTTGCTATAGAACTACATCCTTTCCCTTTCATGAGATTTCTTAAATTTTCAAATAAAAATTTAGAAACTGCTTTCCTGTATTAATTGTTAAACAAAACACATTTGTCTTTGGTTACAAAGTGACTGACTCATATTGAATTACTTGAAGCATATTAGCTAATGACAAGTTTTGATGAAGGTAAAAGAAAAAGAAGAATACCTGAGCTGCTGCACCTGCATGTATGAGAGCCACGTCTGCCATCCAGGACTGTGCCGGACAGGTGAGGCCATAGACAGCAGTCAGGTAGTAGAACAGGTAGTAGTACAGGTAGACGAGCATCTGAAACAGTCAGGTAGTACAGATAGAAGAGCATCTGAAACAGTCAGGTAGTACAGATAGAAGAGCATCTGAAACAGTCAGGTAGTACAGGTAGACGAGCATCTGAAACAGTCAGGTAGTACAGGTAGACAAGGATCTGAAACAGTCAGGTAGTACAGGTAGACGAGCATCTGAAACAGTCAGGTAGTACAGATAGAAGAGCATCTGAAACAGTCAGGTAGTACAGATAGAAGAGCATCTGAAACAGTCAGGTAGTACAGGTAGACGAGCATCTGAAACAGTCAGGTAGTACAGGTAGACGAGCATCTGAAATAGTCAGGTAGTACAGATAGAAGAGCATCTGAAACAGTCAGGTAGTACAGATAGAAGAGCATCTGAAACAGTCAGGTAGTACAGGTAGACGAGCATCTGAAACAGTCAGGTAGTACAGATAGAAGAGCATCTGAAACAGTCAGGTAGTACAGATAGAAGAGCATCTGAAACTGTCTGGTAGTACAGGTAGACGAGCATCTGAAACAGTCAGGTAGTACAGGTAGACAAGGATCTGAAACAGTCAGGTAGTACAGGTAGACGAGCATCTGAAACAGTCAGGTAGTACAGGTAGACGAGCATCTGAAACAGTCAGGTAGTACAGATAGAAGAGCATCTGAAACAGTCAGGAAGTACAGATAGAAGAGCATCTGAAACAGTCAGGTAGTACAGGTAGACGAGCATCTGAAACAGTCAGGTAGTACAGGTAGACGAGCATCTGAAACAGTCAGGTAGTACAGATAGAAGAGCATCTGAAACAGTCAGGTAGTACAGATAGAAGAGCATCTGAAACAGTCAGGTAGTACAGGTATACGAGCATCTGAAACAGTCAGGTAGTACGGATAGAAGAGCATCTGAAACAGTCAGGTAGTACAGATAGAAGAGCATCTGAAACAGTCAGGTAGTACAGATAGAAGAGCATCTGAAACAGTCAGGTAGTACAGACACAAGAGCATCTGAAACAGTCAGGTAATACAGATAGAAGAGCATCTGAAACAGTCAGGTCGTTCAGGTAGACGAGCATCTGAAACAGTCAGGTAGTACAGGTAGACGAGCATCTGAAACAGTCAGGTAGTACTGGTAGACGAACATCTGAAACAGTCAGGTAGTACGGGTAGACAAGGATCTGAAACAGTCAGGTAGTACAGATAGAAGAGCATCTGAAACAGTCAGGTCGTACAGGTAGATGAGCATCTGAAATAGTCAGGTAGTACAGGTAGACGAGCATCTGAAACAGGTCGTACAGGTAGACGAGCATCTGGAACAGTCAGGTAGTACAGGTAGACGAGCATCTGAAACAGTCAGGTAGTACAGGTAGACAAGGATTTGAAACAGTCAGGTAGTACAGACAGAAGAGCATCTGAAACAGTCAGGTCGTACAGGTAGACAAGGATCTGAAACAGTCAGGTAGTACAGATAGAAGAGCATCTGAAACAGTCAGGTCGTACAGGTAGACGAGCATCTGAAATAGTCAGGTAGTACAGGTAGACAAGAATCTGAAACAGGTAGTACAGGTAGACGAGCATCTGAAACAGTCAGGTTGTACAGGTAGACAAGGATCTGAAACAGTCAGGTAGTACAGGTAGATGAGCATCTGAAACAGTCAGGTAGAGCAGGTAGACGAGTATCTGAAACAAATCAGGTAGTACAGGTAGACAAGCATCTGAAACAGTCAGGTAGTACGGGCAGACAAGCACCTGAAACAGTCAGGTAGTACAGGTAGATGAGGATCTGAAACTGTCAGGTAGTAGAACAGGTAGTTTCACTTGCATCAATGATGCATTAGCCCTCATATTTTTTCATTTCCTTTGGTCAAATCACTATGATCTTGTTTATTCGTACAAAATAGCACAATTTTGTGTAGTCTGAATGTCGATTTAGTGAATTTGTTCGTATATTGAAAATTTATATTTACAAGAGAAACTCAATTCATTTTTTACATTGAGCACTGATTCCATTGCATCTCCACAAAATGAAAGGATGTTGTTTTAAGGCACCATCTGCATCAATGATACCCTTTGTGAAAGCCTGCATGTTATTTCTGCAATTGAAAAATAATCTTGCCTGATTTTTTTATTTTTAAATTTTTTATTCTTATATCTGTGGAAATACTACATTTTATTACATTATAAACTGACATTTCCATGAAAGTTGCAGTGATTGGCTGCAAGCTAAAATACATTTTTTTTAAATCTGACACCAATTTAATGGAAAAACATTCCTGGTACCAACTTATTACCCGAGAACTATGTGCTTCATGTTTTTACAGAATCTGTGGATATAATTCTTAAATCTGAAATGAATTACCTGCATCTTTGGATATATGTTTGGATCATTGAGGTAGGGTTCAACATTCGACAGGTAGGTGTGCATCATGTCAGACTTGGCTCCCAGCACAGCCTGCAAGTCAAGAAGCAACCATGAGAAGTGGATCTGTACTGTGTTATAGTTAAAACAAACACATTTAAAAAAATATATAACAAATTACTCCTGCTAGGGCTTAAAAATAAAAGAATTGGTTTCAGGCAATGATGTTTGAAGATATAGTGGCGGGGGTGGGTTTGCTTGTTCAAATATATATGTAACCAAATAAACAGTTGTGTACCATCAACCTGGGAAAGGGCCTTCCTACAAAAACAAGCATAGGGAAGTAACTGCATCATATATTGGATCGCATTGTTTTTAAGTATCAGATGGATCTATTTTGAAAAGTATACTTGTTAGGGCAATGTCAATTTGTTCAGTGCCAAATATGATAACACATTGTGCTTGATAATAAGTGTCTTAATTAAAAATATTCAAAACCTTTTGCAAGCCTGATTTTGCACCTTGGTATTATTCATTATAAACTCATTCTCACCATACCTCTAAACACTGCCACCATGGAGCACAACATAAAGAACACTGCAAACAGCAGGTCAACTGGTCTCTCCAGCAGACTGGGAATCTAGGAAAGCACAAAGGAAGACATTTACACGATCCATGTAAACACTATTCATACACTGCAACCTGTAATACCAGTTGCAAATCTTGGTGGGTTCTTGCGAGCAACTGGCTGTTATTTGCCGTAAGAAGCTGCATGGGTGCTTAGAAAATTGACAGAGGGGAAAGCTTAGTAAAACCATACACAACGAGTTAGATGTGTATTCAATGAGAGAGCGGTACTGAACAAAGTTAGTTCAAACATTGGTGAAGCTTTCATTTTTTAATAACAGTTAATCGGCAAGCATACACTCCTTCTACACTGCTGTTTTTAGTACTGTCATGTAGGGTTGCTTATAAAAGTTACATACAGTATGGTCTAGAAGTTGAACAGGTTGAGCTTATTGGATCAAAATTAATATAGCGAATACCTTCAGTGCCATGTTGTACACTGAGGGGCTGGGGTTTATATCTTTCAATATGCACTTTTTTTCATCTGTCCAAACACACCAACATGTCCTTACTATATTATGAAGGCTAAGAGTTTTGCATTAATTACATGTCTGGTGTTGAATTTGGAAATGGATAGTCTAGGGGAGACAACTCTTTGAGTACTTGAAATTTGATACCACAACAAAACACAATATAACCAATACATGTGAGTATAAGTTTTTTCTTAACACATTTTCTTATTTTTATGTATTAATATCTTTATGTACCTAAAGTCTCCATTCCAAATAGCAATATCATTCATAAAAGTATTTTGAGATACTCATGATATTTCTGGTTCTGGTAATTCATTTATCAACATTCAATGTCAGCTTAGCCATGTAAGATACAGTATAACAATTATTTCTTTCATACATACCCTGAGGTAGGACCTGACAAACAAAGGCCTCTGCTTGATAAACTTGAAGCCAGCAACTATAGGTATTAGCAAGTAAGGTACATTGAGCAAGTACGACCACTTGATACCAAACTTTCCTGTGAACAAAATTTTCAGTGGCATTAAACATATAAAAACAAGCTTTGCAGATGACATTTCAAGAATAAATCTCATTAAGTTTCATCAAGTGAAAACAAGGCAAGGCAAGTCTTTGAATGTAGCATGTGTAATAGCATCTTCCCGAACTAGGCTGAAATTACTGGGCTCGATCGTAGCGCCATCAGTGGCTAGTACGAGTTATGTCCCTTCTAAGCCTCTCCTATGGACCAATCAGATTCCACCTGTCATATCACTTGCATTTGCTTCAAACAAAACTGCGGCGCCCAGTCAAGACGGTATGATTAATAATCAAGATCGATATATTGTGATAAAACGAATAATATATATATAATATAAACGAATAATAATATAATTTGAAACCTATGACTAGAGGATCCACCTGAAGTGCCTCAAAGCATATGTCCCCAAGACAATGAATTCTGGGTTAGTAAGTCTGAGAGAGGTTTACCTGCGACATTTCCAGGCAGAAACACGATCATACTGTTCATGATGGAGCCCACCCAGTACAGTCCCACCTCGCGATAACTCTCCCTGAAACAATTGAACATAGTACATACTTACAGTACACACAGTCCTAGACATTCAGTGGGGGGTTTACACTATAAGCAACAATCCAACCATATCACACTGCTGGAGGCTGCTGCATTGAATGTTACTATTGATGAATGTCTCAGCCACCTGATATTGGTATAAACTTGTCACTGATCACTGACAATCAACAAAAGGAAGAGGGATAACTTTTTAAGTTTTATTTTTCTGGAAAAGGTGGACAATTTGTTGTCTGTAAGTGCACAACATGGCACACAACAATGTTATACATATGGGCCTATATGTGTCCAATCCCCTTGAGTGTCATACATGCTAATGGCTGGTAGCTTTAAATCCACATTAATGACACATTTTGATGTATTCCTTTCAAGAAAATTTCCATTCACTGTACCACTCTTACATTCTTATGCTCAAAACAAAAAGAAGAATCATAAAAAAACTATTTTTTAATAAAAAAACATTTACTAAGATCATTTGTCAAACAATATCTTTTCCTAGCCCATACGCACCTATGTAGACTTGCATAAGTCTCTCAGAAAATTACAATTACCTGAAAAATACCATTTCATGTTCATAACAAATCATCAACATATTTTGTTCCTTTACTTCAAATAGCTAACTACCAAGATTCAATAACCATAGTGACATGGGTTTGGCCTTGAGTACAGCCTTGGAGCAAGTCTAGCACCTACCCAGTGCAGTACAGTGTGATGATGGCCAGATACAGAGCCAGGTGAGCTGTGCCGTCCCAGTAGTTGATCATGGTGCCGTAGGCAGTCTTCAGGTAGGGCTCCCCCTCCAGGAAATAGAAACCCATGTAGCCCGACACATAGCCATCCAGTTCTAGTCCAATAAACAGGTCGATCACTGAACTCCACGAGAAACATGCACAGGCTGGAAGTCAAATAATCAGTCCGCATGAAACTACTTATAATTAATTCCATTTGATAACATATGTCATGACTATGAAAAATGTTTATTCAGTTGTTTCTTTATCAATGGAATTGATAGTATGACAGGTTCAGAAGCTCACCTGAATTGGATGTTTTGTGCAACATCATACTTCTTCCTATTATGTGATTCCATTTGATAAGGCAAAGCAATTACAGTTTATTACAAACAAACTTATTACCTTGCTCAGTGCAAAAGTAAACATATAAAAAAGTGGGAAAACATAACAAGGACATTGACAACAAGTATATTTCCTGGGCGGACAGGTTGTCATCAAATTTATGTACTAAATGTTTAAATCTGTAAAAAAAAAAGTGTGAGCGAAAAAAAAGAAAATTGTGTCAGATAATTATAAATACTTGACAACTGGTATAAAAAAGGCAAATAGGCTATTTAATCTTTTGAACAAGGAAGCAAGACTTTCAGATACAATGAATCCATTTGGTGTCATAAACAAATGAGAGGAAAAGATTTGATGTCACCAATCAATGCATCAATAAGTGAAGAATGTGAAAATATCTAGTTTTTAAGGCGACATGAGTGCTTCTTTCAATATTTAGCTGATCCTGCACATTCTGTTTCTGAGTCCTGCCTCCCTCTTGTGGGCAGAATGTTTCATCTCTCTACCAGAATACCAGAATATTGGCATTTCCTGATACACTTGTAAACACCTTATCAACAGCCTATAACAATCAAATATTCTGTTGGCTCCAAGCTGTCCTGGCAATTCTTTACTGCAGAGAAGATTCTTAATAAACCTACAAGACAGAACATTACATTCAGAGATGTTTACATGACTTAAGGTGTCGTTTCAGAGAAACAAAGGGCTGTAGTTGGTTGAAGCAAGACACATTTGGAATGTGTATTGCCAAAGTGATATTTTTTATTTTAGAGGTCGTGAATTGCTGCTCTAGTGATGGACCAGACAAGTGATAGCCAGAGCACATGACATAAGTGAAAAGTGACGATGAGAAGGTAATACCCAAAGGAACTTTGAAAAGTTTGGTGGCTTAAGAACTATTTTTTTTAATACATTATTAATTATATTATTTACCAAAGGATTGATTGTTATAAACATATTCTTTTGACAAATGGTCAATGGGATTAGGCAAAAGTTATCCAAAAGTTCAATGACACTAATGTCCTCACATTTATCACCAAATGTGGAAACAAAAAAAATCCTTTTAATTGATATCTGTCCTAGCTAAGTCGAAAAATAAACTTTTGCTAAAAAGAGGAATTCATGAAAGAATTAAGTACTTGCAGCTAAATATTTCATACTGACACGTAGTTTTATTCTTAGTTGTACAACAACGTAGTAATAATTCTTACTTCTGCTACAAGGTAGGAATACAGATGAGCACGTTTGGTATTCTAGGAAGTACACAGTTGTCTCCCCTAGTGGGCTGACCTGTAGTGAACTTGAATGACTGACTAATTTAAATATATACAATTAAACTTAAACTAAATGCAGCGTCAAATCTGTGATAAAAAATATTTCAAATGGGCAAAATATGTGGTTTGTGGTTCAGATATCCATTGGTCAAAGAAACTTACCATAGATGACTGGGTCGATATTTCTGAAGAACCGCCTCATGAAAAGTGCTGGTAGAACTGTTGCTCCCAATAAACTTAACATCCCTGCTCCGAAAACAAGTCGCTGATCTTTCATTGCATCTGTTTTGTTCAAATAAAATGCAATCGGAAGGGAAGTCAGTGAAGTCAAAATGACTACCAAGACAACAGACAACGACATGTTAAAGCTGGTACGTACGCAACTGTCAGAGAGATCAAAGAAGCCGCCACACTGTGGGAGGCAGGTGTACGAGTGACGTGTACTACTAAGGGACAACTAGTTTCAGTAATAATAAAATAATGATATTTGTCACATGATTACTCTGAATAGCATATTTGGACAACACACCAAACTTCATTATATATTCCTTATGTATTTTAATATTTCGCCACAGCCAATGTATCTTGAATTAAAACTTTTAAAACATATTTACAGCTGTTATTACGAATTACGTGAAAATAGCCGTACTACTAATATCATCGTGCTAAATTCGTCTGCTAGTTTACTAGTGATACCTGATTATATTTTAATTTTGTTTTAAGGGGATTACATTTATTGCATTTGAACACACGAGAATATTGATCTATTTAGATGGTTTGGGGGATTAATGTTTACATCAACAAACATTTTTTGACGCGGGAAACATCCATACAATATTTTGAATATGCGCCTGTCACAGTTAGATTCGCGCGAGAAGGCTCAGAAACAAAGACATGGATCTATTTTTAGACCGTATTGCACATCTGCTTTCTCTTAATTGTCGGGTTGCGTGTGCATCTCTCTTTTTTATCAGATTGTTTACAGAAGACCGCCGAATTTGTAGCAGACATGCACGCGAAATGAACACGAAAGCGATGGAGATCAATTGTACATTGTACTTAATTAAGCATATTGAGATATTGAATAGGTTATTGCGAATCATTTCCCAGTATTATTTAATATCATAGCATTGTACTGTTTCCAAACAATAAATACCAGAATGATTTGTTTTAGATTTATTCAATCATTATTCTATAAAAGTAGAATATGCATACTTATTATCATTTTAGTTTATTAACACATTCAAAACGCTATATCCCAATGAAAACAGCTAAGCGGGTATAATACTGTTGTTAAAGCTACAAATTGTGTTTAAATATCCTTAGTTAGGGCTCGCAAGCGAAGCAGCACAAGCCGCATACAGGTTATTCACCACCTGAAGTATTCATTGCAATATGTTTGTCTGGAAGGCCCCGGCGTGACTGTTCCCACTGGACGCTATCGTGACCCACGGAATCTCGCTGTGCCGTACTAATCAAATAAATTCCGGTGCACAGGAAATAGGTAAACACCGACACTAAAAACTAATAAGAGTTTGGATGATTTTAGCACAGTCGGACTATTTTCAGCAGGGCGTGACCTAAAAAATACCTGACGTCATTGTATGTATAGCCTGAGCGGAATAGGCCCAGCAAGGGTACAACAAAGTACAGGGCCTGTCATCGCCCTGGAAACCCCCGAGGCGACCAACATAAGGCACGCGCGTGTTTTGTACAATATATAATATAAGATGGCTGAATTTCTACAAGTAGCCAAAATGTTAGATACAATCACAGGCAATACACTTATGTCCCTGAAGATATATAGTGTAATATATGTGGTATATAACTGCACAACTCCCAATATATAGCCCTATATAGTCTGTCATACAGACCCTGAAACAAATATATCCAATACAGCCCATGGAAGTCTATAATATTTGGCAAGTCTAGATTATTGCAGTGTCATGAAAATAAGGAAGGTCTCTAGCTCCTTTTTATTATATTTTATAACTATAATTTAACAACTGTTTTTTTCTGAAAAATAGTTCATTTCAGAGGCAAGATGTCAGTCTAATCTCTGTACGATATTGATCGGTAGAGGCCTGTGCGTGGATCTGCTTTATATGAAGACCATCTATCTGTATTCAATTCAATGGGAGGCGTATTTTCTTTCCGAGATGTATGCGTGTGTTGCGAATGATTTAAATAGCCTTGCATTTCATGATTCTTGTCAGTGCTAAAAGTATCCCCCATACCATACTTGTTGTTTTCATTAAACAAAAAATGTGATATGTCATGATATGTTTGTGTCTGCTGGAACTTTCTGTTTATAAGCTGCCTGCATGCGAATTTTAAATGTTATTAACACTCATTTTTAATTACACAGTCCTTTCATTGGTCGACAATAGTAAGAACATTAAATAATGAGAGTGAGTTAGGTTAACGCCGATTTTACCCGTATTTCAGTTAAATCTCGGTGTGTCAGCTTGATGGGTGAGAAGACCGGGATAGAATGCAGAGTGAGTGAGTGAGTGAGTTAGGTTAATGCCGATTTTACCAGTATTTCAGTTATATATCGGTGTGTCAGATTGATGTGTGAGAGGGCCGGGGTAGAATGTAGAGTGAGTGAGTGAGTGAGTGAGTGAGTAAGTTAGGTTAATGCAGATTTTAGTAGTATTTCAGTTATATCTCGGTGTGTCAGATTGATATGTGAGAAGACCGGAGCAGAATGTAGAGTGAATGAGGGAGTTAGGTTAATGCCGATTTTACCAGTATTTCAGTTATATCTCGGTGTGTCAGATTGATGTGTGAGAGGGCCGGGGTAGAATTTAGAATGAGTGAGTGAGTTAGGTTAACGTCGATTTTACCAGTATTTAAGTTATACCTCGGTGTGTCAGATTGATGTGTGAGAGGGCCGGGGTAGAATTTAGAGTGAGTGAGTGAGTTAGGTTAACGTCGATTTTACCAGTATTTCAGTTATATCTCGGTGTGTCAGCTTGATGTGTGAGAAGACCGGAGTAGAATGTAGAGTGAGTGAGTGAGTTAGGTTAACACCGAATTTACCCGTATTTCAGTTATATCTCGGTGTGTCAGCTTGATGTGTGAGAAGACCGGGGTAGAATTTAGTGTGAGTGAGTGAGTTAGGTTTACGTCGATTTTACCAGTATTTCAGTTATATCTCGGTGTGTCAGCTTGATGTGTGAGAAGACCGGAGTAGAATGTAGAGTGAGTGAGTGAGTTAGGTTAACACCGAATTTACCCGTATTTCAGTTATATCTCGGTGTGTCAGCTTGATGTGTGAGAAGACCGGGGTAGAATGTAGTGTGAGTGAGTGAGTTAGGTTAATACCGAATTTACCAGTATTTCAGTTATATCTCGTTGTGTCAGCTTGATGTGTGAGAAGACCGGAGTAGAATGTAGTGTGAGTGAGTGAGTTAGGTTAACACCGAATTTACCCGTATTTCAGTTATTCATCTCGGTGTGTCAGCTTGATGTGTGAGAAGACCGGGATAGAATGCAGAGTGAGTGAGTGAGTGAGTGAGGTTATTGCCGATTTTACCAGTATTTCAGTTATATATCGGTGTGTCAGATTGATGTGTGAGAGGGCCGGGGTAGAATGTAGAGTGAGTGAGTGAGTGAGTAAGTTAGGTTAATGCAGATTTTAGTAGTATTTCAGTTATATCTCGGTGTGTCAGCTTGATGTGTGAGAAGACCGGAGTAGAATGTAGAGTGAGTGAGTGAGTTAGGTTAACACCGAATTTACCCGTATTTCAGTTATATCTCGGTGTGTCAGCTTGATGTGTGAGAAGACCGGGGTAGAATTTAGTGTGAGTGAGTGAGTTAGGTTAATACCGAATTTACCAGTATTTCAGTTATATCTCGTTGTGTCAGCTTGATGTGTGAGAAGACCGGAGTAGAATGTAGTGTGAGTGAGTGAGTTAGGTTAACACCGAATTTACCAGTATTTCAGTTATATCTCGGTGTGTCAGCTTGATGTGTGAGAAGACCGGAGTAGAATGTAGATTGAGTGAGTGAGTTAGGTTAATGCCGATTTTACCAGTATATCAGTTATATCTCGGTGTGTCAGATTGATGCGTGAGAGGGCCGGAGTAGAGTGTAGTGTGAGTGAGTGAGTAAGTTAGGTCAATGCCGATTTTACCAGTATTTCAGTTATATCTCGGTGTGTCAGTTTGATGTGTGAGAAGACCGGAGTAGAATGTAGAGTGAGTGAGTGAGTAAGTTAGGTCAATGCCGATTTTACCAGTATTTCAGTTATATCTCGGTGTGTCAGCTTGATGTGTGAGAAGACCGGAGTAGAATGTAGAGTGAGTGAGTGAGTTAGGTTAACACCGAATTTACCCGTATTTCAGTTATATCTCGGTGTGTCAGTTTGATGTGTGAGAAGACCGGAGTAGAATGTAGAGTGAGTGAGTGAGTAAGTTAGGTCAATGCCGATTTTACCAGTATTTCAGTTATATCTCGGTGTGTCAGATTGATGTGTGAGAAGACCGGAGTAGAATGTAGAGTGAGTGAGTGATTTAGGATTTAACCCTGATTTTACTGTGATATAATTTGAATACTGTTCAAAGCGGCGTCATACCCAACTCACTCACTCACTTCTAATAAAAGAAGCTGTGCATTGTGGGAACAAAATACATATGTACATGCATGAACTTATAAATAAATGATAATAAATAACTGAAGACAGTTTTTGGTCTTCGTTGATCTTATTTCCTTGTTCCTTAAAATCAAATATATCTCAGAACATCGATGTATATTGCCAGTGCACCAACCCCTTGGTTACTGCCTAATCAATCTAATTAAAATCAGATCTTAGTTCTCGCTTTCGCTTTGTTTAGCGGCAGCGAGAACTCAGATCTGATTTTAATGAGATTGCTGCCTTATAGAAACAATAACGAAGAAGGAGTCACGCCCACTTTCGACAAATGTGGTGAAGGGGAGGTAAGTTTCAAATTAGCTCCCTTTGTAATAAAAATGGCGACTTCCATGTGCAGGGCATGGGTGTCGAGAAACATCAAAGTTTTCAGTAGAGGAATTTCATTTTCAGGTGCAATATGTTTTTGATTTTTACACTACATTACTGTAAATTACATTACATTAATTTGTCTGTGAGAAGCATGCATTATTGGTATCTTTGCTTGTTGTTGGCAGGCAAGTATGTTTGTTTGCATCGCCGGTGCTGTGTCTGTGCAGCTGTGGCTGTCAGTGCCCAGCCAAGGTCGTCTTTCTGAATCCCCATTAATATACCAAGATGTTTACCCGTTGTATTTCATTGTGGCAGTTTACGATCACTTGGTAAACGAGAACGAATTATTTCTGATAGTGACTGAGGTCTTGTGAAACTAAAATGCGGTCACCCGGCAAATTAAACTGTTTGCCAATTAACAATGACTTAATTAACTCATTAGCTTCAAGCTGTCATTGTCAGTTCGATCCTCCACGCTGCTCAAAGTCTCATTTTGTAACCTGCACTGACAGCCTTAAAACAAATACTTCTTAGAAAGACAAATTGAAAACATTAAGAATTGAATTTCTTGGTAAAATGTCGGAATGATCCCAACCACACTCGATCACCACTCTTACCAAGAAGAATATACAGTCAAGTCTCGTTAATCCGACATCGTTGGTTGCACATGATTGTGTCCGATTAACGAGTATGTCGGATTAACGAAATTAAGTGATTTGTGATCGAAAGTCAGACGTCTTCACGATAGATAATAACCGTGTGTACCTTGCAATAAAATCATTAAAAACGAAATATTAATATTGTTATGTTGTTTATTCATTCATTCCTTAATTTATAATTAATGAATGTGCAAAAATAATAATAATTTTCCCATTTATACATAACGATAGAGACATTACTCACTGAATTAATCACATCAACGACACACGTTTCCTCGTGTAAATGCAAGTGCTACTGTCTTGACAACTTGCTTCATCTACTTAAAATAGTCTTTCAGTGTTGAATGTGCGCTGTTGTATTTGGTGGCAAAAAGTGACATTTCACATTGGTCGTGTCGACAGGTTTGAATAGCTTTTCCTGTTAATTGTTAAGTTAATCTCTGCAGCCAGTGCGTGTCAAAACACGGGGTTGTGTACTCGCGGTCAGATGACCACGGAGTACGCTGATCACTGTGTCGGATTAACGAGACTGATTAATGAGTGATTTCGGCAATTCGTTGCAAATTAGGTGTGTCGGAGTCGGAGTGCGAGAATGTCGGATTAACAGGACTAAATAGCACTGAATCAATCGGTTCCCATCATTTGTGTCGGATAAAGCCGAGTGTCGGATTAACGAGTGTCGGATTAACGAGACTTGACTGTATAGTCACGGTTTCACACCTAATATCCCCAATCACTATTGTTATGATAAACACCTATTACCACAGGTTAAGGGACTGACCATATGATGTTCTGGGATGTGTGGGGGATTTTGTATGTAGACCAGATATGTTTTCAGCTGCAGCTGCAAAACCAGTTATTTTTTTACTTGACACTATAAGCCTGCATACCTTTAAAACAGAACACATCTCGTGACAATGTTATTTTTCATGGGAGAAAGTTGAGTTTGTTTTTAACAGTCTGAAGCATGATCATGATAAGAATTGTTGTAAATCAGCTTTAAATGACACAAGACTAAAACAACATCCAATCAAAATATATTCATGATTGAGAGAAATTAAGTCTGAATTAGTCCGAAATAAGTCACAAACCAGAGAGATGGACCCTTCCTAAAATTGATGATTGTAGTGTGTACGTGTCGGCCACAAAAAATTAACTTATTTATTAATATTGTCTTCGGGTCGATCATCCAATATGTTTGCGAATTCTATTCCTTATTTGATCTTTCATTAGGTGTAATCGCCTTGACAGGCTGAAATACTGTTCAATATGTTCAATGCAGTGTTATTACTCTTTAAGGAAAATTAACCCTTGTGCATGTTGTAAGTACCCTTTATATTTTAGGTCAGGTGGGCTACAAAGCCCCAATTGTGCTTTGATGTTTCAGTATGTTCCTACTTATATTTCAGCTCGCAGACACCTACTGTCAGAAGCATACAGTTGTCAAGATGCCTGGCAAAAGCGATTACAGTCCCCTATTCTTTCAAATGTTTCATTAAGTAAGTCCTAGTTTGTGCACGTCGCTATATAAGTGCAATAATCTTGGACGCGACGTTAAACCCAATTTCACCTCACCTCACCTAGTTTGTGGATACAGAATCACTTAGGAATTTCCGGGCATTGAATCCTCAATAACACCTGCAAATTACTTTCTGAAGTACTGTCTCTCTATGTGAACTCTTGCAGTTGAAAGAGAGACACAACATCACCCTGGAATGCGATGATGTCATGACACAGTAGATGATGTCACTGCTGTAGCCAAATGGCATGTTTTTCAGATGTCATTCTCCTTAAGATCAGATCTTGGCTCTCGCTACTGCTAAACAAAGATCTGAAGACAGGTCACAAATCAGAGCGTTGCTTACCATATCGGCAAAGTGACTTCACTCCCTCTCCCTCTCCCTCTCCACCTTCTCCTTCTCCCTCTTCCCCCCCAACCCCCCCACTCCCACTCCCTCTCCACCTTCTCCTTCTCCCTCTTCCCCCCCAACCCCCCCACTCCCACTCCCTCTCCACCTTCTCCTTCTCCCTCTCCCGCCCCACTCCCAATCCCTCTCCCACTCCCTCTCCCTCTCCCTCTCCCTCTCCTTCTCCTTCTCCCTCTCCCTCTCCCTCTCCTTCTCCCTCTCCCTCTCCCTCTCCTTCTCCCTCTCCTTCTCCCTCTCCACCTTCTCCTTCTCCCTCTTCCCCCCCCCCCCCCCCCCCCCCCCCACACACACACACTCCCAATCCCTCTCCCACTCCCTCTCCCTCTCCCTCTCACATGATTTTTAACCAATCACATTGCAGCACACACTCCCATGTGCTTCAGATTTATGTGATATAATTGATTCAGCATCAGGCAATATTCTCCACTCAATCCCATGTTTAATATGTTTAATGTGATGCTAAATTCTCTAGCTTGAGCTTGGTTCTTCCTACATTTGTATTTTTGTTACAGATGAATTTGCTGTCCAGTTGCGTGACCGGTTTGAGAAACAGAAAAGAGCCAGTGTGATTGATGTTGATATTGTAAGTGTTCCTCATCATGTACACTGTTGGTAAACTAGACATGATTGTAGTTTGTTTGTTAGTTTATTGTTTAACGCCACACTCAGCAATATTCCAGCTAGATGAGGGCGGTCTGTAAATAATCGAGTCTGGACATACAGTTCAGTGATTGACATCATGAGCATTGATCCACGCAATTGGCATACGATAACATGGATCAACCAAGTCAGCGTCCCAATCAGATTCAAATGATACAATACAATACACTATTGTCTCGTGACATGATGTGACCCTCGGGCACATATGATATTTATGAATCAAGATATGTTTGCCCTCCTAGGTAATAAATCTGGAATATTGCTTAGTGCTGTGTTAATTAACAAGCAAACCTATGTAACAGGGTGGGCAATATCAATGACTTTGTCCTGTTTTCAAAATAAGGGGCACTGGTGGCCTTGTTGTCTCTTATGCAGCAATTCCATACTCAAGAGTTGTGTCCCTTGGGCTTGTCAGAAACCTATGATCATTGGTTCATATACCGGTTGACCCTGATTATTTTATAGGTTTGTCACTGTCATATCCATGCTCTTGGGGTTCACAAAAGTAGTAGATGATGAGGACCTGTGTCACTTTGGGTTGTATGTCTATGTGCGTAAAGTACACTGCAATACTTTGGCTGCTATAACTAGTGTTGTGTCTATGTGCGTAAACTACACTGCAATAGTTTGGCTGCTATAACTAGTGTTGTGTCTATGTGCGTAAAGTACACTGCAATACTTTGGCTGCTATAACTAGTGTTGTGTCTATGTGCGTAAACTACACTGCAATACTTTGGCTGCTATAACTAGTGTTGTGTCTATATGCGTAAACTACACTGCAATAGTTTGGCTGCTATAACTAGTGTTGTGTCTATGTCCGTAAACTACACTGCAATACTTTGGCTGCTATAACTAGTGTTGTGTCTATGTGCGTAAACTACACTGCAATACTTTGGCTGCTATAACTAGTGTTGTGTCTATGTGCGTAAATTACACTGCAATAGTTTGGCTGCTATAACTAGTGTTGTGTCTATGTCCGTAAACTACACTGCAATAGTTTGGCTGCTATAACCAGTGTTGTGTCTATGTCCGTAAACTACACTGCAATAGTTTGGCTGCTATAACCAGTGTTGTGTCTGTCCGTAAAGTACACTGCAATAGTTTGGCTGCTATAACTAGTGTTGTGTCTATGTCCGTAAACTACACTGCAATACTTTGGCTGCTATAACTAGTGTTGTGTCTATGTGCGTAAACTACACTGCAATACTTTGGCTGCTATAACTAGTGTTGTGTCTATGTGCGTAAATTACACTGCAATAGTTTGGCTGCTATAACTAGTGTTGTGTCTATGTCCGTAAACTACACTGCAATAGTTTGGCTGCTATAACCAGTGTTGTGTCTATGTCCGTAAACTACACTGCAATAGTTTGGCTGCTATAACCAGTGTTGTGTCTGTCCGTAAACTACACTGCAATAGTTTGGCTGCTATAACCAGTGTTGTGTCTATGTCCGTAAACTACACTGCAATAGTTTGGCTGCTATAACTAGTGTTGTGTCTATGTCCGTTAACTACACTGCAATAGTTTGGCTGCTATAACTAGTGTTGTGTCTATGTCCGTAAACTACACTGCAATAGTTTGGCTGCTATAACTAGTGTTGTGTCTATGTCCGTAAACTACACTGCAATACTTTGGCTGCTATAACTAGTGCTGTGTCTATGTCCGTAAACTACACTGCAATACTTTGGCTGCTATAACTAGTGTTGTGGCTATGTGCGTAAACTAGACTGCAATAGTTTGGCTGCTATAACCAGTGTTGTGTCTATGTGCGTAAACTACACTGCAATAGTTTGGCTGCTATAACTAGTGTTGTGTCTATGTCCGTAAACTACACTTCAATAGTTTGGCTGCTATAACCAGTGTTGTGTCTATGTCCGTAAACTACACTGCAATAGTTTGGCTGCTATAACTAGTGTTGTGTCTATGTGCGTAAACTACACTGCAATAGTTTGGCTGCTATAACTAGTGTTGTGTCTATGTCCGTAAAGTACACTGCAATACTTTGGCTGCTATGACTTGTGTTGTGTCTATGTGCGTAAACTACACTGCAATACTTTGGCTGCTATAACTAGTGTTGTGTCTATGTGCGTAAACTACACTGCAATAGTTTGGCTGCTATAACTAGTGTTGGGTCTATGTCCGTAAAGTACACTGCAATACTTTGGCTGCTATGACTTGTGTTGTGTCTATGTGCGTAAACTATTCTGCAATACTTTGGCTGCTATAACTAGTGTTGTGTCTATGTGCGTAAACTACACTGCAATAGTTTGGCTGCTATAACTAGTGTTGTGTCTATGTCCGTAAACTACACTGCAATACTTTGGCTACTATAACTAGTGTTGTGTCTATGTGCGTAAACTACACTGCAATAGTTTGGCTGCTATAACTAGTGTTGTGTCTATGTCCGTAAAGTACACTGCAATAGTTTGGCTGCTATAACTAGTGTTGTGTCTATGTCTGTAAACTACTCTGCAATAGTTTGACTGCTATAACTTGTGTTGTGTCTATGTCCGTAAAGTACACTGCAATAGTTTGCCTGCTATAACTAGTGTTGTGTCTATGTGCGTAAACTACACTGCAATAGTTTGGCTGCTATAACTAGTGTTGTGTCTATGTCCGTAAAGTACACTGCAATAGTTTGACTGCTATAACTAGTGTTGTGTCTGTGTGCGTAAACTTCACTGCAATACTTTGGCTGCTATAACTAGTGTTGTGTCTATGTCCGTAAACTACACTGCAATACTTTGGCTGCTATAACTAGTGTTGTGTCTGTGTGCGTAAACTACACTGCAATAGTTTGGCTGCTATAACTAGTGTTGTGTCTATGTCCGTAAACTACACTGCAATACTTTGGCTGCTATAACTAGTGTTGTGTCTATGTCCGTAAACTACACTGCAATACTTTGGCTGCTATAACTAGTGTTGTGTCTATGTGCGTAAACTACACTGCAATAGTTTGCCTGCTATAACTAGTGTTGTGTCTATGTCCGTAAAGTACACTGCAATAGTTTGGCTGCTATAACTAGTGTTGTGTCTATGTGCGTAAAGTACACTGCAATACTTTGGCTGCTATAACTAGTGTTGTGTCTATGTCCGTAAACTACACTGCAATACTTTGGCTGCTATAACTAGTGTTGCGTCTATGTGCGTAAACTACACTGCAATAGTTTGGCTGCTATAACTAGTGTTGTGTCTATGTGCGTAAAGTACACTGCAATAGTTTGGCTGCTATAACTAGTGTTGTGTCTATGTCTGTAAACTACACTGCAATAGTTTGGCTGCTATAACTAGTGTTGTGTCTATGTGCGTAAACTACACTGCAATAGTGTGGCTGCTATAACTAGTGTTGCGTCTATGTCCATAAAGTACACTGCAATAGTTTGGCTGCTATAACTAGTGTTGTGTCTATGTCCGTAAAGTACACTGCAATAGTTTGGCTGCTTTAACTAGTGTTGTGTCTATGTCTGTAAAGTACACTGCAATAGTTTGACTGCTATAACTAGTGTTGTGTCTATGTCCGTAAAGTACACTGCAATAGTTTGACTGCTATAACTAGTGTTGTGTCTATGTGCGTAAACTACACTGCAATAGTTTGGCTGCTATAACTAGTGTTGTGTCTATGTCCGTAAAGTACACTGCAATACTTTGACTGCTATAACTAGTGTTGTGTCTGTGTGCGTAAACTACACTGCAATAGTTTGGCTGCTATAACTAGTGTTGTGTCTATGTCCGTAAACTACACTGCAATAGTTTGGCTGCTATAACTAGTGTTGTGTCTGTGTGCGTAAACTACACTGCAATAGTTTGGCTGCTATAACTAGTGTTGTGTCTATGTCCGTAAACTACACTGCAATACTTTGGCTGCTATAACAAGAGTTGTGTCTGTGTGCGTAAACTACACTGCAATACTTTGGCTGCTATAACTAGTGTTGTGTCTATGTCCGTAAACTACACTGCAATAGTTTGGCTGCTATAACTAGTGTTGTGTCTATGTGCGTAAACTACACTGCAATAGTTTGGCTGCTATAACTAGTGTTGTGTCTGTGTGCGTAAACTACACAGCAATAGTTTGGCTGCTATAACTAGTGTTGTGTCTTTGTCCTTAAAGTACACTGCAATAGTTTGGCTGCTATAACTAGTGTTGTGTCTTTGTCCTTAAAGTACACTGCAATAGTTTGGCTGCTATAACTAGTGTTGTGTCTATGTGCGTAAAGAACACTGCAATAGTTTGGCTGCTATAACTAGTGTTGTGTCTGTGTGCGTAAACTACACTGCAATAGTTTGGCTGCTATAACTAGTGTTGTGTCTGTGTGCGTAAACTACACTGCAATACTTTGACTGCTATAACTAGTGTTGTGTCTGTGTGCGTAAACTACACTGCAATAGTTTGGCTGCTATAACTAGTGTTGTGTCTTTGTCCTTAAAGTACACTGCAATAGTTTGGCTGCTATAACTAGTGTTGTGTCTTTGTCCTTAAACTACACTGCAATACTTTGGCTGCTATAACTAGTGTTGTGTCTATGTCCGTAAACTACACTGCAATAGTTTGGCTGCTATAACTAGTGTTGTGTCTATGTGCGTAAAGTACACTGCAATAGTTTGGCTGCTATAACTAGTGTTGTGTCTTTGTCCTTAAACTACACTGCAATACTTTGGCTGCTATAACTAGTGTTGTGTCTATGTCTGTAAACTACACTGCAATAGTTTGGCTGCTATAACTAGTGTTGTGTCTATGTGCGTAAAGTACACTGCAATACTTTGGCTGCTATAACTAGTGTTGTGTCTATGTGCGTAAACTACACTGCAATAGTTTGGCTGCTATAACTAGTGTTATGTCTATGTCCGTAAACTACACTGCAATAGTTTGGCTGCTATAACTAGTGTTGTGTCTACGTCAATAAACTACACTGCAATAGTTTGGCTGCTATAACTAGTGTTGTGTCTATGTCCATAAAGTACACTGCAATACTTTGGCTGCTATGACTAGTGTTGTGTCTATGTGCGTAAACTATACTGCAATAGTTTGGCTGCTATAACTAGTGTTGTGTCTATGTGCGTAAACTACACTGCAATACTTTGGCTGCTATAACCAGTGTTGTGTCTATGTCCGTAAACTACACTGCAATACTTTGGCTGCTATAACTAGTGTTGTGTCTATGTGCGTAAACTACACTGCAATAGTTTGGCTGCTATAACTAGTGTTGTGTCTATGTCCGTAAACTACACTGCAATAGTTTGGCTGCTATAACTAGTGTTGTGTCTATGTCCGTAAACTACACTGCAGTACTTTGGCTGCTATAACTAGTGTTGTGTCTATGTGCGTAAACTACACTGCAATAGTTTGGCTGCTATAACTAGTGTTGTGTCTATGTCCGTAAACTACACTGCAATAGTTTGGCTGCTATAACTAGTGTTGTGTCTATGTCCGTAAACTACACTGCAATACTTTGGCTGCTATAACTAGTGTTGTGTCTATGTGCGTAAACTACACTGCAATAGTTTGGCTGCTATAACTAGTGTTGTGTCTATGTCCGTAAAGTACACTGCAATAGTTTGGCTGCTATAACTAGTGTTGTGTCTATGTGCGTAAAGTACACTGCAATACTTTGGCTGCTATAACTAGTGTTGTGTCTATGTCCGTAAACTACACTGCAATACTTTGGCTGCTATAACTAGTGTTGCGTCTATGTGCGTAAACTACACTGCAATAGTTTGGCTGCTATAACTAGTGTTGTGTCTATGTGCGTAAAGTACACTGCAATAGTTTGGCTGCTATAACTAGTGTTGTGTCTATGTCTGTAAACTACACTGCAATACTTTGGCTGCTATAACTAGTGTTGTGTCTATGTGCCTAAACTACACTGCAATAGTGTGGCTGCTATAACTAGTGTTGCGTCTATGTCCATAAAGTACACTGCAATAGTTTGGCTGCTATAACTAGTGTTGTGTCTATGTCCGTAAAGTACACTGCAATAGTTTGGCTGCTTTAACTAGTGTTGTGTCTATGTCTGTAAAGTACACTGCAATAGTTTGACTGCTATAACTAGTGTTGTGTCTATGTCCGTAAAGTACACTGCAATAGTTTGACTGCTATAACTAGTGTTGTGTCTATGTGCGTAAACTACACTGCAATAGTTTGGCTGCTATAACTAGTGTTGTGTCTATGTCCGTAAAGTACACTGCAATACTTTGACTGCTATAACTAGTGTTGTGTCTGTGTGCGTAAACTACACTGCAATAGTTTGGCTGCTATAACTAGTGTTGTGTCTATGTCCGTAAACTACACTGCAATACTTTGGCTGCTATAACTAGTGTTGTGTCTGTGTGCGTAAACTACACTGCAATAGTTTGGCTGCTATAACTAGTGTTGTGTCTATGTCCGTAAACTACACTGCAATACTTTGGCTGCTATAACAAGAGTTGTGTCTGTGTGCGTAAACTACACTGCAATACTTTGGCTGCTATAACTAGTGTTGTGTCTATGTCCGTAAACTACACTGCAATAGTTTGGCTGCTATAACTAGTGTTGTGTCTATGTGCGTAAACTACACTGCAATAGTTTGGCTGCTATAACTAGTGTTGTGTCTGTGTGCGTAAACTACACTGCAATAGTTTGGCTGCTATAACTAGTGTTGTGTCTTTGTCCTTAAAGTACACTGCAATAGTTTGGCTGCTATAACTAGTGTTGTGTCTATGTGCGTAAAGAACACTGCAATAGTTTGGCTGCTATAACTAGTGTTGTGTCTGTGTGCGTAAACTACACTGCAATAGTTTGGCTGCTATAACTAGTGTTGTGTCTTTGTCCTTAAAGTACACTGCAATAGTTTGGCTGCTATAACTAGTGTTGTGTCTATGTGCGTAAAGAACACTGCAATAGTTTGGCTGCTATAACTAGTGTTGTGTCTGTGTGCGTAAACTACACTGCAATAGTTTGGCTGCTATAACTAGTGTTGTGTCTGTGTGCGTAAACTACACTGCAATAGTTTGGCTGCTATAACTAGTGTTGTGTCTTTGTCCTTAAACTACACTGCAATACTTTGGCTGCTATAACTAGTGTTGTGCCTATGTCCGTAAACTACACTGCAATACTTTGGCTGCTATAACTAGTGTTGTGTTTTTGTCCTTAAACTACACTGCAATAGTTTGGCTGCTATAACTAGTGTTGTGTCTATGTCCATAAAGTACACTGCAATACTTTGGCTGCTATGACTAGTGTTGTGTCTATGTGCGTAAACTATACTGCAATAGTTTGGCTGCTATAACTAGTGTTGTGTCTATGTGCGTAAACTACACTGCAATACTTTGGCTGCTATAACCAGTGTTGTGTCTATGTCCGTAAACTACACTGCAATACTTTGGCTGCTATAACTAGTGTTGTGTCTATGTCCGTAAACTACACTGCAATAGTTTGGCTGCTATAACTAGTGTTGTGTCTATGTCCGTAAACTACACTGCAATACTTTGGCTGCTATAACTAGTGTTGTGTCTATGTGCGTAAACTACACTGCAATAGTTTGGCTGCTATAACTAGTGCTGTGTCTATGTCCGTAAACTACACTGCAATAGTTTGGCTGCTATAACAAGTGTTGTGTCTATGTCCGTAAACTACACTGCAATACTTTGGCTGCTATAACTAGTGCTGTGTCTATGTCCGTAAACTACACTGCAATAGTTTGGCTGCTATAACAAGTGTTGTGTCTATGTCCGTAAACTACACTGCAATAGTTTGGCTGCTATAACTAGTGCTGTGTCTATGTGCGTAAACTACACTGCAATACTTTGGCTGCTATGACTAGTGTTGTGTCTATGTCCGTAAACTACACTGCAATACTTTGGCTGCTATGACTAGTGTTGTGTCTATGTCCGTAAACTACACTGCAATAGTTTGGCTGCTATAACTAGTGCTGTGTCTATGTCCGTAAACTACACTGCAATACTTTGGCTGCTATGACTAGTGTTGTGTCTATGTGCGTAAACTATACTGCAATAGTTTGGCTGCTATAACTAGTGTTGTGTCTATGTGCGTAAAGTACACTGCAATACTTTGGCTGCTATAACCAGTGTTGTGTCTATGTCCGTAAACTACACTGCAATACTTTGGCTGCTATAACTAGTGTTGTGTCTATGTGCGTAAACTACACTGCAATAGTTTGGCTGCTATAACTAGTGTTGTGTCTATGTCCGTAAACTACACTGCAATAGTTTGACTGCTATAACTAGTGTTGTGTCTATGTCCGTAAACTACACTGCAGTACTTTGGCTGCTATAACTAGTGTTGTGTCTATGTGCGTAAACTACACTGCAATAGTTTGGCTGCTATAACTAGTGCTGTGTCTATGTCCGTAAACTACACTGCAATAGTTTGGCTGCTATAACAAGTGTTGTGTCTATGTCCGTAAACTACACTGCAATACTTTGGCTGCTATAACTAGTGCTGTGTCTATGTCCGTAAACTACACTGCAATACTTTGGCTGCTATAACTAGTGCTGTGTCTATGTCCGTAAACTACACTGCAATAGTTTGGCTGCTATAACAAGTGTTGTGTCTATGTCCGTAAACTACACTGCAATAGTTTGGCTGCTATAACTAGTGCTGTGTCTATGTCCGTAAACTACACTGCAATACTTTGGCTGCTATAACTAGTGCTGTGTCTATGTCCGTAAACTACACTGCAATAGTTTGGCTGCTATAACAAGTGTTGTGTCTATGTCCGTAAACTACACTGCAATACTTTGGCTGCTATAACTAGTGTTGTGTCTATGTCCGTAAACTACACTGCAATAGTTTGGCTGCTATAACTAGTGTTGTGTCTATGTCCGTAAACTACATTGCAGTACTTTGGCTGCTATAACTAGTGTTGTGTCTATGTGCGTAAACTACACTGCAATAGTTTGGCTTCTATAACTAGTGCTGTGTCTATGTCCGTAAACTACACTGCAATAGTTTGGCTGCTATAACAAGTGTTGTGTCTATGTCCGTAAACTACACTGCAATACTTTGGCTGCCATAACTAGTGTTGTGTCTATGTGCGTAAACTACACTGCAATAGTTTGGCTGCTATAACTAGTGTTGTGTCTATGTCCGTAAAGTACACTGCAATAGTTTGGCTGCTATAACTAGTGTTGTGTCTATATCCATAAAGTACACTGCAATACTTTGGCTGCTATGACTAGTGTTGTGTCTATGTGCGTAAACTATACTGCAATAGTTTGGCTGCTATAACTAGTGTTGTGTCTATGTCCGTAAACTACACTGCAATAGTTTGGCTGCTATAACTAGTGTTGTGTCTATGTCCGTAAACTACACTGCAGTACTTTGGCTGCTATAACTAGTGCTGTGTCTATGTCCGTAAACTACACTGCAATAGTTTGGCTGCTATAACTAGTGTTGTGTCTATGTCCATAAAGTACACTGCAATACTTTGGCTGCTATGACTAGTGTTGTGTCTATGTGCGTAAAGTACACTGCAATACTTTGGCTGCTATAACTAGTGTTGTGTCTATGTGCGTAAAGTACACTGCAATAGTTTGGCTGCTATAACTAGTGTTGTGTCTATGTGCGTAAACTACACTGCAATAGTTTGGCTGCTATAACTAGTGTTGTGTCTTTGACTCTTTGTCCGTAAACTACTCTGGTTGCTGTTACTACCGTTGTGTCTATGTCCGTAAACTACTCTGGTTGCTGTAACTACCGTTGTGTCTATGTCCGTAAACTACTCTGGTTGCTGTAACTACCGTTGTGTCTATGTCCGTAAACTACTCTGGTTGCTGTAACTGCCGTTGTGTCTATGTCCGTAAACTACTCTGGTTGCTGTAACTACCGTTGTGTCTATGTCCGTAAACTACTCTGGTTGCTGTAACTACCGTTGTGTCTATGTCCGTAAACTACTCTGGTTGCTGTAACTATCGTTGTGTCTATGTCCGTAAACTACTCTGGTTGCTGTAACTACTGTTGTGTGTGTACAGCTGGTCAACAAGATGCACGAGATGGATGTCTCGGACGCCGACTACATGGAGGACCTCATACACAGGTAACCTGTCACCTTACACTGTTACTACCTGTATCCTTTACATAACCTTTCAATTAAATTGTGTCCTTTGAGGCGGTCGGGTAGCCTAGTGTTAAAAGCATTTGCTTGCCCACCTGAAGATCTGGGTATGATTACAAACGTGGGTACAATGTATGAAGCCCATTTCTGGTGTCCCCAGCTGTGATATTACTTGCATATTGCTAAAAGCGGCGTAAGACCATACTCAATCACTCACTTGTGTCCTGTACATTGACGACTTTATATGCAGGTAATCTGTCACCTTACTTTTGGAGGCGGTGGTGTAGCCTAGTGGTTAAAGCATTTGCTTGCCACGCCAAAGACCAGGGTTTGATTCCCCATATGGGTACAATGTGTGGAGCCCTTTTTTGGTGTCCCCTGCCGTGAAATTGCTGGAATATTACTATGAGTTATAAAACAATACTCACTCACTCACTTTGCTGGTGTCCTATATACGTTGATGACTTTATACACATCACCTTACTTGTGTTGTTTAGATTGACAAACTTGCTAAAAGATGGGGTTTGGATGATTGCTACCTAGGTTGTGATGGCTGGTACCATACCGTGATTGTGGGCATTAAGGTTAAAGCTATGAACCACTTGTTGGTGTGGTCCAGTTTTGGTGATTAACATTTCTGAAGACCTCAGTAATCATGATGGTGTCTCCTTAAATAATCCTGTGATAATGACATATGATACTATAATCCTGGTCATGAAGCGGTATGTGATAATGACATATGATACTATAATCCTGGTCATGAAGCAGTATGTGATAATGACATATGATACTATAATCCTGGTCATGAAGTGGTATGTGATAATGACATATGATAATATAATCCTGGTCATGAAGCAGTATGTGATAATGACATGTGATACTACAATTCTGGTCATGAAGCGGAATGTGATAATGACATATGATGCTATAATCCTGGTCATGAAGCAGTATGTGATAATGACATGTGATACTATAATCCTGGTCATGAAGCGGTATCTGATAATGACATATGATAATATAATCCTGGTCATGAAGCAGTATGTGATAATGACATATGATACTATAATTCTGGTCATGAAGCAGTATGTGATAATGACATATGAAACTATAATATTCAAGTCAAGTACATAGATCTAGACATTGTGTGTCTCTATTAACTTGTTGCTCTTGTAATTGAAAATTCATGGATTTTTTCACTACAGATTTCGAAATAGTGAGGATGCCATCCCAGTCAGAGACTCAATAGTCCATGCCATCGTCCGTGCGTACATCGATCTCGGGCTGACGGACAGACTCCTGGACATGATGAGAAATAGGGTAACTACATGACTTTATAGGAGAATGGGATACATCAAGACCTGTGATCTGAATTCACTGCAGAGCTGTATCCCTTAGCAACACCAGGATATGCTGGTGGTTGGTTTATATTCCAAGCATGATTCTTGGTACGTCAGCATGATGCCAGGCTAGTAGGTCATTGTCTATGAACTGTGTCACTTTGGGCTTTTCTCCACATAAAGATACATACAACTGAAGTATTTTTTAGGACTACCCTCTCTCTCTCTCTCACTCTCACTCTCACTCTCACTCGGGGCGGTTGGGTAGCCTAGTGGTTAAAGCGTTCACTCGTCACGCCGAAGACCCGGGTTCGAATCCCGACATGGGTACAATGTGTGAAGCCCATTTCTGGTGTCCCCCGCCGTGATATTGCTGGAATATTGCTAAAGGCGGCGTAAACCAAACTCACTCACTCACTCACTCACCCTGGCACTCACTCACCCTGGCACTCACCCAGGCACTCAGCATTTAGTAGCTAAAACAGAGATTTGTCGGCTTTGAGTCAGTATACTGTGTCTGAGTGGGGTATTCATGTTAAACTGAGGCATAGTATCTCAGTGGACCAGCACTATAAATCAGCATCAGTCCGGACTGGTACAAGCAGCCTCCGACACCCACACACACAAACACACATGTGAACACAACGTTGAACCCCATTTCACCTCACCTCACCTACATGACCTATGAGTGCAATGTTAAACAACAAACAATAATAAGTATCTGAGGTCATTTCTCATGTCCTCAGGAGCCTTATTTAGCTGATGACACAAACCTCCTTTGCTTGATTCCAGAGGGACTATGGTATTTTCCCTGACAGCTACGCCACAAACATCCTCATGGATCACTTCATCAAGGGAGACAATTATGCAGGTACGCCCCATATAGATCATCACATATACAAACATGCCAGCAACATCGTCTTCGGGGAAATGTTTGGATCCTTTGCATCAGAATTGATATGGAATACAAAGAATATATTGTGGACATCAGATAATGTCTTTGCTTCGCACTTACTGATGCCTTATGTGACATGTCAGATGTCAGTCAGTATAGAATATCTTCTAGTTATTAATAAACACTGTATGACTGAGATATTGTTGATAAGATGTATAATTCTGAATCTCTTATTCACTCGCTAATCACTGAAATGTACATCAGATGAAATGTGTTAATGTTGTGTGATCAGATGCGGCAAGGGTGTCATACGAGGTGATGCTGCAGGAGGACTTCAGCCACCCCATCTCCTTCAGACTGTCGCTCCTGGCAGCCGTCAAGCACCTGCTCACCTCTAACATGGCTGACCTAGCACTGCAACCAACACCTGACAATCCTGAGGTGGGTCATGGTCTAAGGGAGATAACTCAGTCAGCTTGACAGACTAGTGTCTGGAATATCTGCCTTCCCCAATTCTCGTGTCCTGTTTGTTTAGTAATATACCCTCACTCTCACCCTCACCTTCACCCTCATCCCACACCCTCACCCTCACCACACCCTCACCCTCACCACACCCTCACCCTCACCCACACCCTCACCCTCACCACACCCTCACCCTCACCCTCACCCACAACCTCACCCACACCCTCATCCACACCCTCACCACACCCTCACCCTCACCCACACCCTCACCCTCACCCACAGCCACACCCACACCCACTCCCACACCCTTACCACACCCTTACCCACACCCTCACCCACACCCACACCCTCACCACACCCACACCCTCAACTCACCCACACCCTCACCCTCACCCACACCCTCACCCACACCCTCACCCTCACCCTCACCCACACCCTCACCCTCACCCTCACCCACACCCTCACCCTCACCCTCACCCTCACCCACACCCTCACCCTCACCCACACCCTCACCCACACCCACACCCACACCCACACCCTCACCCTCACCCACACCCTCACCCTCACCCACACCCACACCCTCACCCAGACCCACACCCTCACCCTCACCCTCACCCTCACCCACACACGCATCCTCACCCTCACCTTCACCCACACCCTCACCCACACCCACACCCTCACCCACACCCTCACCCACACCCTCACCCACACCCTCACCCTCACCCACACCCTCACCCACACCCTCACCCTCACCCACACCCACACCCACACCCTCACCCTCACCCACACCCTCACCCTCACCCACACCCTCACCCAGACCCACACCCTCACCCTCACCCTCACCCTCACCCACACACGCATCCTCACCCTCACCCTCACCCTCACCCTCACCCTCACCCTTGCCCTCACCCACACCCACACCCACACCCACACCCACACCCTCACCCTCACACCCAGATAACTGTTGAGCATTTTATGTTACAGGAGGAGGAAGATTGGGTGAAGGTCAAGGTCATCAGATTTCCTTACTATGATGACCACTTTGATATCAAGGACGAGCGCTTTCTACTTGGCAAGACCCTCTACATGCTTGGTGGCTGTGTTCAGAACAATGACAGGCTCAGTAGCTCCCTGAAGGTGATGGGCCTGGGCTTGTACCAAAAGTTTGACAAGGGCTTGCATCTCCTTGAGGAAATTGCCAACACCAACAAGAAGGATGCTATCCATGAAGAGGCTGTGAGTTTACTGATAAAATAGTTCAATAGAACAGAAGTGTCACTGTCTCTAGTGGACAATAGTCATGTCAATATTGAATACAACTTACTGATGAGTTTACTGATAAAATAGTTCAATGGAACAGAAGTGTCACTGTCTCTAGTGGACAATAGTCATGTCAATATTGAATACAACTTACTGATGAGTTTACTGATAAAACAGTTCAATGGAACAGAAGTGTCACTGTCTCTAGTGGACAATAGTCATGTCAATATTGAATACAACTTACTGATGAGTTTACTGATAGCACATAGTTCAATAGAACAGAAGTGTCACTCACTAGAAGACAATAGTCATATAGATATTGAATACAACTTACTGATGAGTTTACTGATAGCAAATAGTTCAATAGAACAGAAGTGTCACTCACTAGAAGACAATAGTCATATAGATATTGAATACAACTTACTGATGAGTTTACTGATAGCTAATAGTTAATAATACAATAGAACATGATGAAACAAAGTGACATTGTCACCATGGTCACTAGAGGCATGTGAATGTTAAATACGTGGTACAATTTTTACTGTAGAATACGAATGTGGGCTCGTACTGTCTGTCTAATGTTTTTGACAACAATATGGGGTGGCTATTACCTGCAACTGACCCTCTGCCAACACAGCCTATAGTCTGGTCATGTGCTTCTTGACAGTGTGTCTATGGACACAATATGTATGTTCAGGGCTCGGTTTAGCTATATATGTATAACATGCACCAATGCAGCCTATTATTGAAAAGTGCACCCTTATATTTGTCTACATGCCAAAAATTTCAAATTTGTGTCCAACCTTTTCTTGTCCACACAAATTGATATTTAACACACTCAATACCTGCATGCTTTATTTACGATACTATTTCACTCACCTTGTACTGTGTGTAATTTTTCATGCTTTCATGGGCTTGACGTAATCAAACTGTTGGGCAGGAGTATGTATACATGTTCCTATTGCATTTCACAGCAATGCATCATTAATGTATGAGACACTGGCAGCAGACTGGCCTGCTTGGATAAATTTATGGGACCCGGGTGCAACCTGGCTTTGTCTGGTTCAACTATGTTTTCATGTCAACATGCATCTGGTGAAGTTCAATCAAGTCCCTTATTTCGAGCCCATGGGCCCACTTGCACAAAGCGATCTTAGCACTAAGACTATCGTAAGCCTATGTACAGTATGGTAGTTACGATCCTCTTAGAGCTAAGATAGCTTTGTGTAAGTGGGCCCTGATGTATTTGTTTGCACATTAACTTTTAGATATCCATCAACAAAATGATCTGGGTTTTTTTTCAGTCTTGGTATTGCTTGTTTTGGGGATATTTTTTCATTATGCAAGTGAAGTGATATACAATACATAGGTTTTAATGACTTATCCACAAAAACCCATTATCATATCTTGATACAGTGAATTTGGTGTTTGATGTTAAAGTGTCTTGTGTCTATCCTGGGCTCACACCAGTGTCTTTTAGAAAGAAGCGGAACCATCCAGGTTTTGATAAGACTTTCAGTTATAAGACTGCATGTTATGACATTTGTCTGCAGTGGGGTGTACAGGATTGTACAAGCTGAATGGTTGCAGGGTGTACACAAACTACACCCTGTTACTCCTGAATCTGTCATGATGATTTCAAAAGTCCTAAAGACTTATGTTGTTTGAAGTGTATTTGTGTGGCGTTAAGCTCTACCTTCTTGCCTACCCTCCGGAACTCAGTCTCAGTATGACAACTCAAAGTGCATACAGTCAAGTCCCGTTAATCCGACATTGTTGGTTGCATATGATTATGTCGGATTACCGAGTATGTCGGATAAACAAAATTAGGTAGTATCAACGTTCGTGATCGAAAATCGGACATCTACACGTTAGAGAACGATACGAACACGTAGGAAAATGAAAAATGAAATATTCATATTGTTGTGTTACATTGTCAGCAGAATTTGTTTTCTAATCAACACTTTTTCTACAACCACTAAAGTTTAACACAAAACTACTGTTACGGACTGTATGACTGATTTTTAAAGCATAGTCTGGAATGGAAGTCGCTAATTTGAAACTGGTGCCGCAATGCTTAAGAAAGCTGCTTTCTGAGTGGCTAATGTCGACATCCTGTTAGTAATTTCATTGGTCGGTCAAAGTTCGTGAAAGGACGTTCTGATGTGACCTGTAATGGGATGTCCTCAGCAGAAGCGAGAACTTGTATCCGATTTTAATGAGATTGAGGTAATCTAGGCATGTGATTAATCCTGTTTTGTATATTTAAAGCAGTAATTGTTTATTGTTAAGCAAGTTTATCTCTGCAGCCGTTGAAATATACAGCTACTTGCCGACTCGTCTCGCATCAAAACACGGGGCTGTGTACTCGCGGGCAGATGACCACGGAGTCTGCTGATGACTGTATCGGATTAACGAGACTGATTAATGAGTGATTTCAGTATTTCGTTGCGAATTAGCTGTGTCGGAGTGAGAGACGGGTCTAAATAGCACCGATATAATCGGTTCCCATCATTAGTGTCGGATAAAGCCGATTGTCGGATTAACGAGACTTGACTGTATAAGATCATGTGTGATGAGGCAATCAAAAGTTTCATCTTATCCAACTCAGTCACACAATGATGTCAGTCCGACCAGCTGACTTTGGGGTTTTACAAACTGGTTACTGTCCAAATGGATTGTAATGGAATACAAGTTAAGATAAGATCTTGGGTGACGAAGGCTTAAAGGTACATAGATATGGGCTGTTATCACATTGTTGAAACCATGGATTATAGTTATGTCAGCAATTTGTCAACGGAATCATAATTAGGGCAAATCTGGTATTTGAACCTATCATAAACGGCCTATTGTTTCCTGCTGGTGTTCTCTAGGTACACATACACAACTTTAGTTCCACATGAGTTTATTCTTTAAAGGGTACAACATGTACAAAGTGGAGACTGCCATCATTTCTGGGAGACTGTTCAGTATCAGTGAAGTAACATGGAAATCAGGATTAACTTTCAGTGACTGATCGGAATAGAATTAATCGAATACAAATTGTATCATTATTGTTGGAGATCCTTGCATGGCTAGGGGAAGCACCCATACCTCCTTTTATGGATTTATTAATTTATGAATATCAAATGAAAAGTGTTTTTTTGTCCCACTATGATATCAATTCATCTGTGCCTTGTGTGGAATCTAGATCAGAATAGGTCCCCAGTATGTCATGCTTGTTGCTAGGGCTGGGACAAGTCCAAATTTACTACCCGGGTACCAGGCCTCCTATTACTCTACCCTACCTGGATACACTGTAGGTCTCAAGAGTTGGGAACAAAATACCTGATTACTGCAGCCCTGTCCAAATTAATTTACATACATGTATTGAACGATCAAATCATTCGTACACTGAAGTTAAATAAAGCTTACCCAGACATATACAAGTCAAAAGGAATGTGTGCATCGTCAGAAAGAAATGTGAACATTAGCGACTTGTAGTGTAACCACTGAGCTACAGTGAGTTTTTGTCATTAAACAATATATCACGTGATTCACCAAGGGTCTGGGTAGTCCTGTGGGTACCCGGGCCCTACTCATGACACCCACGACCCGAGTACCCAAGTACCAGAGTTACCCGTCCAAGCCCTTCTTGTTGCATTCCTGTAACACAGTCTAGTGTCATGCACGATGATGGCAGTGACTGACAGCATCTCATGAAATAACATTATGTCTTTCAGTTGAAGATATTTGACGAGAGCATTAAGAATGCAGAAACACGTGACCCGAACTTGGAGGAGAAGGATTTTGGTCTGCGGACAATCGATGACGAGGTGTTTAAGTTGCGGCTCACTCCTGATGGCAAGGAAGAGGTGACTCAAAGATTTGAGGTGAGATAACATGTCAGTGTCTATACTGTTTTTAACACCAAGCAAGTGATGCCAGCCAGGGAAGAAGAAGCCCCATGTTCTGGAGATGTGGGCATGAGGTTTATGGTTGTCAATATCTGTCAATGAAATACCCCCTCATGAAGATCTGGGTTAGAACTGATCTTCAGCAATCCATGCTTGTCGTAAGAGGTGACTGACGGGATCGGGTGGTCAGGTTGGCTAAATTTGTTGATGCACGTCATCGATCCTAATTGTACAGATGGATGCTAATGATGTCAAACACTGGATTGTCTGGTCCAGGCTCGATTCTTTACAGACCGCTGTCATATAGCTGGAATATTGCTGAGTGCAGCATTTAACAACAAACAGACAATGAAATATCTCTCTTCTGAAGCAAATGTGTGCCATTCAGGTGAAATTACCTTCTTCCATTATGGAAAAATAGTAATTAGTGGAAGGGTGATGTATACCTCTGTGCAGAGTTGCGTCCCTTGGCTGTGCAGGAACCAGTTGGTCGTGGCCTTCAATCCCTGACTTGACCTGATTCTCATCTTGGGGCAGCACCTTGCCAATGCACATGTGTTCTACCAACTGACACACATTTCGAACCTGTGTCAAAACAAGCTGTCCTTGTACATTATGCTGACATGGTGTAAAATATAACCTAAGAATCACTCAAACTGGTGTCAATAGACTTGGTTTTTTAGTTTCTTCATTTGTTGTTTAACGCCACACTCAACAATATTCCAGCTTATGATGGCGGTCTGTAAATATTCAAGTCTAGATCAGCCAATCCATTGATTGACTTCATGAGCATCTGTCTACGCAACTTATTATGAGACTCGTTCTATGTTTTATGGAGAAATTATTCAAATAAAAAAAGGAGTTGTATAGCTTGCAAGTGAAGTTGTCATGTGACTTGAAAGGACACCCGTGGTGGCATGTCCCATCTTTAGAGCCAGTGTTTGAGCAGATGTTGTAAATAGATCTATCGTTATTGTGAGTTTCACAAACTTAGGGCTTGCATCTGTGCAAGAACCAGAGCATGCGTTTAGTGAAGCTATAGTTGTAAAATAGTGTGGAAAACAGATATGGTGTGTCAGGTGTGCACATTCTGCTCAACAATGGCCAGGACAGTACTTTCATAGGTGACCCCTAGGGAAGGATTACCCTCAGATACCATCCCGCGGTTTAACTTGAATACCCCACTCAAACACAGTATACTGACTATGAGCCGACCAGTCCTTGTTTTAGCCCCTCAATGCCGAGCGCCAGACAGGGTAACAACAAGTACCATCTTTTAACATCTTTTGGTATGATGTGGCCGGGGATCGAACCTCGGTCCTTCCACTCTCAGAGGTGATTAAAGTTTCTGATATGTTGGTTTAGGGATACTATTTTAAATGTAGTGCTTGGATAGCTGTAGATTTACCAGTACTAACTTGAATTTAGTTTCAAATGTTAAATTTGATATGGTTAAATCTATAATATTTCCATTCTACCATGACTAAAAAAAAAGTGAAGTCCATGTTATCATCAAATATACTGAGTGAAGTCCAGTGAGTGAGTCCAGTGTTTTAAGTGGGTTGTCGATCTGAATTATGGAATTACTGACAACAGCCTTGAAAGAAAATATGGTGCTGTATATGATCAAGCAGTTTTTTACACCTTAGTACTTCACTCAAACAGGTAATGAAAGCATTTAGCACAGCAACCTTGTGTTCTAAAATAAAAAGGGCACCCCTTACGTATACTAAGCAAGCCTTAAGCAGGGTAACAACAAGTACCATCTTTTGACGTCTATGGGTATGACGCAGCCGGGGATTGAACCCCAACCTTATGCTCTCTGGTGGACGCTCTACCACTAGACCATGGAGGTGGTCCCGCGTAACCTTAGAAAAGAAAAATGTTCAGCTAAAATATCTTGTCTGGCTATATTTGTGAACTGCGTAACTGTAGAGGTGAGGTGAGGTGAGGTGAGGTGAGGTGAGGTGAGGTGAAATCGGGTGAGAGGGTGTCTCATGCCGTATTGTTATGAATTATTTCAGACTGCAGTGTGGATGACTTTAAATATCCCAAAGCTAGTGAAAATTACAAGGACAAATAAAAAGCAGACACAATGCAAAATGATTAAATATTTGTAGTCATACTTTTTCTAGGATAAGGTCAAGAGCATATGAAAATGAAAACAGGGAAACAGATCTTGAAGCAAGGTCGAACTGAAAATTCTTTTTCACTGATCTTTGAAACTCATATTAAAATTACAATACGACTTTGTAAATATCCTGTTTGTATGTGCCTTGTTATATGCTTACGATTTCCTTGTTGATTTCATATCTTTTAAACTATCTGCTAAAACTGTCACAATCTGGGATCTCACATCTGGAGACGGGGAAACAGATGTACCATGTCGACCAGGACCAGGAATATGTACATTGTGGTATATTATCTGGTATTTTGTGCGAAATATATGTATTATTGTATCAAATTAACTGTCACAAAGTAGCAGAGTATTTGATTTTCAGGGAAATAGACTGAAATTAGAAAATATATTTCATGATAAAGCTTCCAAGAAAATTAGCCTATTTGGGTAAATCTGTTAAATCTTCCCATGTAATGATTCTAGTGGTTTTAACACTCCTCAAGATACGAGAAACAATAAACAATGCATATCATGCTTATGATATTGCAGTTGCATTCTTATCAATTAAACTTAGTTAAACTTGCACTATATTCAAAATGGAAATATATTTTGACTATATTGATTGATGTGTATCATTGTTGTGAATAATTGCTTTAGAATCATATGAATTTATGCAAATGGATGAGTGTCGCAAGGAAAGCCTGGGTCGACAATCCAAGAATAATGACCAGGGCAAATCAGGGATTCAAACCATTCATAGGAATTATAAGTGTTTGTCATGCGGGGTTCGTTTAACATGACGACTGACTCCGTGGTCTAGTGGTAGAGTGTCTGCCCGGAGAGCGGAAGGTCAGGGGTTCGATCCCCGGGTGCGTCATACCAAAAGACATTTCAAGATGGAACTTGTTGTGGTGCTTGGCATTAAGGGGCTAAAACAAGGACTGGTTGGCTGGGAGTCAGTATTCTGGGTCTGAGTGCGTATTCATGTTAAACTGCGGCATGGTGGGCTAACACTATAAAAATCTGCATTAGTCCAGACTGGTACAAGCAGACACACACACTTGCATCGCAAAACAATCGTGAACTTGATATTAAACCCCATTTCACCTCACCTCACCTCACCTCACCTCACCTCACCTCACCTCACCTCACCTCACCTGTAACATTCCGATTAAGTTAGAAATCATGAAATTTAAATTACCTTTACTTTAAAACAACAAAGCACGCTGACGTAATTCCAACAAGTTCAGGTAAATTTCCCAGATTGTCCGCATTATGCTATGGTTGCATCCTAAATAAAATAAGGTTTGTATCCCCAAACAACATCAGAGTGGAACATTGTGATGTTGTTTATCCACGTGTCTCTGATCACACATTATAACTATCTGATCCCCATTTTAGTCGGCTGTTACAGCTAGCATGGGCTGCTGGGGACCTTTCTGACCCAGAATCCTCATGGGGTCCTTGTAAGTAGGGTACCCTTACAATTTAAGAAAATATTTAAATCTTTCCAGGGTGACTGGTGTGAGAGTTGTAATACTTTTTGGTCTATTTATTCAGGAGATTGCCCTCAAGCTGCGAAGGAACAACCAGACTGTGGAGGACAGTATGCTGCCTGTGGTAGAGTCTCTAGCAGTGTCGGAACTCCCAACACATGAAGCTGCCGACATGACTGCCCAGAGGGCGATGTTGGAGAGGTGGGAGAAGGAGCGGAGTGAGTTGGTGGAGGCACAGATGAAGCAGTACATGAAGCAGCAGCGGGAGGAGGAGATCAAGCAGCAGCTGAAGGAGCTTCAGGAGAAGGAGGAATTGCTGCGTTACTTTGAGTTGCGAGATCAGATCATCCTGGCGAAGTCACGTGCACCAGAAATAAAGCCTCCCATTGTGGATGATGACGAAACACTGAGGGAGAAGAGAATCAAACGGAGGAAATATCGCCACCATATATAGACTGAAGTGCAGCCTAGAATGGGTTGATGGTGTTTGCATAACGGACATGTCGGCAGCCTTTGAAATCCATGCTCATCTGCTAGCCCGGAACTACTAAATTGTGCTGAGGAAAAGAAAACATCCTATGATGGTAGTCTTCAATGATTTGTAGCATTTGAGGGCTATAATTCTGAAGCAGTTCTCAATGCTTCAATTTCCTACAAATTGGAACTGAATAAACCTGACAGAAAATGTAAACATAGTAAACGTTTGGTCTTGATCAATCTGGACTAGCTACAAACTCTGAAGACCAGAGAAATAAAGAATTTCTAGGGCTGGTCACAGTTTGAAAGTAAGTGGGTCCTGGGTGCCCCCTGTTTTTCTCACTGTAGTATCTTTATCTGGAAACCCCAAGCATCTTTGGACATCAACATTAGGGTGTTAGGGACTCCTTGGATTTGTGCTTAGTTTTGAACACTGAAATCAAATGATTGGTAATTGGTGTCATTTCAGAAGTAGTGTCAGTAATTCTGACTCATGATACCAATATGTAGACTATGCATGACATGTGGAATAGGAATCGATGACAGATGGGTACACAGAGTGACATGGGTTCATAGCTGGAAAGTAACAGCCGGAATGGCCAGTGACATTTGCAACTGCTGAGTTTATATTAGTCTACTCACAACTGACTGACCGTTTTGTGAACTTTGACCGGCTACTGAAATGACTAACAAGATATGGACATCAGCCAATTAGAAAGCAGCTTTCTCGAGCTTTACGGCACTCGTTTCAACCTGGCGACTTTCATTTCAGACTACGCTTGAAAAATATGTTGACACATTTGTCGATTAAAATTTTGAAAAATGAAGAAACAAACATTCCGGAATGTCTAATATATGGCTGAGATTGACAGACTGTGCAGCGCCTCTTACGTTCAAATGTTTCTCCCACGGAAGCGAGAGAAAGACGATAATTTTGACAGAATCAGACGTACGGGCCGTAACTGTCGTTCGGAAAACCCCGTGTTAACCTTTTTCGAGTTTGCATGATCAGAAAACACATTCCGACTGTCACTTTCATGATCTGGTAAGCGACGCTTTGATTGGTTGGATGAAAGGTTGTTCTGACGTGACCCATAATGGGATGTCCTCAGATCTTTGTTTAGCGATAGCGAGAACTAAGATCTGATTTTAATGAAATTGTACCATTGTGAGAAGGCACAAAAAGCCCATTGTCATCTGATGTTATGAGCACGTTTTTTCAAATGTTAGGCAAAGGTTACTATGGTAACATCTGATTAGATCACTGTAAAATTACTGATTTTATGTGTGTGATAAAAGAGTCACAAAGTAATACAAGTATGTAAAGAATACATTGAAGAATGTGTGAGGAATACATCAATGAATACAAGTATTGTTAGAAGATCATTGTTTCATGGATGTTTGGTACTGCAGCTGGCATATTAGTGCTGATTGTACTGACGAACATGGTGATGTTCATGTAGATTATGTTCATGGATATGTTTTAGACTGTTTGATTTTTGAAGAGTGATGTATTATGAAAATAAAGTAACTGATTCATGTTACTGTTGTCAGATCATAATGACCAAAAGAGCTGATAAATGTGTCTGTTTATACAGCCCAAAATAGCAATATTGAAAAAAAGTAAAAATATAAAGCACATATGTTGTTTTCGTTATATATTACAAGGTAATTTGTCATACATAAATAATGAATCCCAAATTCACAACCAAGCACTCGCTCAATACAGAGACCATATCAGAATATGTTCTCTGTTCAAAGCAAACAAGGTATGTCACATTGTGACCTGTCTAGTGTGATGATGTAACTACTGTTGTATGGTTTTACCTGAAAGGTTACCTGTTCATTGATATGTGCCTTGCCATTCCTATGATCGTGGGGTTGAATCCCGGATTTGCCTTGGTTATGATTCTTGGACTTTCGACACACTGGGTTTCATCCCTGTTGTAAAATATACGACCTGCATTACTAATGACTTTCCACCTGCACATTAATGATTGAAATACTGTTCAAAGTGTGATAAACCTGTTCTTTGAAGGACATGTTGGAACAACATGACTCTTTGACGATATTCATCATTTGTAATAACGTCTCAAGGCCACTCCTTGCACCTTCAGCAGGTGACGATGGAGCATCTGCCCAGGAATCAACATACGTAGGGCTGTCGGGTAGCCTAGTGGTTAAAGCGTTCGCTCGAAACGCCGAAGACCCTGGTTTGATTCCCAACATGGGTACAATGTGTGAGGGGTGGTCGGGTAGCCTAGTGGTTAAAGCATTCGCTTGTCACGCCAAAGACCCTGGTTCGGTTCCCGACGTGGGTACAATATGTGAGGGGTGGTCGGGTAGCCTAGTGGTTAAAGCGTTCCCTCGTCACGCCGAAGACCCTGGTTCGATTCCCGACGTTGGTACAATGTGTGAGAGGTGGTCAGGTAGCCTAGTGGTTAAAGCGTTCGCTTGTCACGCCAAAGACCCTGGTTCGATTCCCGACGTTGGTACAATGTGTGAGGGGCGGTCGGGTAGCCTAGTGGTTAAAGCGTTCGCTCGTCACGCCGAAGGCCCTGGTTCGATTCCCGACGTGGGTACAATGTGTGAGGGGCGGTCGGGTAGCCTAGTGGTTAAAGCATTCGCTTGTCACGCGGAAGACCTGGATTCAATTCCGGACATGGGTACAATGAGTGAAGCCCATTTCTGGTGTCCCCCGCCGTGATGTTGCTGTAATATTGCTGAAAGCAGCGTAAAACATACTCAGTCACTTACTAGTGTAACAACACTATGTCAGTATGTGTCATCGTGTAGTTAGAACCACTCACCAACATACGTTTGTGCGTGGTACTTGCTGGTACCCAGCCCTTAGGCTTTAAGGAGATGACACAAGGACTGGTCAGTAGACAGTGTCTGAGAGTGGGTAACTGTGGCATCGTATTGCAGTGGGTTTAACCAAGAGTGAGTGAGTTGTGTTTAACGCCGCTTTTAACAGTATTCCAGTTCCAGTTTCAGTGATGCAGGACTCAGACGTTTACCACTTCGGTGAAACCCACGAGCACGGGTATGGTGCTGACAAACCTAGAAACTTAATCGGGACGAACCGGGATTCGAACCCACAACCATAGGTTTCTGGCGTGTCCAGGGACGCAACTCTGCACAGCGAATTGCGGCGCCTTAGACGACTGGGCCACCCGTGCCCCCGATTTAACCAAGAGGGAGAGGGAGGCTCATCCCTATTTAAGTGTAATGATTTTCAACACGCTGTACACGCCTTTCCAACCCATCTCCTGTTTCGGACATTTCTGACAATGAAGACAGACATTTGAAGCCAGAGAGGCTGAGACACCTCAAGTCAGGAAGACTGGGAAATCCCAAATACACACATCACCTTTGCAGGACTTTAGAACATTCACTAAACTATAGTTTCGCATTTCACACGGAAGGCGGAGTGAAAGGAAATTATTACCGCATAAACACATTTTCTTAGGGAGTACTAAACCAGAGGACGTTGATTGTGTGTTCACTGCGCTGTTAGACACCTACACCCGAGTTGTGACGGTACTGTAAGCTGTGCTGACGTGTTTTCTACTTTGAACAAAATTAGGTAATTATGTGTCGTGTTCTGTTTTAAATTACGTTTGTGAAATGTGATAGGTTAGTGGCACCTTGGAGGTGTTTACCCTGTTGTTGAGACAGTTGCTGCTAGTTGTGTGTTTGACTTGCTTGCTATATACAGGCCCACACATCGATAACGGATAGTTTGCCCTTTGCCACATAGAATATTTAAACTTAATGAATAAGGATGATTGTGGAATTAAGATTTGGAAGATCAAACGTTTGGTGAAGTGAGCCAAATACACACATCTGTTTTAGAAAACAGACTTGACAAAATAGAAACCCCTTTCGAATCAGATATAATTGAAATCCGTTTCATTCTGAAGTTATTAACTATGGTTTGAGATTTTAAGTGGTTAATTATCAATGTATTGTGAGCATCTGTACTTGTATTATTATAGTTTGTTTGATGAGAGAGAGAGAGAGAGAGAGAGAGAGAGAGAGAGAGAGAGAGAGAGAGAGAGAGCTCTATAAAGTCACACGTAATCTCTACCTCATCCACATTATGGAACCTTCCAAGCCAAATTATTCACTTTGCCTTTCATTTCAGAAATGTCGAATTTAAATTGTACGGAAACGGCACTTGTCAAATTCATCCGGGTTCATCCTTCCCTCGTCTTCTTCTGTGTGCTGGTGGTGGTTGTAGGGATCCCAGGGAACTGCCTCATCTTCTACATCTACACCAAGAAGATCAACATCCATATCATCAGCTTCTTCATCAAGATCCTTGCTATTCTCAATCTCGTTAGCACGTTATGTCTGTTGCCGGCACATGTGTTATTAAAAATTAATCCCGAGACAGCATTTTTCTGCCAATGGTTTTCTGTTGGGCAAAATTTCTTTGTTACCAACACGGGCCTGTTTTACGTGACCATTGCTGTTCAAAGATACAGGAAAATGTGTAGAGTTCATCAATCACAGGTTAATGCATCTACGGCCAAGAAGATAATGCTCGGGTGTGTCCTGTTTTCTGCTGTGTCATGTTCTCCGCATGCGTTTCTGCTTGGAGTAACGCGGGCAAATGTAACTTTCCCTTGTGTGACACGCATTCCTTACTGTGGCTTTGCGCAAATCTATCTGTTCACTCATATATACATAACGTGGATGTTACTTGGGATGAGTGCTGTCGTTGTTACTCTCGTTGTGCTGTATTCGTTAATTGGAAAGCACATAGCAGCTCACAAACGTCAAATGTCAAGGTACTCTGTGTCAGGTCAAGGTCACACGAAGCTTTCCAACCCCACCGCCATGTTCTTCACGCTGACCATGATATTCCTCCTGAGTGTTGCTCCGAGGTTGGCGCTTGCTATATATACACTACAAACCATCAACAATTCTCATTACTCGCAATTAATTCACCATGTGAGGGATGTGATATTCATGTTGCCCTTCATCAACTGTATAGTCAACCCTTTCGTCTATGGATTCACATCAAAGGTGTTCCGACAGCACCTTGTGTCTCTCTTTTGTGCTTGCAATGGTAGGAAAGAGTCGACACCACCACCATCGCAAACCGAGCGAACACAAGAATCCGTGTTGTAGAGTACCGATGAGACTTTGTGAAAAGCAAACCAAGTTGAGGACAAATGTAAAGCCGCGTCAGAACTCGCCCGTCCAGAGTGGGATGTTGGAGGTGCGAGGCTAGTTGCTGGAGGCATAAGTGAATCAGTACGTAACGCATCAGCGACAACAGGAGATCAAGCAGCAGCTGAAGCAGCTCCAGAAAGAGGAAATGTTTCGAAAAGAAGGAGGTCTTGATTCGCTGGAACATAATATGGCTAAGTTACCTTCAGCGAGGCTATCTGTTTACCCCCTTTAGATTCCTATACTTATTATATGGACTACCTTTCTTGGATATAAAACGTCAACGTCAGAGAATAACCAGTTTCGATTATTCCATTGGGTGTAAAAGGCAAATAGCAATGAAAATTCTATGAATGGATCACTGAAAATCACTGACGACACCTGGTGTTGGCAAAGGGTAAAGACATTCACACAGTCACTCAATGGTTCCAGACACTCATGTGTGTCCATAATGTGTTGTCAAACATGTAAGTCAAACAAAGGGAGATGCGATCAACATCAAAACATCATAGAACAGGAAGACATAAAATGTAATGTTTGCTTGACCTACGTTTGCTCTAGCCGGAAGTAAAACGTGAATAGACAGCGGTTTGATTTCCCGACCTTGTTAATAATTAATTGTTTGCATCAGGCACATACACGTGGTAACAGAATTTTACATATATTTGTTGTCGAACATAAGCTATAAATCGAGTCGAAACACCACAGGATCTGAAATGTTTATTAACTGGAGCTCGAAAGTACGGTCACCTATTTGTTATTTCCTACATTTCCTATTTAAATCGGTCCCTTGTGGGGTATAAGCGCTGTGCAGAGTTGCGCACCTTAGATGTGCCAGAACGCTATGATTGTGGGTTCGAATGTCGTTCACACATGTTATATATCTCCAGACACATATGATACTGATGGTAGTGGTTGGCTTTCAGGCTCAGCATGAAGCGGTTAAGCAGGTTCCTCTTCCATTCCGACTTCAGTCTGCAACAAGTTTTCAGAATTTATATTAAAAAGATCTTCTGTACTTTTAATTTTTTGTCTCTGAATAAAATAATCATAGACTATATCATTGTTGTTTTTCAGTTAAAGAAGTGTTTTCAAGGAATTTGTAATTTAAAAATGTATGCTTCTTTCATTTTTTAGGCTAATAATAAGTTCTCAAACATTTAGTTTAAAGAACTAATATTCATAAATTGAGACAAAACATTAGATAAAAAGGAATAAATTTACGTTTGACGCACATGCCACTGTCAGTCTAGTAAAAACCTGAAGCCCAGTTTCATCATGGTAAGGCAGGTACCTGAACCTGGGAGCTAGGGCTGTTGCCTCCTGCTGAAACTGGTTGAGATCTAGAACAGTGTATCTGTCCCTTAGGTCTTTGGAAATAGCAGTTTTCACACTTCTGATGAAAATCTGAATCAGATTCCACAACATCCATAGCTTTCAAAATCAGTTCCTTGAGTGGAAGAATCAGTAACACGGTGGGTGTCTTCTCACTGCACAGGATAGTTGTGATGGTTTTCAACGGCTTCAGGACACGTGTAGCATCCCCCACACAGCTGTGGCGGTGGGGTAGCCTAGTGGTTAAAGCGTTCGCTCGTCACGCCGAAGACCCGTTGATTCCCCACATGGGTACTATGTGTGAAGCCCATTTCTTGTGTCCCCTGTCGTGATATCGCTGGAATATTGCGAAAAGCGGCGTAAAAAAAACATACTCACTCACTCAACACAGCTGACAACCTCATCCGACAGTGTGACAAGTGAATCTACATTTTATCTGACGTCCTTGACTGTTAGTGAAGCAAAAATTGTGGCTTCCTGCTCAAGACAACGTTCCAGCATGTCATAGCTCGAATTCATCTTGTGCAAACATCTTGTATGAGTGTCTGACAGGGGAGTTCAAGAAGTAACTATTTGCTTCTAAGGACAGATGCAGCATGCGAGCTTCTTGGAAAGAATGACACGACTCGTCTAACTCTCCCCCAAATCCTGATCATCTGACTGACTTGCATTGCCCTTTGACTTGCCAAGTTTACAGTGTGTGCCAAACATCTAATGTGAGTGTTGAGACTTGGTGACTGCTGGACAGCACTAACAATGCTGCTTGCATTGTCAGTAGATATAACAATATTTTCATACCTGTCAATATTCCATTCTGATGAAGCAGATGTCAGAACATTAGCTAGATTTGTTGCAGTATGGTGCTCGTGAAGGGGCCGTGTTTGCAACACAGGGTTTACCATTTGCCATTCTTCACTGACAAAAAGTGCAGTTCTTGTAAAGTAGCTCTCGGTGGAGGCACGTGAGGACCACCTATCAGTTGTAATAGCAACAGACGAAGTACTTTCAATTTCTTTCAAGACATCACGTTTCGTGTTCTCGTACGGTTTAGGCATAACAGTATTTGTAAAATGTGTACGGGTGGGAATCTGATACCTTGGCTCGAGTTTGTTGACAAGGTGCCTAAATCCAACATTCTCCACAACGGAATATGGTCGCATATCCAAAGCAATGAAAACACCAGTGCTATTTATGATCGACCTAGCACGAGACGTTGTAGCAGGTAATTTGGAATTAATTACATCATTGACTAGGTTGACTTGGTTGACTGCCTGGCAAGGTCTGCTGAAATCAACAACGCGTTGCTGCGTATCTTGAGTAGAAGACGGAACTTTGGTACCGCCAAAATCTATGTCTGAGTGATGGCGACGTAGATGAGTGGACATATTTGTGGTACTACTCGTGTATTTCACACGGGTATATCAATGGCGACAGGCCGTTTCTTCCTTATTGACAGTTCGCACTCCATCCTGATATGATGCGGGAAATCCAAATCGTCCCACACAGCTGACTTTAATGAACTGTGTTTAATGCATTCACATCACTGAAGCTATCGTGAGGGTAATCGTCATATTAAAGGTTCAATTTGTTACATTTTTGTAATGTTTTTGGGATGGATTTTCTTCTACATTTTATTTCAACAGTACAATGTGTGAAGCCAATTTTTCGTAAAAAAAATACTCACTCTCTCACCGCGGGTTTGAATCCTGGATTCAACCTGAATATGATTCAGCTCCTGTGGTAATAGATGTGGGCAGCCAGCCACCCACCTACCCAGTTACCTAACCACTCTCTCTCTCATCAGCCAACACTTCCGACCACTGACTATCCGCTTCAGATACCCTGCTGTAGTTTCGCATGAAACCAATACATTTAAACAAGGAACTGTGACCGTGTATTGTGTTCATTCATGCGAAACTCCTTGCGCGCAGTTGTCATCTGGATATTTGGAGGCCATCAACCCTATCCTAACGGTAATGTACTGATCACATCACAATCACTATAAACAAACTTTAATTAACACATTACCGAATGAGTCGGATAATTCCAACGTTAACATTGTCCAGCTCAATCCTAGAAACAAGGACGCATGTTTGTAGTGGTCATGTTATTGTGGTCCTTTGCAGAACGTATTGTCAATGTCGTTTTAAATGTACTGATTTTAAAAGACAGTACTTGTTGTTACACTCTCTGGCGCTCGGTATTAAGTGGATAAAACTGGTCTGCTCGGAGTCAGTACACTGTGTGTAAGTGGTGTATCCATACGTCATGGTACCTCAGTACCCTAGCACTGTAAAAAAGGAACTGATTTTTAGAAGCGCACATAAACGCCGCTATATAAGTAAAATAATGTTGAATAGGTCAAGCTCCATTTAACCTCACTTCCTTTTTAAAGTACAATCGTGTTGATACTTGTTGAATTTGAAGATTGTACATATCTATGCAGTGTTAAGACGGGGATTGTTCGCCCACTGTTGACTGGTCAGAGTTTATGTCATACTTACACTTGCTATTCTGGCATTATTTAGAAGGTCCACGTCAACACTACAAGGGTATAATAAACTGTAACATTTTACCATCACCCTGGTAACAACGGAAGTGGTATAAGTAAGGTGACGTCTAACTATTTATTGTATTGGCTTTCAGCAATGCAGGACAATTGTCCAGAGACGACCAGCTTCATCCGGGTTCATCCCTCCATCGTCTTCTTCTGTGTGCTGCTAGTGGTTGTAGGGATCCCAGGGAACTGTCTCATCCTCTTCATCTACACCAAGAAGATCAACATCCATATCATCAGCTTCTTCATCAAGATCCTTGCTATTCTCAACCTTGTGAGCACGTTATGTCTGTTACCCGCTCTTGTGTTATTCAAAATGAATATCGAAGAAGCATTTTTCTCCAAATGGTTTTCTGTTGGGCAAAGTTTCTTTGTTTTCAACACGGGCCTGTTTTACGTGACCATTGCTATTCAAAGATACAAAAAGATTTTTAAAGATCAGCAGTCACAGATTAATGCCTCTGTGGCAAAGAAGATACTTTTGGGTTGTGTCCTCATTTCTGTTCTTTCATGCACGACACATGCGTTGCTAATAAAGGTCAACTATACTGTTGCGAACGCAACAGTTGGAATAACTGACTGTTTGATAAACATTACGTATAATGACTTCACTGAATATGCAAAAACATATTACCTTGCCACAATATACGCATAATGGTTACTACTCGAGCTCACTGCCATTGTTGTGTCTCTCACAGTGCTGTATTCGTTAATTGGAAAGCACATAGCAGCTCACAAACGTCAAATGTCAAGGTACTCTGTGTCAAGTCAAGGTCACACGAAGCTTTCCAACCCCACCGCCATGTTCTTCACGCTGACCATGATATTCCTCCTGAGTGTTGCTCCGAGGTTGGCGCTTGCTATATATACACTACAAACCACCAACCATTCTCATTACTCGCAATCAGTTCACCATGTGAGGGACGTGATACTCATGTTGCCCTTCAGCAGTTGTATAGTCAACCCTTTCGTCTATGGTTTCACATCAAAGGTGTTCCGACAGCACCTTGTGTCTCTCTTTTGTGCTTGCAATGGTAGGAAAGAGTCGACACCACCACCATCGCCAACCGAGCGAACACAAGAATCCGTGTTGTAGAGTACCGATGAGACTTTGTGAAAAGCAAACCAAGTTAAGGACAAATGTAAAGCCGCGTCAGAACTCGCCCGTCCAGAGTGGGATGTTGGAGGTGCGAGGCTAGTTGCTGGAGGCATAAGTGAATCAGTGCGTGACGCATCAGCGACAACAGGAGATCAAGCAGCAGCTGAAGCAGCTCCAGAAAGAGGAAATGTTTCGAAAAGAAGGAGGTCTTGATTCGCTGGAACATAATATGGCTAAGTTACCTTCAGCGAGGCTATCGGTTTACCCCCTTTAGATTCCTATAACTATTATATGGGCCACCTTTCTTGGATATAAAACGTCAACGTCAGAGAATAACCAGTTTCGATTATTCCATTGGGCGTTAAAGGCAAATAGCAATGAAAATTCTATGAATGGATCACTGAAAATCACTGACGACACCTGGTGTTGGCAAAGGGTAAAGACATTCACACAGTCACTCAATGGTTCCAGACACTCAGTTATGTCCATAATGTGTTGTCAAACATGTAAGTCAAACAAAGGGAGATGCGACCAACATCAAAACATCATAGACCACGAATGCATTCAATGTAATATTTGCTGGACCTACGTTTGCTCTAGCCGGAAGGAAAACATGAATAGACAGCGGTTTGCTCTGCGTGCTGACATTGATTTCCCGACCTTGTTAATAATTAATTGTTTGCATCAGGCACATACACGTGGTAACAGAATTTTACATATATTTGTCGTCGAACATAAGCTATAAATCGAGTCGAAACACCACAGGATCTGAAATGTTTATTAACTGGAGCTTGAAGGTATGGTCACCTATTTGTTATATCCTACATTTTTTATTTAAATCGGTCCCTTGTGGGGTATAAGGCGCTGTGCAGAATTGCGCCCCTTAGATGTGCCAGAACGCTATGATTGTGGGTTCGAATGTCGTTCACACATGTTATATATCTCCAGACACATGATACAGATGGTAGTGGATGGCTTTCAGGCTCAACATGAAGCGGTTAAGCAGGTTCCTCTTTCACTCTGACTTCAGACTGCAACATGTTTTCAGAATTTATATTAAAAAGATCTTCTATACTTTTAATTTTTGTCTCTGAATAAAACAATCATTGACTATATCATTGTTTTCAGTTAAAGAAGTGTTTTCAAGGAATTTGTAATTTGAAAATGTTTGCTTCTTTCATTTTTTAGGCTAATAATAAGTTCTCAAACATTTAGTTTAATGAACTAATATTTAAAAATTGAGACAAAACATTAGATAAAAAGGAATAAATTTACGTTTGACGCACATGCCACTGTCAGTCTAGTAAAAACCTGAAGCCCAGTTTCATCATGGTAAGGCAGGGACCTGAACCTGGGAGCTAGGGCTGTTGCCTCCTGCAGAAACTGGTTGAGATCTGGAACAGTGTATCTGTCCCTTAGGTCTTTGGAAATAGCAGTTTTCACACTTCTGATGAAGATCTGAATCAGATTCCACAACATCCATAGCTTTCAAAATCAGTTCCTTGAGTGGAAGAATCAGTAACACGGTGGGTGTCTTCTCACTGCACAGGATAGTTGTGATGGTTTTCAACGGCTTCAGGACACGTGTAGCATCCCCCACACAGCTGTGGCGGTGGGGTAGCCTAGTGGTTAAAGCGTTCGCTCGTCAGGCCGAAGACCCGTCGATTCCCCACATGGGTACAATGTGTGAAGCCCATTTCTGGTGTCCCCTGTTGTGATATCGCTGGAATATTGCGAAAAGCGGCGTAAAAAAAACATGCTCACTCACTCCACACAACTGACATCCTTATCCGACAGTGTGACAAGTGAGTCTGCATATTATCTGACGTCCTTGGCTGTTAGTGAAGCAAATATTGTGGCTTGCTGCTCAAGACAACGTTCCAGCATGTTATATCTCGAATTCATCTTGTGCAAACATCTTGTATGAGTGTCTGACAGGGAAGTTCAAGAAGTAACTATTTGCTTCTAAGGACAGATGCAGCATGCGAGCTTCTTGGAAAGAATGACACGACTCGTCTAACTCTCCCCCAAATCCTGATCATCTGACTGACTTGCATTGCCCTTTGACTTGCCAAGTTTACAGTGTGTGCCAAACATCTAATGTGAGTGTTGAGACTTGGTGACTGCTGGACAGCACTAACAATGCTGCTTGCATTGTCAGTAGATATAGCAATATTTTCATACCTGTCAATCTTCCATTCTGATAAAGCAGATGTCAGAACATAAGCTAGATTTGTTGCAGTATGGTGCTCGTGAAGGGGCCGTGTTTGCAACACAGGGTTTTCCATTTGCCATTCTTCACTGACAAAAAGTGCTGTTCTTGTGAATTAGCTCTCGGTGGAGGCACGTGAGGACCACCTATCAGTTGTAATAGCAACAGACGAAGTACTTTCAATTTCTTTCAAGACATCACGTTTCGTGTTCTCGTACGGTTTAGGCATAACAGTATTTGTAAAATGTGTACGGGTGGGAATCTGATACCTTGGCTCGAGTTTGTTGACAAGGTGCCTAAATCCAACATTCTCCACAACGGAATATGGTCGCATATCCAAAGCAATGAAAACACCAGTGCTATTTATGATCGACCTAGCACGAGACGTTGTAGCAGGTAATTTGGAATTAATTACATCATTGACTAGGTTGACTTGGTTGACTGCCTGGCAAGGTCTGCTGAAATCAACAACGCGTTGCTGCGTATCTTGAGTAGAAGACGGAACTTTGGTACCGCCAAAATCTATGTCTGAGTGATGGCGACGTAGATGAGTGGACATATTTGTGGTACTACTCGTGTATTTCACACGGGTATATCAATGGCGACAGGCCGTTTCTTCCTTATGGACAGTTCGCACTCCATCCTGATATGATGCGGGAAATCCAAGTGGTCCCACACAGCTGACTTTAATGAACTGTGTATAATGCAATCACATCATTGAAGCTATCGCAACGGTAATCGTCATATTAAAGGTTCAATTTGTTACATTTTTGTAATGTTTTTGGGATGGATTTTATTCTACATTTTATTTCAACAGTACAATGTGTGAAGCCCATTTCCAGTAAAAACTATACTCACTCACTCACCGCGGGTTTGAATCCTGGATTCAAACTGATTATGATTCAGCTCCTGTGGTAATAGATGTGGGCAGCCAGCCACCCACCTACCCAGTTACCTAACCACTCTCTCTCTCACCAGCCAGGGGGCACGGGTGGCCCAGTCGTCTAAGGCGCTTGCTCGTGCTCGTGGGTTTCACCGAAGTGGTAAACGTCTGAAACCTGCATCACTTCGGGCTTTCCTCCAACATTGAGCTGACACACCGTGATATAACTGGAATACTGTTAAAAGCGGCGTTAAACCCAACTCACTCACTCACTCACTCAACAGCCAACCCTTCCGCCCAATCACTATCCTCTTCAGATACCCTGCTGTAGTTTCGCATGAAACCAATACATTTAAACAAGGAAGGGTGACCGTGTATTGCGTTCATTCATGCAAAACTCCTTGAGCGCAGTTGTCATCTGGATATTTGGAGGCCATCAACCCTATCCTAACGGTAATGTACTGATCACATCTTTATCACTTTAAACTCACTTTATTCACACATTACCGAACGAGTCGGATAATTCCAACGTTAACATTGTCCAGCTCAATCCTAGAAACAAGGACGCATGTTTGTAGTGGTCATGTTTTTGTGGTTCTTTGCAGAACGTATTGTCAAGGTCGTTTTTAATGTACTGATTTTAAAAGACAGTACTTGTTGTTACCCTGCCTGGCCCTCGATATTAAGTGGATAAAACTGGTCTGCTCGAAGTCAGTACACTGTGTGTAAGTGGTGTATCCATGTGCCATGGTACCTCAGTGCCCTAGCACTGTAAAACAAGCACTGATTTTTACAAGCGCACATAAACGTCGCCATATAAGTAAAATATTCTTGAATAGGTCAAGCTCCATTTCACCTCACTACCTTTTTAAAGTACGGTCGTGTTGACACTTGTTGAATTTGAAGATTGTACATATCTATGCAGTGTTAAGACGGGGATTGTTCGCCAACTGTTGGCTGGTCAGAGTTTATGACATACTTACACTTGCTATTCTGGCATCATTTAGAAGGTCCACGTCAACACTACAAGGGTATAATACACCTTTACATGTTACCATCACCCTGGTAACAACGGAAGTGGTATATGTAAGATGACGTCTAACAACTTATTGTATTGGCTTTCAGCAATGCAGGACAATTGTCCAGAGACGACCAGCTTCATCCGGGTTCATCCCTCCATCGTCTTCTTCTGTGTGCTGCTAGTGGTTGTAGGGATCCCAGGGAACTGTCTCATCCTCTTCATCTACACCAAGAAGATCAACATCCATATCATCAGCTTCTTTACTAAGACCCAAGCTTTTCTCAACCTTGTGAGCACGTTATGTCTGTTACCCGCACTTGTGTTATTCAAAATGAATGTCGAAGAAGCATTTTTCTCCAAATGGTTTTCTGTTGGGCAACATTTCTTTGTTTTCAACACGGGCCTGTTTTACGTGACCATTGCCGTTCAAAGATACAAAAAGATGTGTAAAGATCAGCAGTCACAGATTAATGCCTCTTTGGCAAAGAAGATACTTTTGGGTTGTGTCCTCATTTCTGTTCTTTCATGCACGCCACATGCGTTGCTAATAGACGTCAACTATACTGTTGTGAACGCAACAAATGGAATAACTACTAGTTACTCTTTGATAAACATAACCTATATTGACTTCACTGAATATGCAAAAACATATCACCTTGCTACAATATACGTATCATGGTTACTACTCGAGCTCACTGCCATTGTTGTGTCTCTCACAGTGCTGTATTCGTTAATTGGAAAGCACATAGCAGCTCACAAACGTCAAATGTCAAGGTACTCTGTGTCAGGTCAAGGTCACACGAAGCTTTCCAACCCCACAGCCATGTTCTTCACGCTGACCATGATATTCCTCCTGAGTGTTGCACCGAGGATGGGGCTTGCTATATTTGTACAACAAAGTATCAACCATTCTCATTACTCGCAATCAGTTCACCATGTGAGGGATGTGATACTCATGTTGCCCTTCATCAACTGTATAGTCAACCCTTTCGTCTATGGATTCACATCAAAGGTGTTCCGACAGCACCTTGTGTCTCTCTTTTGTGCTTGCAATGGTAGGAAAGAGTCGACACCACCACCATCGCAAACCGAGCGAACACAAGAATCCGTGTTGTAGAGTACCGATGAGACTTTGTGAAAAGCAAAGTTTTAACCAAGTTGAGACAAATGTAAAGCCACGTCAGAACTCGACCGTCCAGAGTGGGATGTTGGAGGTGCGAGGCTAGTTGCTGGAGGCATAAGTGAATCAGTACGTGACGCATCAGCGACAACAGGAGATCAAGCAGCAGCTGAAGCAGCTCCAGAAAGAGGAAATGTTTTGAAAAGAAGGAGGTCTTGATTCGCTGGTACATAATATGGCTAAGTTACCTTCAGCGAGGCTATCGGTTTACCCCCTTTAGATTCCTATAACTATTATATGGGCCACCTTTCTTGGATATAAAACGTCAACGTCAGAGAATAACCAGTTTCGATTATACTCATGTTGCCCTTCATCAACTGTATAGTCAACCCTTTCGTCTATGGATTCACATCAAAGGTGTTCCGACAGCACCTTGTGTCTCTCGTGTGCCCTTGCAGAGTTAGAACTGAACTGACAAACTCATCAGCAACCACAAAAAGATCACTTGAATCTGTTCTGTGACTTGTTAACGTACCCTGACCTGCCGATCACAAGACCCAGTGCATTAAACAGCTGGCCCTGGAGAAATATATGCAAAGTAACCACTGTCCACATGCCGTGTTACAGACAACATGTTTTGAACTGAGCTGAGTGGCGAGTGAGTGAGCGAGTGAATTTTATATTTTGGCCATGATTAGCAATGTTCCATCCATATCACAGGGGCACGGAAATATGTCAGGGCAGGTCTGACCAACATGTAATCGGGACTCGCTATCAGCCACACTACACATTGACCACGCGATCCCCACTGGTCACCTGTTACAGCACTGAGGACTACAGGGGACCTACTCTGCCTCAGACTTCCCATGGAGGGACAAACAAGGGGTACTGGGACCAATTCTGCTAATTCAGATGTAGCATGGACATAGGGAAGATGTAGCAGCTGGGGAAGATTCAAGAGAAGAAAAACCTGATGTGAAACTCAGAGAGGGGAAATAAGATTATGATTCAACAAATAAAGGTCAAATTGGCAAAGGTGTTGTTCTCACTTTTAAGGATGCACACACAAAACAATCACACGTGTTTGGTTAGTTTGACACAAAAAGAAAAAAATAATTATTCTAACTTGATATCTGATCCAACCGAAAACTTTAGCTGCAGTGAACTTTACATAACTGATGTAAGAAACCAAGTAGATGTGTCGTTTGAGTAAGTGTTGTTGTATATAATCATACACGTGTGTCGTTTGAGTAAATCTTGGTGTATCATACACGTGTGTCGTTTGAGTAAGTGTTGATGTATAATACACGTGTGTCGTTTGAGTAAGTCTTGGTGTATCATACACGTGTGTCGTTTGAGTAAGTGTTGATGTATAATACACGTGTGTCGTTTGAGTAAGTGTTGATGTATAATACACGTGTGTCGTTTGAGTAAGTGTTGATGTATAATACACCTGTGTCGTTTGAGTAAGTCTTGGTGTATCATACACGTGTGTCGTTTGAGTAAGTCTTGGTGTATAATACACGTGTGTCGTTTGAGTAAGTGTTGATGTATAATACACATGTGTCGTTTGAGTAAGTGTTGATGTATAATACACGTGTGTCGTTTGAGTAAGTCTTGGTGTATCATACACGTGTGTCGTTTGAGTAAGTCATGGTGTGTCATACACGTGTGTCGTTTGAGTAAGTGTTGATGTATAATACACGTGTGTCGTTTGAGTAAGTCATGGTGTGTCATACACGTGTGTCGTTTGAGAAAGTGTCGTTGTATATAATGATACACGTGCGTCGTTTGAGTAAGTCGTGGTGTATAATACACGTGTGTCGTTTAAGTAAGTCTTGGTGTATGATACACGTGCGTCGTTTGAGTAAGTCTTGGTGTATAATACACGTGTGTCGTTTGAGTAAGTCTTGGTGTATAATACACGTGTGTTGTTTGAGTAAGACTTGGTGTATAATACACGTGTGTCGTTTGAGTAAGTGTTGGTGTATAATACACGTGTGTCGTTTGAGTAAGTCTTGGTGTATAATACACGTGCGTCGTTTGAGTAAGTGTTGGTGTATAATACACCTGTGTCGTTTGAGTAAGACTTGGTGTATAATACACGTGCGTCGTTTGAGTAAGTGTTGGTGTATAATACACGTGTGACGTTTGAGTAAGTGTTGGTGTATAATACACGTGTGTCGTTTGAGTAAGTGTTGTTGTATAATACACATGTGTCGTTTGAGTAAGTCTTGGTGTATAATACACGTGTGTCTTTTGAGTAAGTGTTGGTGTATAATACACGTGTGTCGTTTGAGTAAGTGTTGGTGTATATAATGATACACATGTGTCGTTTGAGTAAGTGTTGGTGTATCATACACGCGTGTCGTTTGAGTAAGTGTTGGTGTATAATACCGAATCCGAAGTCTCCATAAATTTGTCAACGCAGTTTTTGGGATACACATGGGAATTCCGGGTAAGAATATAGATCCCGAGCAGCCTATGATTGTCATAAAAGGCGAGGAAATGGAGGTCGGGCGGTCATACTTTCTGACTTGGTTGATGCATGTCATCACATCCCAATTACGTAGGATTATCTACACTGGATTGTGTAGTCCAGACTCGATTATTGCCAGACCGTCCTCATACAGCTGGAATATTGTTGGGTGCGGCCTTAAACAACAAACAAACAAATTAGTTTTCGGAAACGTCTACTTTTGGTTTTCTGTCAATGTTCTGCTCCAGCCCGTCACTATCACAATGACTAGATTTAAACACTTCGCGGTAAAGTCGTATTTATAAAGTTGGTTTCTCTGTTATGTAATATGTTAGTCAGCACAGAATCATCAAATGAGTGGAATAAAACATCATCGTGATAAAGTCGAACATTTTTATCATCAAACTCAGAATGCGTATTTTGTTCCCAACGAACCATAAGCACTGCCCAAGGAAACATGTCTGAACATATACTCTTCAAAAAAGGAAACGCAAAGCCAGATTTGGCTGAGGTAGGAAAATACATTTATAAGAGGAACCGTACAAGGTATTGAGCCAAACTTTTGTGGAGAGAACACTTGGTGATTGTAGTCATCTCAGTTATCGGTACATATGTGAAGGTCATCTACCATCAATATGTCCCCCGTTAGAATCGATACCTGACATATCCTGCCCATGGAAGAGACGAATATGCGAATCACATCCTTGTGAATGGTAGCTCACTCGGCCTGCAACGTAAAAGCCAACTGCTGCAACGTCTGGGGTCGTGGTTGACGTCGGCGTAGCCATCTATCCAATTCATCCCAGAGGTGCTCTATCGGGTTCAAATCCGGGGATCTGGAGGGCTAGGGGAAAACATCAACGTTTTTGTTGTGTAGACAGGCTCTTGTAATCCGTGCTGTATGCGATCGAGCGTTGTCCTGCTGGAATACACCGTTGCCGTTGGCTGCAATTGGGAGGACGTGTGGTAGGCGAATTTCGTTGATGTATCGTTGAGCCGTAAGATTGCTCTGGATATGGACCAAACATGTCCTGCCATGGTGAGAGATAGCCACCCAGATCATAACACTACCCCCACCAAACCTGTCCACTTCCTGAACGCAGTTTCCGGCGTAACGTTCTCCCCGACGTCTGTAGACCCGCGCTCTTCCATCCCCTCGACGGAGGGGAAATCTTGATTCGTCGCTGAATCATCCCTCCATCGCAGTTGAGGCCAAACCCTATGTTGACGGCACCAATGCAGTCGTTGTTGACGATGTTGTCGACTCAATATGACGCGTCGAACAGGACGTCTTGCTCGTAGACCTGCTGCTCTTAAACGGTTTCATACGGTCTGGTCGGAGATCCTGCGCAGGCCGGGTATTTGGGATGAGGTTGAGGTGGCTGTGGTCGTCCTTTCGTGTAGGTGGCACAGTCGGATGTAGCGATCTTGGGCGGGGGTGGTTACTCTTGGTCGTCCCGACCTTGGCCGATCGCATGTTGACCCATGCTGTTGAAACCGATCCCATAGCCTTGTGATTGTGCTTGGCGCTACATTGAAAGCCCTGGTTACAGCTGATCGGGACTCCCCTGCCTGCAAGCGGCCTATGACGTTGTTTCTTTTCACTTCTGTTCATCTTGGCATGTTGTTGAACTGTCACTGTTCGATTGACGCAGATGCAAGGCAGTCAAAAACCTTGCACTTTAATACCGTTCATTGTGCAGCTCCATGGCCATTTTGTTAATGCACTGGGTGCGGTTTTTTCCGAATCGTAGCCATATTATGTTCGATTTCAAAATAGCTAATCAACACTTCCTTTTATGAACTATTTCCTCCTTCTTCTGGAGTTGCTTCAGCTGCTTCCTGATCTCCTGCTCTCGCTGCATCTTCCTGTACTGCTTCATCAATGCCTTCATCTATGTCAGAGTACCTTGACAATTGGCGGTTGTGAGCAGCTATGTGCTTTCCAATTAACGAACACAGCGCAAAAAGAATCACAACAATGACGAAGAGCTCCTGTAGTAATTATGATACATAATTATATTTCTGAAAGGTGACACGTATTTGCATGTTTCAGGAAGTCACGAAATGTTTAGCAAAAAGTGAGTTATTCCATCAGTTGCGTTCACAACAGTATAGATGACATTTATTAGCTACCGTTATGAACAGCATATGCATTTATCATTTTAATACAATACAGTTTCCAATGTTCGTATCCTAAGTTTCCATTGAAATTCATTACTGCATAGCGCAAACGCATCCGTATGCTGGCAATGCAACAGACAAAAGACGAGCAATAATCGATACTTGTATGTTATATCATACGAGAAAGTCGGCAATACCGCTTATATGGCGTCGCGCCTACTTTCTCCTACTGTGCATTTCGACGTGATCTGACATATTCAAGAAATGTCTAGATGATTTTTGTAAAACTGTAAATGAACATATGCAATGTTTTCCACATTCCTCGGTCCGATACAAGGATGCCAGCTCGGCAGAACCTCGCGTGTCCTTGTATCGTACCGAGGAGGAAACATTTTCCTTTGTTTCTATTCACAAACCTCGAAATGTGCGTTTTTAAAGCTAATAGAAATAACGGCCAACACATCCTACAGATACATGTCAAACGAGGGACCTGTTGTATGTTGTATGTGAAATAAGTGGATGACTCCAGTGTAGGTCATTATTTCAACCATAATGTTTTTGCGATGTTTTTGAAAAAGTAACTGTGATTCATATCAAGCTGTGTAAATGGTGCGTTGTCGCGCTTTGTAAATGTTTTGCAACTTAGCAGTAGTTAATATAAGCGCGACATGTCAAAGCAACCTTTGGAGGATATCACATTGTCGCATTAGTTAATCCGGAGACTAAACCAGGCTGCCTACAGTATGTAAATAGATTGCAACTTCCTGCTTTACGGTCAATAAACAATGTTATGTTTTCACATTTTGACATGTTTCGATGCTTGGTCTGATAACCCGACATTAATACTACACATGTTCTTTCTTATTCCTAAACGAAGTACTATGACAGCAGATTCGATAAAGGCAAGTTTCTCTAGAATTAGGAGGAGGTCGATACCACGGAAAGTTCGTGATAGCGCACATGGCAATGTTGAGCAGTTGCAATACAACGTTTCTCCTGGCTTCTACTTCATTGTTGTGACATGGTGTACATAAGCAGTAGCAACATGACATTACCTCATGTGTAGCAACATGACATTACCTCATGTGTAGCAACATGGCATTACCTCATGTGTAGCAACATGACATTACCTCATGTATAGCAACATGACATTACCTCATGTGTAGCAACATGACATTACCTCATGTATAGCAACATGACATTACCTCATGTGTAGCAACATGGCATTACCTCATGTGTAGCAACATGACATTACCTCATGTGTAGCAACATGGCGCTATACATGAGATAATGTCATGTTGCTACAATGAGATTATGTCATGCTGCTACACCGGAGATAATGTCATGTTGCTACACCCGAGATAATGTCATCCTGCTACACCGGAGATAATGTCATGTTGCTATACATGAGATAATGTCTTGTTGCTACACATGAGATAATGTCATGTTGCAACAAATAGATGTCATGTTGCTACTAATAAGATAATGTCATGCTGCTACACATGAAATAATGTCAGCATCATACCCGTGCTCGTGGGTTTCACATGACCTTATCTTATTAGTAGCAACATGGCATTATCTAATTAGTAGCAACATGACATCTAGTTTGTAGCAAAATGACATTATCTAATGTGTAGCAACATGACATCTAATTGGTAGCAACATGACATTATATCATTGGTAGCAACATGACATTATCTCATGTGTAGCAGCATGATATTATCTAATTAGTAGCTGCATGACATTATCTAATTAGTAGCAACATGACATTATCTAATTAGTAGCAATATGACATTATTGAACTAGTAACAACATGACATTATTGAACTAGTAGCAACATGACATTATTGAACTAGTAGCAACATGACATCTATTTGGTAGCAACGTGGCATTATCTAGCGAACAACATGACATTACTTTTTTACGATAAGGCATATAAATCACTTTCTAAACAATTGTGATTCTTCTGAATGACCATTACTCTAAACTAACGTTAATTCAAATGCGAGTGATTCTTGTATTTAAATAAGAAGATGCTCAATTTTCCTGTCATGGACATTAATATCTTTAATAAGTTCTTAATTCGTTGCGAAATTGATTGTGCACATGTAACGATAGTCTCTCTAACTTCAGATTTACTTAAGTGCCCAATCCTCGTCGAAGTCACAGTTTGTGATGAAAATTCACGTGAGACACCCGGACATCTAGGTGAGCTCCCGTGATAAAGCCCCGATACACAGTGACAGGTTGACGAGTGTAAACGATCAGAACATCTACGGTCATTGTGAAGTGCCGGTTTGCGAATAAAGCAGCCAGGGCTTAGAAGGTTGGTGTTGAATCGACTTTTTCACTTGTCTTTCCCTTTCGCTTTGCACAATGTGGCTTTGGCTACAACAAAAACCACCAGTGGTTTACTCTTGTGATAATATGACTACAGTGCGGAGCGGCGGGTAGGGTGAAGCGTTCGCCGGTAAGGTTCAGTTCCATGCCCCATGCGGGTATAACATATAAACCTCATTCCTGGTGTCTCTCTTTGCGATATTGCTGGAATATTTGACAAAGTGGCGTAAAACATAACTCACATTGTTGTAAAAGCGACAAGTCCACTTGTTGACTGATTTTAAGATTTGTACGTTAGAATGCCATGTTTCTGTGATGAATATGTTATACCAATGAAACATTCGTTAGAAAAGGCAAATTCATCTATAATCATCCTAAAAGACATATCCGAGTGGTTCGTATATTATAATTAAAAATGAACTAACAGAAAAATGGTGCATGTTCATAGATGCAGATCGATTACTTTCTTGATACAACACGTGAGTGAGTGAGTGAGTTTGGTTTAACGCCGCTTTTAACAGTATCTTAGTAATATCACGTCGTGTCAGCTTAATTAGGAGGAAAGCCCCAAGTGATGCAGGCTTCAGACGTTTACCTCTTCGGTGAAACCCACGAGCACAGGTATGGTGCTGACAAACCTAATAACATATTCGGGTATGGTGCTGACAAACCTAGAAACATAATCGGGTATGGTGCTGACAAACCTAAACACATAATCGGGTATGGTGCTCACAAACCTAGAAACATAATCGGGTATGGTGCTAACAAGCCTAGAAACATAATCGGGTATGGTGCTGACAAACCTAGAAACATAATCGGTACGAACCTGGATTCGAACCCACAATAATAGGTTTCGGGCGTGCCAGAGGCACGCAACTCTGCACAGCAAATCGCGGCGCCTTAGACGACTGGGCCACCCGTGCCCCCTACAACGAATGAATAATGGCATAGTTCTGTTGATGTCAGATGTGAGATGACATCGCCTATAACTCACATCGTGTATGTTGGGCGTACGTTTTATTGTGTATAAGTTTAAGAAATAGAATGCAAACGTCGAAATGATAAAAATAGTTTCCCAAACCGGATTCAAAAACTTCATTTGACTTTGAAAGATCACAGACTCCTTGACACTCAAGAACACGAAAAGTCAAACATATATGAAACCAGAACAGAAACCCTTAGTTATTTGTATAGTTTATACGTGAGTGAGTGAGAGAGTGAGTATGGTTTTACGCCGCTTTTAGCAATATTCCAGCAATATCACGGCGGGGGCCACCGGAAATGGGCTTCACACATTGTACCCACGTCGGGAATCGAACCCGGGTCTTCGGCGTGACGAGCCAACGCTTTAACCACTAGGCTACCTAACCGCCCCTAGTTTATACGCTTGACTAATACACAATACATTGCAAATAGTCATGATATAATATATTCAGTGTCATTATTGAAGGGTCACCTCGGTATGTAGGGTGTCAAACATAACCATATGCCAACAAACGTCAATAGGTCTGAGTATGTTGACAATGTGATTAACAGTTGAAGAAGTCAGTTGAAGTTGCTAAGTCACACCAACTGAATGCTATCAAGAAAATATAGACAACGACTTAAAAACAATGAAAAGTGCAAGATTGAAGGTGATTGAAAATGTTTCCTAAAACACACGCCTGAAATAAAGACGCTGAGTATATATTCAGATTCTACATGTCTTGGTATTCAAAACTGTGTGTTTTCTTGTAATACGCTTTGTATGGTATTTTGTAGTCTGAGATATCAGTTATCTGTACCGGCACATCGTATTAATATCATGTTCCTTCATGCCTCTAAACATCTCTATTATTTATATGTGTGAAACCATAACTGGTGTCCTTCGCGTGTGAAATATTGCCAAACGCAGCATAGGAATTGCTCAGCTCTCTCTTAATGTTTCCAGGTAGACAGCTTTAGGGATGAACATTACAGCATCCGATATTGATATTGGCCCCTGTGACCTACGGTTTTACCCCTCCGCCGTCTTCTTCTGTGTGCTGCTGGTGGTTGTAGGGATCCCAGGGAACTGCCTCATCCTCTACATCTACACCAAGAAGATCAACATCCATATCACCAGTTTCTTCATCAAGATCCTTGCTATTCTCAACCTTGTCAGCACGTCGTGTCTGTTCCCGGTGTACATGCATGTCGTTTCGGATCCGAACATCGGGAACGGGTCTTTTCTGTGCTCTTGGTTTTCCTTCGGACAGCACTTCTTTGGGTTAAACACTGGACTTCTATACATTGTCATAGCAGGACAGAGGTTCAGAAAAATATGTAGACACGGCCAGACACAGCTCAAGGAACACGATGCCAAGAAGATACTCCTCGGTTGTACCTTATTTTCTGTTCTGTCATGTTCGCCTAATGCTTTTGTAACAAAAGCCGAAAAGTACAACATATCATCTTCTGAAGGACTGTGCTGGACGTCCCATTGTGATTTCACTGCCGAGGAACGTGGTAATCACATTTCAACACTGTACACATCATGGGTGATGCTTGAACTCATTGCTATCTTTGTGACGCTAGTTGTGTTGTATTCATTGATTAGTAAGCATGTACGACTGCACAAGCGTACACTCTCCAGATTATCTATCTCAAGTCAAAGTCAAATGAAGGTGACAAATCCAACCAGAATCTTCTTCTGCCTGACTGTAATATTCCTAGTCAGTTCTGCTCCAAGAGTTTTGCAGACTTTGTACTGTAGCGTAGCCAAAGGTAATGATCACCCAACCTCTGCCAGCATTCATTATGTTTATGATGTGATAATCATATTGCCCTTCATAAACTGTATAGTCAACCCTTTTGTCTTCGGCTTCACATCGAGAGTGTTCCGACATCACCTTATGTCTCTCATCCATGCTCGCATAAAAATAACTAGACCTCAGCAACTACCAGCAGACATGCGGCTATCGGTAGAATCAATGATGCCAATGTGATTAAATACTTCAAGTGAGTTTGGTATAAAGCCCGCTTTTAACAGTTTTTCAGTTTGTTCACTGCGTGTCAGCTTGATGTGGGAGGAAAGCCAGAAGTGATGCAGGTCAAGGCGAAACCCACGAGCACGGATATGGTGCTGGCCGATCTGGAAACATAATCTGGCGAATCTGGGATTCGAAACCACGATTGTAGTGTTCACGCCTAAGGGACGCAACTCTGAATATAGACTTCCAATGCCTTCGACGACTTGGCCAACCAAACAACAGTGCGTCAGCTGGGTGTGTCAACTGATCTCGTTGCATTTAGTAGTAGAACAAAGGTCACACATATTAGGCATTATTCAAATTTATAAAATGGTTGAAGAGGCAATTTCATCTCCAAAGTAACACATCAAAAAAGTCCTTTCATGTAATGACTATGAATCCTTTTGACCTAATCAGCGTTCCTGGAGTGTATGTGCTTGTGTAGTAAATACAGTGGGCCATGAGGTTTTATTCGGAGGTTCAACTGTGGTTTTGTCCAGATGTTAGTTTAGCTTGACAAATTGTCTTTTTGTATTGTTGCCATTCTAACATATCTATTTGGAGTGACTGTTATCATAATACTTGTATTTCCTGTGTTGTGGAAGTATCGTGTTAGTATAAGCTTCATACACTGGATTTAGTATCAGGGTAAACATGTTACGATTTCCAACATGATTCTAGACACAGTGTGAAGTCAACGACTACAAATTTTATTTCAGTTTCCGGGGATGAATGAGTGCGAGACTTTCAAACCATGATCATCACACACGGAAAATGTGACGCTATACAGCACACTACGTGGTTCTGTTTACATCCCTGTGGTATAGTTTTGATTTCCTTTTCTAAAATGTTGCTAATTTTGTTCATGCTAGGAAACTGTGTGGGGGAATGCCGAGCAGGACACACATGTGTGTGAATTCCTGAGGAATCCTATTTCATAAGAACCCGTTGAATAGATGGTTCAACTTCCATATGAGGTCAATAGTCACATGCTTTGATTCATAAAGAAAGTACTATAACTCTATACGGTTTATTTATGCTGATACGACGTTAATTACTGACTCATTCATATCACGAATATATGATGAAGAGAGGATGACACAATTTGTAGACATTTTTCCATTGATTGAACCAACAAGCCAGGTTCCTAACACCCAAAGGATCAGATTCAGGTGAATCTGGGACTCGAAACCACAAGTAGTGGTTCCCGGCAGCAAAGGGACACAACTAGACATAATTCATCCCTGGCCGCAAATATGTCGTTAATCTTCGCTACTATTACTTGAATCATTTACAACCATCGGACCAAATGCAAACATAGATTAATTAAAACACATTTATTTATATTTTTTGAGCGAATGCATAAAAGCATAAGCATTTAGGTATATCCCTAAATTTCCAAACTTTCATTGATGACGTTACCCCACCTAACGCCACAATTTGGTGACGATATTATGAGGTTACCTTTTGCAAAAAAATAGAATTGATGAGGTTATCATGTACCTCGACTGAACCTGTAATGAATACTTCTGCCATGTATCGATGAATATGCGCTATATGTTGAACTGATACCACAGGTGACTAGAAAACGCCAGTGCACAACAATGGCTAATCCGATATATTTAACATCTAGAAATAGGTATACATTCCTATCTCATTGTCTTGTTATATTTGTGTTTTTATCTGATTTGTTTTTCCACCTTGAATGCTATGTCAAACATGAATTATATTTGTCAGATGAAAAGATAGCAATATCAGAAGTGTCATCGGAGAATGAAACAGTAGAAGGGCCCCCATGGCGTCGGACCATAATCACAAACAGGCAACTGCCAGTCAATACAAGGAAATGACACCATAGCAATTACCGTCGAATTTGTTAGATATTTCAGCTTCCTTGTGTTGAAACAATAGGGGAAATCAAGCGCATCTGCCACCCAACTGCCCACTGTTCCTGTCTGAAATCATTACAAGGAAACAAGCTCAGATATATATAAGGCGTATTCCTGGAGACCCCGATATTTTATGAAAATGCTGAATGCTTGTCGTGGTACTTGACCCACCAAGCGCGGAACCCTTTAGTTCTGGAAGTTGAGACGTCAACACAAGTGGTGACGCAAAAGTTAAGCCCTCAAAGCAAAATGGTTATGAAACAATGTGCATATGAGAGTTCCGTTGTATCTCAACATCGTCAGACAGCCTCTGGAAGTGGAACGGAATAGCATCAAATGCCCGGGTAAATATTACCTGATTAGCTAACTTGAACGTAGACTCCTTGGCCATACCCAGCATTTATAAAAATTGGGGCGGACCATAAAACATAAAATGTATTGTGTTGTCGCTGTGAGCAATTTGGTGAAAAAGTGAAAACATTTACATCATAAATTATGTCGTACGGAGCATCGATACATCCGTGGTTCTGGACAGGATTGTATTATAACCAGATGCAGAATCCTGTTAGAACCCAACATGCTGCGTGTTTCAAAAGACAACAATAATACGCAGGACAGGAACGGGAGATGAGCTTTTAATCGAAAAGAATAAATTGTGGACGAAAATACTTCAGACTGATGATAAAAGAAGACATTGTCTGCCCAAAAAAACATTGATGCAAGATGCTTTCTAAAAAAAATATTTAGGCTTACCAGGTTTTACAACTATCTTGTCTCCATACAAAATCCCAGGACCTCCTCCCCAGAGAATCAAATGGTCGATCCCTCGAAGGCCTTGTCAGGATGATATATCGTCAATAATTTGAATCTGTGTATCTATACCCTGATGTAATGCAGGTGGAAAAGGGGTTGATCAGTGTCTAAGCTTTGTATAGTTGCAAATGTCATTGTAGTGCTTCCACCGTCCATAAACAAACATGTATTTCCAGATAACAATGAACAACACAGCGAGTCTGCCCCTTATCCCCATCAGCATCTTGGAAGGGATTAAGCTTCATCCCATCATCGCCTTCTTCTGTGTGCTGTTGGTGTTTGTTGGGATCCCAGGAAACGGTTTCATCCTTTACATCTACACCAAGAAAATCAACCTCGCAATTTTTGGTTTCTTCATCAAAACATTAGCAGTTCTTGATCTCATCACCTCCATTGGAGTAATACCTTCGTCTTTGATATCGAAAGTCATTCCAAATATAAACATCTCTGAAATGTGTAAGTACATCACCTTTGTCTGTTACTTCAGTTCTTCCACAACAGGGATTCTGTACGTTGTGATCGCTTTCCAACGGTTTAGGAAAATCTGTTATCCTCATGAATCTCAGCTAACAATGAATCTGGCTAGGAAAGTGACGCTTGTGTGTATCATCTTCTCTTTCGTATCTGGCCTTCCTATTGTCTTCATAATGGCAGCCAGCAAGTTACAAATTAAGTGGAATGTGAACAACAAGGAGGGCTTGGTCAAGGGTTTGACGTGTGACTACACTGAAACCGCTAAAGACATGAAGATAGCCCTGGCATTCTCCATCTGGATGTTTATATTCGTTGTGTGCATCATGAGCTCATTGACAGTGCTGTACTCCAAAATTGTCTTGAAACTGAGACGCCATACTCGAGACATGAATGTGTCATTACCTTCAACAAGACGCCATAAAAGAACTGTTGCCGTTACGGCCATGTTTTTCAGTTTGACCATCATCTATGTCCTGAGTGTTATCCCACGTCTTGTCCAGGCATTGTTATTCAGCAAGACCATGACAAGTACTCAACGGACATTCACACAGCTCCAGATGTCTGATTTTGCTGTCCAATTGCCCTTCGTCAACTGTGTTGCCAACCTCTTCATTTACGGTTTCTCCTCCAAAAGATTCCGACGTGAGGCCCTCTCTGCTCTGTGTGGTAGATATGACCCTGACCAAGCCCTCACTACAGATACTCGAACTCAGACGGAACTCAGCCTTGTGGGCCCGAAGCAAGTCTCACCTGGTACTATGTGTGCCCGCTCACAACATTGACCTTCTCTCGAGGATGGAACATATGAGTATTTATAAATCAGTAATTTTTATTATAGTACTATATGTGCTGATAGGGGATAATTTAGGAAACACTCACTGAAGCATATTTTACATGTATGTCCATATTTATTTAATTAAGTTAAAATCACTCATCTTGTATGAGAAAAGTTTGTTTTGTTTGTTTGTTGTTTAACGCCACTCAGCAATATTCCAGCTATATGACGGCGGTCTGTAAATAATCGAGTCTGGACCAGTCAATCCAGTGATTGATATCATGAGCATCGATCCACGCAATTGGGATACGATCACATGCATCAACAACCAAGTCAGCGAGCCTGATCACCCGATCCCGTTAGTCGCCTCTAACGACAAGCTTAGTCGCCTTCTAAGGCAAGCGTGGGTTCCTGAAGACTTATTCTACCCCGGATCTTCAAGGGTCTTATAAAAGAATTAAAACTGAACGTGGATAAAAATAATACCTTTTAATACTGGATGTAGAATTGCAAGACGTAACGCCCGCACAGCCCTACGAAGATTTAGAACTACTCGTACTAGTTTTGACAGAAACAAATATTGCGAAAGTAGGAATAAATATAGAAATTGCTGTCGGAAATACAAATTTAATATGCGTAGACACAGACAAGACAAACTGAAAGAGTCGATTGACAACCCTTCTGCGTTCTGGAAACAAATACGATCTCTCAAAAATATATCGTCTGCTACAGATAACATAACCAAATCACAGTTGCTTTGTCATTTTAAGTTGTTTTTTTTTCAAATGATGCAATATTCACTACGGCAATTGATGATATGCAAAATTATTTTACTGAATTCTACACTGATGTTGATGAAGTTATATTATATTCACCCTTTGTTGAAAACGAAATAATACATGCGATAAATCACCTTAAAGGGAAAAGCAGCTGGTCCTTATGATGTAGTTATCGAAATGTATAAATGTTCTAAATTTGAAGTTATGCCTTTTCTTTGCAAATATTTGAATAAGTTATTTGAGTTTATTTTCATTTGTCCAAAAAGAATTATATTACGATATAGCTTGAAATGGTAAACATGGTATCCAAATGTTTCCAGATTTGATAGGAATTTTTATGCTACTTTTCGCAGACGATGTCATTTTAGTGCCAGATACTGTTGTTGGTCTTCAAAGACAATTTAATAGTTTAAGTACATACATGAAAGAATAGAGATTATCAGTAAATCTAAAAATAAGTGTAATGTCTTGTGCTCATAAGGTTGGAACTATGTCACCTTATATGTTTTTTTATATCTCGTACAACCAGTTTTATTGTATGGTTCTGAAGTATGGGGATTTAAATGTCATGACTGTTTAGAGAAGGTTCACTTATTAGCATGTAAAACGTTTCTGTGTGTCGGATCTTCTACACCAAATTGTATGGTTTATGGTGAATGTGGTAGATACCCATTATATATCAACTCTCAGATTAGATGTGTAAAATACTGGTTTAAAATCCTTCATTTGTATGAACAACGTCTCCCTAAATTAGCTTATAACATGCTTCAACATTTAGATAACATGGGACAGAATACTTGAACATCGCATATAAGAAATCTTTTATTTTCTCATGGTTTGGGTTTTATATGGCTATGTCAGTTAGTTGGAAATGTAAATATGTTTCTTAATGAATTTCGAAATCGGTCTATGAATATGTTCTAACAAGAATGGCATTCCACTTTAGAAGATAGTTCACGTTATGAATATTACAAAACGTTCAAGACTTTACTTCAACCAGACATATATTTGTCAGTACTCACTACGGAAAACTTAAGAAAACATTTAATAAGATATCGACTTGGTTTACAAGACCTATTTGTAAATGAAGGAAGAAAACTGTCCATTGAAAAATTGAAAAGAATTTGTAACATGTAACATAGAGCTAGAAAATGAAATTCATTTTGTGATTGTCTGTCCATTTTACAATGATCTTCAAAAGTAATCTTTCAAAGATTATTTAATAGCATTTACACCGATAAACGCCTTTGTAGTTATTTTGACAACAAGGAACGAATCTAATATATTTAATCGTTCTCTATACATTAAGCATATGTCATCCAAGAAAAACGAATTAATCAAACAACGTGTATGTCCCAGTGTATAACATTTATGACTGTATCTACATGCGTAACGCTCTCTTGTATATGGGCCGTAGGCTTTTTGTACAATAAACTTCTTTTGACTTTGATTACACTTTAACTAAACATTCACAATCACCATTCCGTTTCTTAGCCGGACTGTGATTTATCTACTGAGTGTTATTCCAAGGGTTATCCTTGCCACATACTTCAGTCTGACGTCAATGCATACACATCTTGTGGGTGAGTGAGTTGGGTTTAACGCCGCTTTTAACAGTATTTCAGTTATATCGCGGCGTGTCAGCTTAATGTGGGAGGAAAGCCCGAAGTGATGCAGGTCTGAGATGTTTACCACTTCGGTGAAACCCACGAGCACAGGTATGGTGCTGACAAACCTAGAAACATCATCGGGGCGAACCTGGATTCGAACCCACAATCATAGGTTTCTGGCGTGAACAAGGGACATAACTCTGCACAGCGAATCGCGGCGCCTTAGACGACTGGGCCACCCATGCCCCCTACACACTTAATGGTGTCACTACAATAAAATGTATAATGTCTCGACTTGATATATGTACTAATAAGGCCATGTCCGAACATATTCACGCCTCAGACTAATGACTGTCGACGCCTCTGCCACAAATCCAATGAATGACAATTCCTCTGCAACATATCCGCCACTTCATGTCCATCCTTCCGCTAAAACTGAAACCAACAAATGTTCTCTTCTCCAGTACATCGCCACATTGTTGTTTGTTTGTTGTTTAACGCCGCACTCAGCAATATTCCAGCTATATGACGGCGGTCTGTAAATAATCGAGGCTGGACCAGACAATCCAGTGGAACTATGCGCATCGATGTACCCGATCCCGTTAGTCGCCTCTTACGACAAGACCAATTCTAACCCGGATCTTCGCGGGATTCGCCACAATAAAGCTGCAACAAGTGTTAAGGGTAGTGTTTAGACGAAATATTTCTCAATCCAATGGATAGTTTTTTAAACTGAGCGTTATCCCATGATTTGTATTTATTATATATCCAGTGATTAAAATTAGTTTTTAAAACATAGTAAAGCTATGAACTGTTTGGTGTGTGTGTGTGTGTGTGTGTGTGTGTGTGTGTGTGTGTGTGTGTGTGTGTGTGTGTGTGTGTGTGTGTGTGTGTGTGTGTGTGTGTGTGTGTGTGACTGCTTGTAGTACTCCGGACTTATGACGGTTTTATAGTTTTATAGCCCCCTCCGTGCTGAACACTACTTTATCCCCTTTAGGACGAGTGCAAGGCAGGGTAAAAACAAGTACCGTCTTTTTGGCTTCAACCAGGTACCTTTCGCCCACTGGGTAGACGCTCTATCCACAACACCACAGAGGCGATTAATTCAATAGTAATAATACATAAACTGATAAAATAACATGATGATGGACACACACGCCAGCACGGGTTGATAGGAATGTCTCTCGAGAAGGACATTACCTCGCACCTTTCGTCATACCAAGTTTATATTTAGATAAACGTTAGATAAAACCCATATATGTGTTTGTATTAATGTCAATGTTGTAAAGTCTTCTGCCGGGAACGAAATGTACATTCATTTTTATCAAAGTATTTGAAATGAAGCAAGGTTATCCGCCCATCTTCATGTACTCAACAGCCTTAACTGGTATACTCAACAGCATTCACTGATACACTCAACATCATTCACTGATATATTCAACAGCATTCACTGATATATTCAACAACATTCACTGATACACTCAACAGCATTCACTGATACACTCAACATAATTCACTTATAAACTCAACAGCATTCACTGATATACTCAACAGCTAGCATTCACTGATATTCTCAATAGCATTCACTGATGTAACAGCAGCATTCACTGATATACTAACGACATTCACAGATATACTCAACAGCATTCACTTATAGACTCAACAGCATTCATTTGTAAACTCAACAGCATTCACTGATATTCTCAATAGCATTCACTGATATTCTCAATAGCATTCACTGATACACGCAATAGCATTCACTGCTATTCTCAATATCATTCACTGATCCACTCAACAGCATTCACCGATATTCTCAACAGAATTCAATGATGTACCCAGCAGCATTCACTGATATACTCAACAGCATTCACTAATATTCACAACAGCATTTACTGATAAATTCGACCCGTGAAGATTCGGCGTAGAACACGTCTTCAGCAACCCATACTTGCCGTAAAAGGCGACTATGCTTGTCGTAAGAGGCGAGTAGCGTGGATCGATGCGCATGATGTCAGTCACTGGATTGTCTGGTCCAGGCCCCCGTCATATAGCTAGAATATTGCTGAATGCGGCGTTAAACAACAAACATACAAAAATACACTGATAAACTCTACATCCTTCACTGATATACTCAACAGCATTCGCTGATCTACTCAACAGCATTCAGTAATATTCACAACATTCACTGACATTCTCAACAGCATTCACTGATCTACTCAACAGCATTTACTGATATACTCGACAGCATTCACCGATAAACTCAACAGCATTCACTGATACACTCAACAGCATTCACTGATATTCTCAATAGCATTCACTGATGTACCCAGCAGCATTTACTGATATACTCAACAGCATTCACTAATATTCACAAAAGCATTTACTGATAATTTCGACCCGTGAAGATTCGGCGTAGAACACGTCTTCAGCAACCCATACTTGCCGTAAAAGGCGACTATGCTTGTCGTAAGAGGCGAGTAGCGTGGATCGATGCGCATGATGTCAGTCACTGGATTGTCTGGTCCAGGCCCCCGTCATATAGCTAGAATATTGCTGAATGCGGCGTTAAACAACAAACATACAAAAATACACTGATAAACTCTACATCCTTCACTGATATTCTCAATAGCATTCACTGATGTAACAGGGGGCACGGGTGGCCTAGTCGTCTAAGGCGCCGCGATTCGCTGTGCAGAGTTGCGTCCCTTGGGCACGCCAGAAACCTATGATTGTGGGTTCGAATCCCGGTTCGCCCCGATTATGTTTTTAGGTTTGTCAGCACCATACCCGTGCTCGTGGGTTTCACCGAAGTGGTAAACGTCTGAGACCTGCATCACTTCGGGCTTTCCTCCCACATTAAGCTGACACGCCGTGATATAACTGGAATACTGTTAAAAGCGGCGTAAAACGAAACTCACTCACTCACTCACTCACTGATGTAACAGCAGCATTCACTGATATACTAACGACATTCACAGATATACTCAACAGCATTCACTTATAGACTCAACAGCATTCATTTGTAAACTCAACAGCATTCACTGATATTCTCAATAGCATTCACTGATATTCTCAATAGCATTCACTGATACACGCAATAGCATTCACTGCTATTCTCAATATCATTCACTGATACACTCAACAGCATTCACCGATATTCTCAACAGAATTCAATGATGTACCCAGCAGCATTCACTGATATACTCAACAGCATTCACTAATATTCACAACAGCATTTACTGATAAATTCGACCCGTGAAGATTCGGCGTAGAACACGTCTTCAGCAACCCATACTTGCCGTAAAAGGCGACTATGCTTGTCGTAAGAGGCGAGTAGCGTGGATCGATGCGCATGATGTCAGTCACTGGATTGTCTGGTCCAGGCCCCCGTCATATAGCTAGAATATTGCTGAATGCGGCGTTAAACAACAAACATACAAAAATACACTGATAAACTCTACATCCTTCACTGATATACTCAACAGCATTCGCTGATCTACTCAACAGCATTCAGTAATATTCACAACATTCACTGACATTCTCAACAGCATTCACTGATCTACTCAACAGCATTTACTGATATACTCGACAGCATTCACCGATAAACTCAACAGCATTCACTGATACACTCAACAGCATTCACTGATATTCTCAATAGCATTCACTGATGTACCCAGCAGCATTTACTGATATACTCAACAGCATTCACTAATATTCACAAAAGCATTTACTGATAATTTCGACCCGTGAAGATTCGGCGTAGAACACGTCTTCAGCAACCCATACTTGCCGTAAAAGGCGACTATGCTTGTCGTAAGAGGCGAGTAGCGTGGATCGATGCGCATGATGTCAGTCACTGGATTGTCTGGTCCAGGCCCCCGTCATATAGCTAGAATATTGCTGAATGCGGCGTTAAACAACAAACATACAAAAATACACTGATAAACTCTACATCCTTCACTGATATACTCAACAGCATTCGCTGATCTACTCAACAGCATTCAGTAACATTCACAACAACATTCACTGACATTCTCAACAGCATTCACTGATCTACTCAACAGCATTCACCGATATGCTCAACAGCATTCACTGATACACTCAACAACATTCACTAATATTCACAACAGGATTAACTGGTATACTCAACAGTATTCACTGATATCCTCAACAGCATTCACTAATATATTCGACAGCATTCACCGATGAACTCATCAGCATTCACCGATAAACTCAACAGCATTCACTGATATACTCAACAGCATTCACTAATATACTCGACAGCATTCACCGATAAACTCAACAGCATTCACTGATATACTTAACAGCATTCAGTTATATTCACAACAGCATTTACTGATATACTCAACAGCATTCACTCAACAGCATTTGCATAAAATATACCTAATTTTGGGAAACAGCGCAAGATACAACCCTCAACTTAGTGTAAATATACTCTTATCTGTTAATTACATAACGCCACTGTTTGCCATTTAATTAACTATTGGTCACAACAGACAACTAGTTCTGGTGGTTTATCTCGATGGCTACGTGATCCGTGTCTTCATGTCTCGATGTCGTGTTTGTTGCCCATTCATTTAGTCAGTGATTTGCCTGGACCAGACTTGACTACGTAACAGGCTGCCATGATATAGTGAGTGAGTGGGTTTTACGCCGCTTTTAGCAATATTCCAGGGGGACACCAGAAATGGGTTTTACACTTTCTACCCATGTCGGGAATCGAACCCGGGTCTTCGGCGTGACGAGCGAACGCTTTAACCACGCGGCTACCCGATCGCCCCCTACCATGATATAGATCACCCCCTACTGACTGCCGAGTGAAACAACGAAGAAGCAAGGAATGTGTTATTCACTGTTCTTGTACAGGAAATGTCCCAACCTGACAGCCAAGGTTATTAATATTAATTATGTCAGTTTTGTATTGACTTTCAATTCGAGTAAGTTGAAAAGGCCTATCAAACATGTTTCCTTCTGTATATCAAGTTGTGAAGGAAGTGTGTATGAATACTGAAAAAAACAAATTCAAGAAAACTGATTATCATTTATAAAGTCAGCAATAAAGTGGTCGTCGGTCGATGAAGTTGAATGTACCTTTTAACGGTTTTCTGTTAACCAATGTCAGAAACCCTAATGATACCTTGTCTACATGGTCTCATCCGGTCATTGGTGAGATTACAAATCCTATTTACAGTCAGACGAGATGGCACTGTATATTGATTCACCAATATCCTCTTATAATTAGTGGAAAAAGTAAGGAAAACACCTTCTGCAACTTTCTCTTATCAATTCTTATTAATTCGTACAAAACAAGAAATGTGGGATGTGGGGAAATGTTGTTGTTGTTTGTTTGTTGTTTAACGCCGCACTCAGCAATATTCGAGCTATATGACGGCGATCTGTAAATAATCGAGTCTGGACCAGACAATCCAGTGATTAATATCATGAGCATCGATCCACGCAACTGGGATCGATGACATGCATCAACCAAGTCAGCGTGCCTGACCACCCGATCCCGTTAGTCGCCTTTTACGACAAGCAGAGTCACCTTTTACGGCAAGCATGGGTTGCTGAAAACCTTTTCTACCCCGGAATCTTCACGGGTCTGTGGGGAAATGTATTGTCCCCATATGAAGGGTAGCAAAAAGTGAAAATACAGCAGAAATGACACTATATAGTTCCATATAGATATATAAGCATAATGTTGACTATCAGTGGCTTGCTTGTGTCGTTCAAACAACAAGCACAGCAAACGTCACCAACAACATTCGTCTCCATTATATGGTTAAAATTTGAACACAAACATACAACCAACTATAGACATTTGAAATACTAGGGGAGTTATTTGAGCCCGTGGAGTCATTTGGGCCAACATGTATGTTATTCGCGTTTCTTTTGGCAGTGAGTATAAATGCTTCCCCACAAGGATATTACAAGCACAATTGATCACAGCAAGTTTATATTTTGATCAAAGTTGATAAGAGTCACATATGTATATATTGTAAATAATGTATGGCCTGAAACAAAAAAAATAAATACACTGTTTTCAAAGTTTTTGAAGGGGAACTAACAACAACAAACAACAACCTTCACTGACTTTGAACAATCTCGGTCATCGTTAAATGGATCATGTTTTCTTAAACATTAGAAAAAAACAACCCAGATAGAAAACATAGAATCTTTTCAAGAGACTATGCCTACTGTTGGGAAACAGCACAAACATAAAACCTTCAACCTTTAATCTACTCCAAACTGTTTATTTATAAGGCCCATTTACCCTCTTGGAATTTGTCCACAGGAATAAGTGTCATAACAGACCACTAAGTTTTGTGGTAAATATCGATGGCTTGTTTGTCTGTGTCATCATGTCTCGATGGCGTTATATTTGCTCGTGCATTCAGTCAGGGGTTTTCCTGGATCAGACTCGATTACGTCACAGGCTGTCATGATATGAAATATTGCAGAGTGAAATACCAAACAAACACTGTATTTATCAATGTATTCGTACAGCAAATGTCCCAGCCCTCACAAAGACAAAACTACTAGACCCGTGAAGATCCGGGGTAGAATAGGTCTTCAGCAACCCATGCATCCCCTAAGAGGCGACTATGCTTGACGTAAAAGGCGACTAACAGGATCGGTTGGTCAGGCTCGCTGACTTGGTTTGATGCATGTCATCGTATCACAATTGCGTGGATCAATGTTCATGATGTCAATCACTGGATTGTCTGGTCCAGACTCGATTATTTACAGACCGTCGTCATATAGCTGGAAAATTGCTGTGTGCGGCGTTAAACAACAAACAAACAAAACTACTAATATTAATAAATGTATTGAACGTCAATTCAAGGAACCTGAAAGGATGAATCCTGAGAAAAACAATTTAAAATGTGGGATGATTATCAGTTACCTAAATATAATAGTGGAAGTCAGTCGGGGAAGTTGAAGGGAACTTTAACGGTTTCCTGTTAGATAATGTTCAGTGTAACCGTCTGTACAAATGGTTGTGAAGGATATTGAGTGGTAACACTCTCCATCTCGAATGTAAGGAATAATTTAATCGTTGACAGTTTTAAAAGCATATTTACCCCAAACGTGATTTTAATTCGATGACGTATTGTAACGGAACTTACGTTCTCCATGTGCATGGGCGTACGGCGGGAGTGAAGGTAAATGTAAGACGTCTTTTCATCTGTTCTTTAAACGACATGCTATATAATATCAATTTCACTATCTGAATGGTCTGATTTGACCTGGTACTGCCTCATGTTGACATTTTGATATATATATATATATATATATATATATATATATATATATATATATATATATATATGCAATGAGTGTACTGGTTATTTGTAAATATCAATATCACACAGCAATTGATATTTTCATTAACAATTGTGCAAATTGATTTCTTCACATAATTATCATGCTTCCGGAATGAAAAGGCTAACACTTTTGGCTACTATCATCGTCTCCAAAACAGTTTGGTAAAATTGGTGTGTCTCATATGTTCATGATTCACCGTATTTTCAGCTAGCAATGTACACTACTACAAGTCTTCCCAATATCCCCATCAGCATCTTGGAAGGGATTAAGCTTCATCCCATCATCGTCTTCTTCTGTGTCCTATTGATGCAAGATGCTTTCTAAAAAAAATGATTTAGGCTTAGGCTTACCAGGTTTTGCAACTATCTTGTCTCCATACAAAATCCCAGGACCTCCTCCCCAGAGAATCATATGGTCGGTCCCTAGAAGGCCTTGTCTGGTGATATATCGTCAATAATTTGAATCTGTGTATCTATACCCTGATGTAATGCAGGTGGAAAAGGGGTTGATCAGTGTCTAAGCTTTGTATAGTTGCAAATGTCATTGTAGTGCTTCCACCGTCCATAAACAAACATGTATTTCCAGGTAACAATGAACAACACAGCGAGTCTGCCCCTTATCCCCATCAGCATCTTGGAAGGGATTAAGCTTCATCCCATCATCGCCTTCTTCTGTGTGCTGTTGGTGTTTGTTGGGATCCCAGGAAACGGTTTCATCCTTTACATCTACACCAAGAAAATCAACCTCGCCATTTTTGGTTTCTTCATCAAAACATTAGCAGTTCTTGATCTCATCACCTCCATTGGAGTAATACCTTCGTCTTTGATATCGAAAGTCATTCCAAATATAAACATCTCTGAAATGTGTAAGTACATCACCTTTCTCTGTTACTTCAGTTCTTCCACAACAGGGATTCTGTACGTTGTGATCGCTTTCCAACGGTTTAGGAAAATCTGTTATCCTCATGAATCTCAGCTAACTATGAATCTGGCTAGGAAAGTGACGCTTGTGTGTATCATCTTCTCCTTCGTCTCTGGCCTTCCTATTGTCTTCATAATGACAGCCAGCAAGTTACAAATTAAGTGGAATGTGAACAACAAGGACGGTTTGGTCAAGGGTGTGACGTGTGACTACACTGAAACCGCTAAAGACATGAAGATAGCCCTGGCATTCTCCACCTGGATGTTTATATTCGTTGTGTGCATCATGAGCTCATTGACAGTGCTGTACTCCAAAATTGTCTTGAAACTGAGACGCCATACTCGAGACATGAATGTGTCATTACCTTCAACAAGACGCCATAAAAGAACTGTTGCCGTTACAGCCATGTTTTTCAGTCTGACAATCATCTATGTCCTGAGTGTTATCCCACGTCTTGTCCAGGCATTGTTATTCAGCAAGACCATGACAAGTACTCAACGGACATTCACACAGCTCCAGATGTCTGATTTTGCTGTCCAATTGCCCTATGTCAACTGTGTTGCCAACCTCTTCATTTACGGTTTCTCCTCCACAAGATTCCGACATGAGGCTCTCTCTGTTCTTTGTGGTAGATATGGCCATGACCAAACCGTGACTACAGATACAAGAGATCAGACGGAACTCAGATCGACACAAACCTGATCATCTACTTTTGTATAAAAAGTAATCAAATGAGACCCCTGTATTATATCTACATATTCTCTGAACATAGGGAATGACGACGCTGTTAATTAGAGGCTTAGATTTGACCTTTGAGTGTGAATTAAGCGTCACTAATGGTTTAACTTTACATCGTATTGTGCAGTTTATTTTTGCAATAAAGGATAGATGAATCAGTTACAAAAATAGATTAATGTATTTATTGACTGAATGAAAAAGGAATATTAGACAAATTTGTTACCACCTGAGTGAGTGGGGTTTTAACGACTCTTGGAAAAATTTTCAGTTTTATATCATAGTGTGTCAGCGTAATGTTGGATTCGAAACCATACATCATAAGATTCGGAAAAGCCAAGGGGAAACAATTCTGCACAGCTGCATTCGAAATTTATACCACCTATTACATCAAGAACCTATAAAGTCAGAAAAAATGCTTTAAGGCGTATAAATACAACATTATGTTTAAAACAATTACAATGAGTGAGGGTGTGTCACTCGACATGTGATGTACATCTGATATACACACTTACAAAATTACATCCAATGTTACATACAATGACAGTTTGCTAAGATAATTGGGCGTCAGGTTTTAAGCCCTCCTCCTCCCAAACAAAAAAACCCAACAAAAACAACACAACAGAACATATAAATATACAAAACGTAACAGGTTTTATATAAACAGATGTCTCCGCTAGACATGCCACGTGTCCTGAAAATGTATTCTGGGCTTCCCTATCCTTGTTGAGCTCTTGTTTGAGAGAATACAACTGTTTGTCCCAGAGCAGTGACGTTTGCGTTGGCAAAGAATCAGTTATGAAAATGGATAAATAAGTTTATTTTTTTACTTCTCCTTCCTCAGAGCAGTGATAGAATCATATTCTGCATGCCGAAATATCCAGGTCCTCAATAATATTGTGACATCTATAAACAAGAAATGTTTATTGAACATGCAGATCGGTCCATCCTATTGAATGCCATACATCTGTGTCATCTGTGACATTAATGATAAGGTTGTATCTTTATAATTATTTGTTACTGGTACAGACACTATCTGTGGGGGGCCGCCTCCGTGGTCAAGAGGTAGAGCGTGAGCCCGGAGAGCGGCAGGTCCGCGGTTCGATCCCCGGCCGCGTCATACCAAAAGACGTTAAAAGATGGTACTTGTTGTTACCCTGTCTGGCGCTCGGCACTAAGGGGCCGAAGGACTGGTCGGCTCGGAGTCAGTATAACTGTGTCTGAGTGGGGTATTCATGTTAAACTGCGGCATGGTATCTCAGTGAGCTAGCACTATAAGTCGGGATCAGTCCGGACTAGTACAAGCAGCCACACAGACACACGCGCAGTGCAATAATCTTGGACGCGACGTTAAACCCAATTTCACCTCACCTCACCTATCTGTGGGTCTTCATTTCACTGTGAAGGCTACGAGACAATCATGCAGGATTTACATGTACATACATTTGCAAACATAAAAGGTTTTGGGAGTGTACGTCATGTGGGCGAGGCCAACCAAACTGGGGAATAACTCCTACGTTTCTGCCATCTCGGACTATGCGCATTTGAAGATAACGGTCAGCTTGTCGCTTTGTCAGAAAAAAACATACCCAAAAAGTATTAATTCCTCATAGATATCTTCAGCGGTGAAGGATAAATAGACTTTGGTGTTTACATATCGCAACCTTTGAGATACAATCGAGCATGGTCTTTCTACCTAGATTTCAAAGAGCGCCATACGACTCTTGTTCAGAAGTTGTTTGATCGAGCTTCATGGCTTCAGTAAAGCTTTCAAAAAGTTTTATGGTAGACACGTGGGGACATTTCCAAATTTGACGCTTCAGTGACAAAAATGATGTCCGATGCAATTCCTTATTTTGACTTTTACCATAAGTTCCCATGTTTTTTTCAGGTGAACAATTGACTTGCCTTTGCATGTGTTTGTGACGGGTGCCACCGGTTGGGCGGGATACGCTCACCTTTTCGCGAACACCTGGTATCATTACTTTCTGATAGTGATTCATAAACACATGCTCATGATATAGTCGGAAGTGTACAATCATCTCTGCTTTATGCAGAGATTTCTATCGGATATGGAACGGGTTGTGTCGTTGTATATTCATAGATACTCAGACAGCCGATGCAGATATGTTAAAACTATTTATTGACATTTAACTGAGTTAGAAAGCAAACAGAAAGAACTCCAATCGTGACGACGTCAGCTGGTGAAGGCTGAAGAGACGCTTATCCATCGTCATGCGCAATTGAAATATAGATAAGCATTAGTATTTACAAACAACACATCTTTAGGTATGCAGAGGTTCTAAAAGTGTGACAAAAAGTTGGCAGTGCAATTTCTTAATCAAAGTTCGCAAACACATAAAACAGAAACGTCTGAAGTTTGCTTAGGGTATCCATAATTTGATCTATGTGATGTTTCTAGTAAATATTAAAAAGTGCATACTGACATTGTCATGCAGCAACACTGAATCGGAACGACTTTGGATAATGAGTGCAATTATTGAAAACGGGTTTTGATGATGATGGTTGTTTGGTTGATTGGTTTGTTGTTTAACGCTGCACTCATCCATATTCCAGCTTTATAACAGCGGTCTGCAAATAATCGAGTCTGGACCAGACAATCCAGTGATTAATATCATGAGCATCGATCCACGCAATTGGGATCGATGACATGCATCAACCAAGTCAGCGAGCCTGACCACCCGATCCCGTTAGTCGCCTTTTACGACAAGAATAGTTGCCTTTTACGGCAAGCATGGGTTGCTGAAGACCTGTCCTACCCCGGATCTTCACGGGTCTTTGATGATGTCAGAAATATGTAAAATATATAATACAAGGAAGATGGATCCATCATTATCAGTAATGTTATGGTTGTGTTGTCTTGTGTATGCTATTATTAACATTGTGTTCTCTCTGCTTGTAAGGAAAACATGCAGTGAAAGGGAGGTGATTATTATCAACCATGCCAGAATAGTATTGATTTTCCGTCGAGGATTTGTTGTTAATGTTCATTGTTGTTTACCGCCGCACTCAGCAATATTCCAGCTATATGACGGCGGTCTAAAATAATCAAGTCTGGACCAGACAATCCAATGATTGACATCATGAGCATCGATCTACGCAACTGAGATACGATGACATGCATCAACCAAGTCAGCGAGCCTTACCACCCGATCCCATTAGTCGCCTCTTAGGACAAGCATAGTCGCCTTATAAGGCAATCATGGGTTGCTGAGGACCTATTCTAACCCAGATCTTCACGCGTTTGTCGGTAGATTTTGTATAGAAAACAGTTTTATTTGAATCAAGTTGGGGACAAGTGATACTTATACAAATCTTTGCCCCCCACCCCCCCCCCTGCCAAAATAAGTTAACTACGGCCTTGCAATGCAGTTATGTAAATAATTCTTACACTTCTCTCGTAAACTTATTGTGAACAGGATGTTGAATAAACGCGATTAGAAGCTACCTAGTATCATATTTGTTTCTCCACCTTATATGATTGGTCGGATATTTTATGTAAATATAAGATCAGAACATCTGTGTTTTGGAATTTCCCCAAATATACATGATATCTCCAGTTGCAGGTTTGGTCGTATTGCAGTAGGTTGCTCGCTTGTAAAGCAATAAATAAATCCCTCCCAATCAAGGGCTTTAAATCTCATAAAACCCTGAGGGGTAGTGTTTTATCTTACTGAAAAACTGAAAAAAACATCAAAAAGTAATTTATCAACAATGTTATGTTTCCAACACACTTTCCATGAACCTTAAGAAACGAATGTAAAATGAATGTAACTGGCATTCATGTACTTAGAAAACAAACCTCTTAAAAGCATTGTGATTTATCAGCGCCTCAGCAGCCTAGTGGTACACGAACGAAGGTTGCAATATATATCACTTAACTATAAGTAATATTTGTTGTTTATTACAGCATTCCACATATCTTAAGTAAGCGTTGTCATGTGTGTTATGTAGCTTGTGTTCAATAGCAAACTAAATGTCTTAGCAGAGACGTTCCAAGCATGTGAGACCCATTTTACATGTGTTACCTATACAGAGTATCTCTGGGACAGAGGGCTATTGCGTAAAAACCTCCTGCTAAGAGGTTATTTTAAGAAAAAAGATCCTGTCAAAACAATAAGATAACATCACTAGAAAAATTTTAACATGACAAAAGTTTGTATCTGTCGATCAATTTGTATTTGCCTCACAGGGTGGCCATAAATAACACCACCATTATCTACCCACTCACTTCCTGGGATAGACTCAAACTTCACCCTTCAATCATCTTTTTCTGTGTGCTGGTGATGTTTGTGGGGATCCCCGGAAACAGACTCGTCTTCTTCGTCTAGACCAAGTGCATCCGAATTAACATTTTTGGTTTCATCATCAAAACCCTAGCAACCCTAGACTTCTTCAGTTGCATTGGGATATCTGCCTTTCTGCTACAAAAACTGTTACCTATCACAAATACCTCCTTCATGTGCAAGTGTAACTCATGGTTCGAATACTTCAACATCGCGACAACATGCAGCCTGTACGTTTTAATCGCTGTTCAGAGATTTAAGAAGGTTTGTCGCCAACAACGTCCTCAGATCACTGAGTCTCTGGCGAAAAACTTGACATTTGGTTGTGTCATCTTCTGTCTCCTGACAGGTGTTCCGATTGTTCTCATTGTGACGAGCCTTAAATTATTAGTCTTGAACCACACTGGCCTTGTGGAAGTGCAACTGTGTGATTTTACTGATGAAAGTAAACGTATGAAACTATCTCTACCATTTTCATCCTGGATGTGTTTGTTGCTTGTAGGTATAGTTAGGTAGGTATATCCCTTATCGTACTGTATGCGTTTATTGTTTGCCACTTAAGAAAACATTCCCTTAAGCAAATGTCCATAAATCACAAACAAACATTCAGAATCACAATCACATGTTTCAGCCTGACTGTAATTTATATACTTTGTGTTATGCGAAGGGTTATTTGTGCAATAAATTTCAGTCTAACGTCAAAACAAACACATCTAATGGTGTCAAAACTTCAGATATTTGATGTCGTGAGTCATTTACCTTTTATCAACTGTGTGGTGAATCCTTTTATTGATGGTTTCACCACCAGAAGGTTCAGGTATGAGGTTCGGTCTCTGTTCTGTGGTGCGGCTGACCCGGACTCTACCTCGTCCTCTCAACCTGATGTGCGTGCCAATGAGATCATCACCGACCATATTCACAACTCTACGTCTCAGAGTGATTGCCTGCCAACACCTCCAACACAAGTCTACCATTAAGTGTCCTTTCATCTGCAACGTCTCAACTTCTCAATGTCCATTTTTCTGCAAGATTTCCTCACCTGTATTTTTATTCTTCTGCACCATCTCCGTCACTGAATGTTCTTTCTTCTGCAAGATCTCCGACACTGAATAATCATTTTTCTACAAAGTTTCGGCGGCCAAATGTCCATTCGTCTGCAAGAGTTCTACGACTGAATGTCCATTCTTCTGCAAGGTCTTCATCACTGAATGTCGTCTACTCTAGTACATCTCCGCAGGGGGTATTTATAGACGAAATATTTCTTCACACAGAAGATGCATTCATGTCTAAACATTGTTTCCGATTTAACCTAGGTTTGCTGTAATAGTAATAAATGTTGGTACTCAAAACGTAGGTAATAAAATTTATCTCTGAATTTCAACATAGACTTGCAGATAACATTCATCAGGAGTGGCAGTCATGTGTACAATCAGCATCCAAATGAAAAGTCACTGCTTAATTTGGACGCTGTCTGACCCCTGTGCATCAAGTGGCACGTCACCACCTGAGGAAACATTTTGAACATTCTTCATGATGAAGGTCAGGTGTGGTGTGGTGTGGTGTGGTGTGGTGTGGTGTGGTAAGATTCCCAGTGAAGAAGATATGAGTATATAAATTAAGAATGATCATGGGACATCATTTGGTTCAAATGATATTTATTGGTCACTGCCATCATATTATTTATTGCCATTGAATATTGTAGTAACACTCTGTTGTGTACACTAGGTTCTTTCAGGTACATATTTCTGGGTTAAGCTATTGTTTCGATTCGGGAATCGGCACGTAACAGTCTTCTGAAAAAGAAAAGTATGCCAGATGCCAGTATCGACGTGTTTGAATTGGAAATCCAGCAACTCCTGTCTTAACAGTCGAAGAAAACGTAACACGTATCAGGCTTGGCTGTTTGCGTATCATCGTGACATGGCTTCAGTCAGTGTTATATGAGCACATGGTTCAGACTCGATCATTACAGCCATGATATAGAAGGAATATTTCTGACTGCAACAATGTATGAGTGTGATGACACTTCACCTCACCTCACCTCACCTCACCTCACCTCACCTCACCGCACCGCACCTCAGCTCATCGCACCGCACCGCACCGCACCGCACCGCACCGCACCTCACCTCACCCGCGATATAACTGGAATACTGTTAAAAGCGGCGTTAAGCCCAACTCACACACTCATTTACTCACGCACATGTATCCGACGATGTACTGATTGTTGTTATAAGGTTAAACTGCGTCTCAAAAACATTAGAAAATGTTAACAAATTAAACCGTTATAGCTGCAATGATTATAGCTATAGTTGCATTAGATATACAAAGTTTGTGACAGAAATTTTTTTGATCGAAAGGAATTAATAGATAAAAGATATTTCACATTTATCACAAGAGTATTCTGGACATTTCATATTTATCATTGGATTGGTTCCATGTTTTGGTCGATTAGTTAATGAAACAAGCAGAGAGGTAAGATACTTTTCATTTGTAGCATCCGGAGTGAGTCACAAAATCAATAGAGAGATGATCAATCTGGCACGTAGGCTTCTGTATTTTTCCGATTGCGACACACATGAGTTCATGGTCATATCCAACTTTTAACGATTGAAAATGAGGTATTGTGACATGTGTCAAAGACAGGCCAGGCCCGAACACTATAAAATGATACCTTCAACATTAAGAGATGAGAGCGCGGTTTGCAATCGATCGAGTCGAATCCCGATCGATCTAAGTTCTCCCCAGCTAGTGACGAGCCTGGCCGGTCTGATCCTGTCGTGTATTGATAGATGGACTGAGAGTAAGTACAGTTACATGTATGTGAGTATAAAGCTGGTGTTGCGTTTCTTTATTATGCGAGTATGAATTCACAGTCATGGCTTAACTGATGACCAGGAACGACAATACTTTTAGTAACTGTAGTAGGGTCGCACTTGACACCCGAAAGCAGTTACGACATTATTGTTCATCACATGGGAGATAATCCAGGAATCAGTCAACAATAGCCGCTAACAAAAACACAATCGGAAAGTTTCCGTTACAACTGATATGCAGGTGCAGGTCGGCCTTGAGTGACAGTCGTCTGTATGAATGAAACTGGGAATACTGTTTTAGGCCGCAGTCAGTAGTGTTCGAGCTATATCACGGCGGTCGGTAACCCCTTCCACATTCATAAGAAATCTCTGCAGAGTCGATTGTACGATTCCGACAATATAAGCATGATCCCGAGCATGTGTTTATTAGTCACTGTCAAATACCAGGTGTTAGGAAAAAGGTCCTGCCCAACCGGTAGCACCCGTCACAAACACATTTAAAGGCAAGTCAATTGTTCAACTGAAAGAAACACGGGAACATATGGTACAAGTCAAACTAGGGAATTGCATCACTTTTGTGTATCCTCCCCATGTTTACCACAAAACCTTTGACACCAGTTCGAACAACATAATGTCATAAGGTTGTGTCATGTTTTGTAACGCTGTGCACACCACTGGGTCAGAAAATTACACCTCCGCATTCAACAGCTACTGAAGGTAAGGGTTAATTGCAAGGTTTGAGTGAGTGAGTGAGTGAGTTGGGTTTAACGCCGCTTTTAACAATATTCCAGTTATATCGCGGCGTGTCAGCTTAATGTGGGAGGAAAGCCCGAAGTGATGCAGGTCTCAGACGTTTACCACTTCGGTGAAACCCACGAGCACGGGTATGGTGCTGACAAACCTAGAAACATAATCGGAGCAAAACGGGATTCGAACCCACAATCATAGGTTTCTGGCGTGCCCAAGGGACGCAACTCTGCACAGCGAATCGCGGCGTCTTTGACGACTGGGCCACCCGTGCCTCCTGCAAGGTTTGGAACATAAGTCGGGGTTAACGCCGATTTGATTATATGGAACTGATTGCACCGGTGATTCGTGTAGGGAGAACGCCCGATGTGAGGTGGGGTCTTCTGTCACCAACCAATATTGACACGTCACATGTATAGATGTAAGGACGAATAGAAACAACCAGGTCACATTACAAAAAGGACACTTGAATAAATGCATCTGTGAAAGATTTTATGGGTACTTCATTTTTACTAATTATTGTTTGTTGTTTAATGCCGCATTCATCAATATTGCAGCTATATGACGGCGGTTTGTTGTGAAAAGAGCTTGGATCACGCAATCCAGTGATTGACATCATGAGCATTGATCTACACAATAGGGATACGATGCAATGCCTCAACCATGTCCGCAAGCCTGACTCCCTAGCCGTCAGTCGTCAAGCATGGTGGCTGAAGACCAATTCTAACATATGTCATTCTTTGTTATCCTCTGGACGAACAAGGACATGATGGGTTTTTACTAGGGGCTATATTTCACACACCCTAAAAAGACACTATCGGTTCAATTTAGAAACACCGCCTTAATTCCTGACGTCACGGCGTTGTGCGTAGACGTATATCAGGCTCTGTGAAGGTTAAGCCAGGTGAAATGGGGTTTAACGTCGCGTCAAAGATTATTGCACTTATGAAGCGATGTGCATGCACGTGTCTGTGGCTGCTTGTTCTAGTCCGGACTAATGCTGATTTTATAGTGCTAGTCTTGCATACAATGTATGCATATTTTAGAGTTCTCATTTATGTACACAATTTAACGAAATTTTACACTTTTCAAAATTCTGAAAGGTCTATTAGTTTCAAAATTTACCTGAATGTTGTTTTAAAGTAAAGGTAAATTTAGTTGTAATGCTTTCTAACTTAATCTGAATGTTACAGGTGAGGTGAGGTGAGGTGAGGTGAGGTGAGGTGAGTTGAGGTTAGGTGAGGTGAAATGGGGCTTAACGTCACATTCAAGATTGTATGTGTGTGTGTCTGTGTGTGTCTATATGTGTGTGTGTGTCGCTGCTCATACTATCCGGACTAGTGCCGATTTTATAGTGCTAGCTCACTGAGATACCACGCCGCAGTTTAACATGAATACCCCACTCAGATACAGTATACTGACTCCGAGCCGACCAATCCTCATTTAAGCCCATTAATACCGAGCGACAGGCAGGTTTACAACAAGTACGTACCTTCTAACGTATTTCGGTATGACGCGTCCGGGGATCGAATCCCCGACCTTCCGCTTTCCGGGCGGACGCTCTACCACTAGACCACGGAGGCTGTCGGCTCCGTAAAGCCTCACGTTAAAGTCTTACCACGTAGATTGGCGCATACATGGCTGGTGTAGTGCGACAGCAGTAAGTTATGTTCTGGCACATGGTTACCGCGATGGAAGAATCTATTGCTCGCTGACAGATAAACCTGGGTTGCCTTTTGTGTTTGCGCCCGATATTTTCGCATAACCGGGATAATAAACGTCATATAGGCGACAGCAGTGAGTTAAGTTCTGGCACATGGTTACCGCGATGGATGAATCTATTGCTCGCTGACAGATAAACCTGGGTTGCCTTTTGTGTTTGCGCCCGATATTTTCGCATAACCGGGATAATAAACGTCATATACGAGATATATGTTTAAATGAAATGAAACGATATATGAAGAGAGTGGATTCCACGTTTTGATATAGTTGAACATTCATGTTCATTGTTTTAAACAATGATATGCATTCTATATACCATAAAGTAAATATAATCAAACCATTCCTGCCATGGTAGTAACGAGGCGACGTTTGGTTTGACTGTAACTGCAAAGACAAACGTTCCCATGATTACGCCCGTTCTGAGATCCGCCAGGATCGAGGTAACATTGTTTTGAACGGTAGTGTTTTCAGCGTCGTGACGTCTGTGGGAATCACGATCTCGCCCCGGCCTGTTGTCTCGTTAGTCTCAGTTAACGATCTTATGTTTCCGCAGTACTAACGCACTTTTAATGATATACTGGTCCTCGAGCGGGGACAATGCCCGTTATTATAAGATGTAGACAGATCAATAAATATAGACTAATTAGTATTGTGTCCATTGTCGTTATGTGTCTAAATGTCAAATAGTCACCCAGAGAAACCCAATGAGATACGATACAAAATTATTGCCCATAAAAAGTCTGAAAATGTATTACTTCTGAAAAACTATACCTTTCTGTGCTCGGCGTTTAAACCACGTATGGTCACAACATAACGTTTTGTTTTTATAACTTATACATAGTTTATGAATTATAACTTGTGGACTGACCGCCTCCGTGGTCTTGTGGTAGAGCGTCCGCCCGGAGAGCGGAAGGTCCGGGGTTCGATCCCCGACCGCGTCATACCAAAATACGTTAAAAGATGGTAATTGTTGTTACCCTGTCTGGCGCTCGGCATTAAGGGGCTAAAACAAGGACTGGTCGGCTCGGAGTCAGTATACTGTGTCTGAGTGGGGTATTCAAGTTTAACTGCGGCATGGTAGCTCAGTGAGCTAGCACTATAAATCGGCATCAGTCCGGACTAGTACAAGCAGCCACACACACACGTGCATGCACGTCGCTATATAAGTGCAATAATCTTGGACGCGACGTTAAACCCCATTTCACCTCACCAACTTGTGGACTGCTTCACATCTGTACAGTCTTTAGCTAAATATCGTTAAGGAAATCTGGGCTGTTACGCATGCTGTTATCCATGCGTGTAACGATCAATTGTGCCATTGTCCAATGCAGCAATCAATTACTGAACATTATGACATTAGCCTTCATCGATTATTCCCGCGTTAATCACGTCCAGAAGCTCCATGTCCTGGGAAACGCCATTGTCTCTTCGTCTTTCCTTTGTTGTCCTATGCATATATTTACATCCACACTGTTAGTTTGACATGATATGATAATATTGTCACCACTCAGTAGCGCATATTCGTGAATTCCTGTACTACTATCTACGACTCCCACATTAGATCAAAAGACCAAATGTGAAACAGTCAATTTTATCCAAAATAGACATTACGGCACCTGATATACACCTTTTGTGTTCAGTGTATTCAAATGTAGTTCCTAATTCAATGAGTGTGAGTGAGTGAATATGGTTTTATGTCGCTTTTTTAGCAATATTCCAACACTATCATGGCATTGGACGCCGAAAATGGGCCTCACACATTGTACACATGTGGGGAAGCGAAACCGGAACACCGGCGTGATGGGTGAATGCTTTTACCACTAGGCTACCCCAACACCTCCAAATTCAATGGCATTTCTTTCAGGCACATAATAACGCGTATTGCACAAGATGCGCAGCCAGATAAGGCCTCTCTGCTAACTGTTAGACACATTGTTAAGACCAGTCTGGCATTGGCGTGACGTAATCTGTTGATTGTAAATTACCAGTTAAAGCTTCTCTTGGCCGTAACTGTGGATCTTCATTAATGCAGAGACCATATAATAGATTATTTGGTCTCTGATTAATGCAACTGGTTATACGAATGTCAAATAGCATCGCTCAAGTCCTACCTTGGTCGAGGCGGAAACAGTCCACCGCTGGGCTATACATCTCGCTGTGGCACAGCGCTGAAGAGCGAAAGTATGCAACACTGGGAGGTGTTGAGCAGTGCTTAGAGGCAAACTATAAATGACGGCCAAAAAAACTGAAGAGCATGCCAACAAAACAAACTCAGAGACCATAACATAGTGAAGCAGTCCGGAAGTTTTATATAGGTGTTACTCCCTTTGTTACACCCTGGTTGATCGACTACATAGAATGAAGTCGGTCGAAACACGCTGGAATGCATTCCTTTCCAAACGGTCAAATCGGTTTGATTGTTTATTTGTTTGTTGTTTAACGCCGCACTCAGAGATATTCAAGCTATATGACGGCAGTTTGTAAATAATTGAGTCTGGACCAGCCAATCCAGTGATTGCCATCTTGAGCATCGGTCTGCGCAATTGGGATACGATGACATGCAGTAACTAATTCAGCGAAACTGACCACCCAATCCCCATCTTCCCGAGGCAAGTGAGTTAACTGACAATAAAAGTCCAGTTTCCACCCTTGCCGAACTAGTCTGGAATTATGGAGTTACATTTTGGCTGGACTAACGAGTCTATGCATAGTCCAATCAAAATCGAGCTCGAAATCGAAATCCGGTTCGTAATCTGTCATGCAGAGTTCGGTCGACTGCAGGATTTGCAAAGCATGTGCACCGTTAAGTCGTTGTCAACAAATATTTTCTATATCTTTTCATGTTTTTAATGAAGGTGCTCATGTGATTTGATGCACTTCATGATGTAAGACTCATTTTATCACAATATATAGATCTTGATTATCGATCAGATCGTCTTGACTGGGCGCCGCAGTTTTGTTTGAAGCAAATGCAAGTGATACGAGAGTTGGAATCTGATTGGTCCATAGGAGAGGCATAGAAGGGACATAACTCGTAATACCCACTGGTGGCGCTACGGTCGAGCCCAGGAATTCCAGTCTAGTTCGGCAAGGGTGGAAACTGGACTTTTAAAGTCAGGTAACGCTCTTGCCTCGGGAAGATGCCCAATCCCGTAAGTCGCATCTTACGACAAGCACAGTCACCTTTTACGGCAAGCATGGTTTCTGAAGACCCATCATAACCCGGATTTTAACGGGTTTGTCCCTTCCTTACAATATAAATCATTTTGCTGAAGACCTATTCTAACCCTGATCTTCCCTTGTCCGAATCGGTGTCGGTGGGTAGGCATGGTGGCCTTTTGGGATCTACTTATTTATTTTGTTAGGGGTGTAAGACAATAGTGAATTGGTGTTATTGATGACCCAATATATTCATACAATTTTGTATATATCGTAATATTGTAATTGCAATCTATATCTTTTATAATTAAAAAATACAACTTTTTACACCCAATATGTTTTTCAGCAATTTTAACAAATGCACATCACCACTCGGCCACAAAAGCACTATGCCAAAATAACCCCCCCCCCTCCCACACACACACACACACACACACACACACACACACACACACACACGTGCAGGCACCTCGCGATATAAGTGAAATAATTTTGAACTTGAAGTGAAATCACATTTCACATCACTACTATTGACTAATAAATAATAATGATTTTACCAAATTATGTCCTGTAATCATTCTTAAGACTGACTAATAAACATCTGTGTGTTACATATTTCTTACCTACAGTTCCGTTTGTAAGGTGTTCTCAGGTGGTATTAAACGCCAAACAGTTCAAAGCTTTGATTTCACATGCTATGTATCAATAACTAATTTTAATCACTGGATATATAATACATACAAATCATGTGGTAACGCACGGTTTAAAAAAACTCTCTCATGGATGGAGAAATATTTCGTCTAAATACTACCCTTAACACTTAATGAGTGTCTGCTACCATACCTATCTTTACACCCCTAACTTGGGCTGCTCTGTTTTGAGATCATTGTTAATCTCCAGGGGCCCATTCCACAAAGCGATCTTAGTGCTATGATTGTCGTAAGCCTAGGTTAAAGATGGGAGTTACGATCATATTAGCACTAAGATCGCTTTGTGGAACGGGGCCCAGGAACTGATCCGTCTAATATGCTTGACTATTTTCTATATTCTTGACAACATTTTCGACCGATCAAAATGACACAAATTATACTGAACGCGATGTTAAGCCCTATTTCACAGTATCACACCAAGTTGACTCCCACACAAGATGCTCTTGATCAGACCAGCACATGGCGGCAGTGTGTTGACTGCACACGGTGCCATTTCGTGACTGCTTCTACTTGTGGGCCATCCTCTGCCACGTGCAGTACCTACTCCGTTGTATTACATGTGAACACTATTGCCATGCCTGCCAGCACACCCATACTCCTCCAACTGTTGTTACTACTAACTCAACAACCGAATTTAGAAAATAATCGATTTTGATTGGTCAATTAGAAGTATCAAATCACAATAAGCCCCCTCTGATTGAAACAGACGATTTGACGTCCGTATCACCGCGGAAGCTAATATTGTTAGAATAGTACTCCTTTTATAGTCATTGTCGCTAGGAATATAAATACTTTATATGTTCAGTTATATGCTAGAAAATGCACAGCTGCGGTTACAACGATATTCAAAGGATGTGTGGCAATATTTTTATGCAGAAAACACCATAGAAATCTGTAAAGAGAATGTATTTCACGTTTTGAGGACAACAGAGAACTTGCTGTTTGGCGCTTTTCTTTGTACGACTGGGACGTATTATCCTTTGCGTACAAAGAGCGATATGGCGTCACAATACTGACGCGCGGTGTAGAACGAGACCTGGGCAAGGCTTGATTCATGGTTTTCTTTAGGACGCCCACCTCATGTTAACTTACGACGTTGGCTTGCTACATGCTTTCAGCGCATGTCATAAGTTCGAAAACAATGTTGCTTGAGCATATAGAGCGCCATATTTTGTGTAAAGGCTGTTGTCGGTGATTCTGTAAATTCTGACCGATAACCCACTCAATCCATGCCGCTTCACTCAATATATTTTCCAACAACAAAGAGTTTTATTTAGTCATGGTAGGATCCGGTTGCGGATGTTACTGGTGCTACGACACAATGCGGTTGTGGATGCTACTGCTACTATTACAAGATATGGTTGCGGATGTTACTGGTGCTACGACACAATGCGGTTGTGGATGCTACTGCTACTATTACAAGATACGGTTGCGGATGTTACTGGTGCTACGACACAATACGGTTGCTGATGCTACTGCTACTATTACAAGATACGGTTGCGGATGCTACTGCTGCTACTACAAAATAAAGTTGTGGATGCCCCTGCTGCTACTACAAAATACGGTTGCGGATGTTACTGGTGCTACTACGAAATACGGTTGCTGATGTTGCTGCTGCAACTACGAAATACGGTTGCTGATGCTACTGGTGCAACTACAAAATACGGTTGTGGATGCAACTGCTGCTACTACAAAATACGGTTGCTGATGTTACTGGTGCAACTATAAAATACGGTTGTGGATGCTACTGCTATTATTACAAAATACGGTTGCTGGTGTTGCTACTGCAACTACGAAATACGGTTGCTGATGTTACTGGTGCAACTACAAAATTCGGTTGTGGATGCAACTGCTGCTACTACAAAATAGGGTTGCTGATGTTACTGGTGCTACTACACAATATGGTTGGCTGGGTAAAATACTCCGATCTGCCTATGATCCTTGGTCTGCCAGCACAATCCGAGTGTTCTTGTGTTGAAAACGTCGTAATATTAATAATATTCAAAGTGGTAAATCGTCCATGGCTTTTTCCCATTTGCACGTTCATTCTTTTCGAAATGCTACTGCTGCTGCCACTACACAATACGGTTGCTGATGTTACTGCTGTTACTACACAATACGGTTGCTGATGTCATACTGCTACTACACAATACGTCTGCTGATGTTACTGCTGCCACTACACAATACGGTTGCTTATGTTACTGCTGTTACTACACAATACGGTTGATGATGTTACTGCTGCCACCACACAATACGGCTGCTGATGTTACTACATAATACGGCTGCTGATGTTACTAATGCCACTACACAATACGGTTGCTGATGTTACTAATGCCACCACACAATACGGCTGATGATGTTACTACTGCTACTACACAATACGGTTGATGATGTTACTGCTGCCACCACACAATACGGCTGCTGATGTTACTAATGCCACTACACAATACGGTTGCTGATGTTACTGCTGCCACCACACAATACGGCTGCTGATGTTACTACTGCCACTACACAATACGGTTGCTGATGTTACTGCTGCCACCACACAATACGGCTGCTGATGTTACTAATGCCACTACACAATACGGTTGCTGATGTTACTGCTGTCACCACACAATACGGCTGCTGATGTTACTACTGCTACTACACAATACGGTTGCTGATGTTACTGCTGCCACCACACAATACGGCTGCTGATGTTATTAATGCCACTACACAATACGGTTGCTGATGTTACTGCTGCCACCACACAATACGGCTGCTGATGTTACTAATGCCACTACACAATACGGTTGCTGATGTTACTGCTGCCACTACACAATACGGCTGCTGATGTTACTGCTGTTTCAACACAATACGGTTGCTGATGTTACTGCTGCCACCACACAATACGGCTGCTGATGTTACTAATGCTACTACACAATACGGCTGCTGATGTTACTGCTGTTACTACACAATACGGTTGCTGATGTTACTGCTGCCACCACACAATACGGCTGCTGATGTTACTAATGCTACTACACAATACGGCTGCTGATGTTACTGCTGTTACTACACAATACGGTTGCTGATGTTACTGCTGCCACCACACAATACGGCTGCTGATGTTACTCATGCTACTACACAATACGGCTGCTGATGTTACTGCTGTTACTACACAATACGGTTGCTGATGTTACTGCTGCCACTACACAATACAGTTGTTGTTATTTCCACTTCTCGCTTTGAAACGTTCCCGCCGATGAGTCATTCTCTCACACTGACAGGACATCTGTAGCGCTGATGTCGCTCTGTACAGCCGGGGCGAGGATGTTGCAGCTGGGGACTGGCTTCAGCCTGCATCTCCTGGGATGTACGTTACCGCAGGTACACATCTGATAACGTCAGAAATGTCTCCACACTCACTTTACACTGTCACTACACAGACCATAGTTGGCGTGTAGACATGACGTATGTGTTTGACACCAGCTTCTGCAGGGCACGAGTTCCTCCCGCTGTTTCCTGCAGCTAATCCCGTCATTTCAAACATACCAATCGTACAACTGGACGTAAACAGCGACACAATGTCCCTCTCATTATAGCTGAACTCACACCAGGGCCCCGGATAGCCTCACACCAGCCCTTACTCTGGATAAAAGATGTAATCCCGTCAAGGTTAGTGGCTCGGCAAAAATACAAGCAGACATAATTATCACCTATTTGGTGACGGTGAACTTACATATCCTCATCATCGGGCCTCTGATTAGTCTGATTTGCCCGGAACATGCATATATAACTGAATATATTCTGGGGTCCTCTTCCTACATCTGTCACATTGGGAACAAGCTGTGTGGCGGTGGTGGTTGTGATTCGCAGTGAGTACCCTCTTCTAATTTACGTGTCAGTTTTACTGTAAACACATTAATGTGTAGCATAATGAAAATATCGTCATACAACAACGATGACGACATATCGCTGATTTACCATAATATCATCAAAAGACGATGTATACAAATTGAAAGGATAATAGGGTTTGACAGTTAGACTTTGGTATGATGATATTATTTATTTTCTCATAGGATTCTGAATCATGTTGACAAATACTCGGGAATGTTTCAACCAAGCGACTGAGGTATAATGTTGTATTGTGGACGACCAGAGGCTATCGTAGTTATACAGAGATTTGTATTGATTTTTGAGCTGAACGTCAAGGAACCTGTCTCATGGACACTACGAGTGTCAGTGTCATGTTGTCCTTAACAAACACGAACACCAGTTCAGGCTCTCGAGGTACTGCAATTAGAACATCACACTCCTGTTACGCGTTGATCATTGACGGACGGAGATTTCATCTCATACCCACTGGCACAGACCACTCTCATGTAATGAATCACAGGGGAACTGCTATTAGCTGTGGACACTTTGACGTTGTAACCCGAAGCGCACACGAAACTGTACCTCTCGGTTGATTTTATCATATGGTTTATATATCATAAGTAAGCAATATTATATCCCAAAAATGAACTGTACTTCTACATGTTTTTTATATTTTTAAAAACTAATATTTGTTTTAAAACTTTACAAAAATCGCATGAAGCACAATTGTTGATGGGTATCTTAGATATCTTATCTTTGAAAATCAATAAATTTGCTTTCTTCGGCCCAAATTTACATTTCAAACATGGTAGGGGTCATGTGGTTGCAAATTCATTTCTTAACCAGATTTGAACCGATTCTCTTTTTACGCAGCATGCCCCAGCCATAGGTTACAAGCTGTTGTAGGAACGAATGATGGTTAAACAGACATGTTGTGTTCCTCATAATGAAGAAGTTTACATCCATAAATTCTCTTCCTTAGGCACAATCAAATTTAACAACAGTTATTTCAATTACTTACAAAAAATCGATACCCTTTCAGTGCCCCGCAGTTCATGTTTATGATTATCACTATTAATGTGCTGATTGTTAAATGATCCATAGTAGACATTTGATACGAAACTATTGCGAAAAGGAGCCACGGTTAGTTTCCAGTTAGCTCAAAATCTCCCATTGAGCTCTAATGCAGTCAGTTGTGACACAGGTGTTAATTGGTTGAACAATGGGGATTGTAGTATAGTCTGTTTCATCTCCTGACAACTGCAGACACCAGACATAGTTTGTATGAAAAGTAATACAATTATTTTTATTTTATATAGTAATTTATTTATTTTATATATCAAATTTATAATTGTTCTCAGATACATAAAGCACATGCCACTCATAGGCCACTCGGGGACATATGTATGGGAGGCAGCATCTAGATGAAACAGAAGCCCAATGTCATCATCTAGAATATCTGTTTTCAAGGCTGTTGTCAAGGAGACTGTATTTCTGCTTTCTAGTTTTGGTCATGCCGGTTTCTGGGTGTTGCAGGATCTTAAGTTCAGGGGGCACGGGTGGCCCAGTCGTCTAAGGCGCCGCGATTCGCTGTGCAGAGTTGGGTCCCTTAGGCACGCCAGAAACCTATGATTGTGGGTTCGAATCCCGGTTCCCCCCGATTATGTTTCTAGGTTTGTCAGCACCATACCCGTGCTCGTGGGTTTCACCGAAGAGGTAAACGTCTCAGACAGACCTGCATCACTTCGGGCTTTCCTCCCACATTAAGCTGACACGCCGCGATATAACTGGAATATTGTTAAAAGCGGCGTTAAACCCAACTCAC